>NC_045429.1:138448588-138759481 GCF_902635505.1 Sarcophilus harrisii
GCAACTCATATCACCCTTTGGAGCATCATCTGGTGGTGATTTGCTTTAGGAATCTCAGGGTTTGTGGTCTGTTCTTCCCTTTCTCCATAAAAGCTATCTATAGTCAGAGATCTTTTTAGTGTTTTGCTTGCTTTTTTTTTTTTTTTAACTTTAAGGTCTGCTCTTAAGGCAAAGGGGCAACAGCAGCTTAAGGTTGCTCTGGGTCCAGTGCTGCTAACTGACTTTCAGTGCTGGGTAGGTGTGGCCAGCTCCCATGTTTTTCTGGGGTTCAGAGCCTCAATATTTGCCTTTTGTATTTGCTTGGGTGTCTTACATCTAATCTGCTGATCCACTGGCTTGTATCCTGAACAAAGTAGCCTAAGAGCCTTGCAGTAGATTCCCAGGTAAATAGTTGCCACAATGCTATAGCTCCCTACCCCATGATCCTTACACTGCATCTGCACTCAGTAGCCTCTCTCTCTGTCAGACTGAAACAATTCTTTTCTGAAGTTCTTCCAAAGTATCTTCTTTTGGAAACTTGTTGCACTCTAAATATTTGTGAGTTCTGTGTCTCCAAAACCAGTTCAGAGGCTTATCTGGTTTTGATCTGAGGGATGCTAGGAGTAGCTCATATAAAGATGTGTCTACTCTCTGACATCTTGGCTCTGCTGCTCAGGAATATAGATCTTGAGGCACCTGAAACCATCTATTTCCATCCTCTTAGCAACTCTTTGAGACAAACAAAAAAGAGTAGTGATAAGATCAACTCAGCCTTAAGCAGACCTTTTGCTCTTAAGTAGAACTTTTGTTTCTTTCATTGATAAAATCATCATAATCCCATTATTTACGGTAGCCAATAAAAAAAGTCATGTTATGATGTCAAACTCCAAGATTATATTTTCCAAAGGAGTTAAGTATATTTTACCAATTTGATAACTCCTTTTAGGATTAGCCTGCCATAATCTGCCACATGGCTTCTTTCTAGTTATAGCTAATTTCTTTTTGAAGTAAGTCAGCAAAGGTCTCTTAGAATTTAGCTCATTCTTGTAAGTGTAATAACATTTTTGCCCCTTGATTTCCAGTCTGTATTTACAAATTCTTTTGAGACACCTTGTGAAACCTACCCATAACCTCAATATGCTTTGGGGGTATAACCCTAAACCTAATCATATTGGTGGATAATCTCATCATTTTGGTGTCCCAATATGGGAAGAGTCTGACTGCATCCTGTAACTTCAAAAGTAATACTAAGTTTTAGTTAAAGGTTAATAAAAACAAAGCTATAATTACTCCCTCCTCCCCCCCCCACATCCAATATCATGGATCCCCTGAAATCTGCCCAGGAACCCCTGGAAAATGCTTGATAATAGCACATAATCACAAGAAGATTATTGGTAATAAATAATGGCATTTATTTTTGGGGGAAAGCTTGAGATTTATAAAAACAAACAAAAAACCCCAACCTTGAACTCCTCCAAAGCCTATTGAACTTGCCATCCTATTTGGTCTGGGACCCAATAAATTGTCCAGAATTATTGGATGACTCAGTGATTTTTTTTCTATTTTTCATTAATAGTTTAAAATCTACTAGCACATCATGCACTTATACTATTAAAGTATCTGACATCTCCCTTCCTACATTTGAAACATCTACTTTATTTTGCTAAGAAAAATAAGTCTCTAATATTTCTGACACCAATTCATAATCTCCTTCATTACAAAATCACAAAAAGTGAAACATCTATTTCTAAATTTACATATGCCTTCTCAAGCTTTAAAACATGTGGACATTTTAATAGGAACATGCTGCACTTTGCAAAAGCCTGGCATTCCCCTGGGCTTCAGGACAGTTCAGAAGGAAAACAGATGCTCTCATTCCAATTCTCCAGCAGGACAATCAAACAGATATCAAGTAAGAAAGGCTTACTTGTAAAGTAATGGGATGTGGAGTGTTACTTAGTAATTCCCAAGAATCTCTTCATGACTCATGTTTGTGGCTGGCCCTAATCACAGTCACTTTGATATTTAAAAGTGGTATTATATCCCTGGGCATTGTCCCTACCTACTAGAACAGACAAGCTGTCTAAATGAATCTTTTTCTGATGCTAAGAGAAACATAAGAGACTTTTGTACTACCTGAGGCCTGGCTCTCACACATAGTCCTATACCTTATTTTGTGAGTCTTCTGATGTCTGAACCTCATGAGATTTCATTCCAAAAAATCTGCTATAGGGAGGAAGCCAGAAAATTTCTAATTTCTTCTACTGTTTCACTTGGAGTAATATGCACATCTGATATAGGAACTTTGATGATTATCAAGCATAGGGCCTAGTCAGAAACTGAGGAAAACAGAGGTTAAGTGACTTGCTCAGAGCACAATTGAAATTTCAACTCTGGTTTTCTTTACTTCAGGCTTAGTTCTCTATCTGCCCTGCCACTTAATTGATCTTGGGAAATAGACTTTTTAAAAGAATGGCTGCCTTTTTTCAGTGCTTCATAGTTTAATTTCAGATAAAGAAATTATATCAAGAACAAAAAATGCTAGTCAAGGGTATAATCAGGTATAACCTTAAAGCCTTTACTTTTATTTCAACTTTCATCTTTCTTAAAAAAAAATTCTTTAAAGTGATAAGCATCAACAGAACCAGGTTTTCTGTGAGAGATGATTTTTTTGCTTTAATCCACAAAAGCTAAGTAGTCTGAAAAATGGTAAAAAGGAAATACAAGCAAGGCAGGTGTAAGGTTTATATATAGCCAAAGATGAAACATGTTTCTATTTATAAATCTATTTCTCCTTTAAGATATGAAACTAATCATTTTAAGTTGTTGACCCAATGAAGACTGAAATATATATATATATATATATATATATATATATATATATTTCAGATATTAAACAAATATATTTAGTAAGGATATTCTATACTTTAATGAATCTCCTATATATCTTATCTTTATATGATTTGGGAAATTCTCCATGAAGGATCCACTCAGCATACTAAGTGCTTTCCTCCAGCCATCTAACTTTGCATGATACAAGTGGACCACAAGGACTATCCATTATCTATCCTTTACTATCACTACATTATTATCACACTTCCTTTTCACATGACAATTTCCTTATGATGACATCATTTGAGCTATTTCTCCTGTTTAATTGTTATCATGTCAATATATTCCATTCACATGTACCCCTCCCTCCCTACCCAACATATCTTATAACCTTCACAATTTGAATTCTTCATTTATTTGGATTTTCCTGTGTGGAGAGCACTAATTTTATGGTGCAAAGTCCAAGCTAGCTCCCTGGAGGCCTCAGAAATAGCTGGAGTCAGGATAAGTAAAAGTCCTTGGTCTTTAGGGGGAAAAGTGAAGGAGATGGACAAAACTGCCAGGAATTTTGCCCCGGATCCCTCCTTGATTCTAGAGTCCAGAATCTCCACACTTTTCTCCTCCTCATCCTGTGGCCAAATGCAGTTCTCTCACCTTTCTCACCCCACACCTTAATCCTTCCCTACAATTCTCTTAACCCCAAATATTGAGCCAGCATTATCTGTGAGAAGAGCAATTCTAAACATATGCTAATAGTCATTGTCCAATAGGTAATTAGCTTTAAGTGCTTGGTTGACTGATTCAAGTACATCTAGCCAAAGTTCCAGCCCTTTGCATTATGGATTTCAAGAAGCTTGTCTATTTCTTTTTGAAACTTTTATCAATGGTTGCTTTAATGGACAGATTTTTCTTAAAAAGATTTTGTTAAGAATAAGAAGTTAAGACTTCTGGGAACCAAGTTATGGGATAAGCAGCAAATCACTGTAATTCTCCCTTATTCACTTCTAAACAACCATAAAATAACACTCCCAAATAAATCCAGGAATAGCAGAAACATCAAAATGTTGAGGTGGAGTAATCCTTGAGCCTAAGATATTGGGAAGTGTGAAGACCGTGTATTTTTAAATCAGCAGGAGTCAGGAATTCAGGTTAGGGGAAAATCGTCACTCTTTATTCTCAGTGAAGAAGGATCAGAGGTGGAAGATAATCGGCAATAGCTATGTGTGCAGCTGAGTCAAGAAGCTAGCTAGATCAGCAGCCACATGACCAGCAGCTAGGAGTATGGAACCCAGGCCCAATCTCTCCCAGCTTCTCTTCCTGTCTCTTTCTCTGCCTCCACCCACCAAAAATCATCATTTCTTATACAACACATCAGGACTTGCACGGAGAGTGGGCAGGGACCATTCTTTATCCAATCATGTATATTAATAGAGTATAGCCCAATTACTATCTAGCCTCATGTACTTGGGACCTCAGTGCATCAACTCAAACCTCAGCCCATTACAGGGAAGATCACAGGAAAGATCTGTCTCATTTGGGTAAAATGATAATACAGTTTAGTACAGAAAAGATCCCAGCAAATCAGGGGTAGCTCCTCCTCAACAAACCAGCAGTAGATGCTGAATTGCATTGTAGTGGAACAGGCAAAGACCAAGATTATTACCTTCCATGTTCTTCAATATATCCAAGGGGAAAGAACTCAGTGGAAAACTTAAAAAAAAAAAAAAAAACAACTTTAAAAATCATTTAAGTTATGTAAGAGAAAAATTAAAAAAAGAGAAGAGAGTGGTGTGAGAAAATTATGAAAAAAAGTCAACAGCTTGGTATAAACAATTCCTGCTAAAAGGAAAAGGAGGCAAAAATCAACTGAAAAAAAAAAAACAACTTAAAGAGTATAATTAGTAAGATGGAAAAGGAAGTACAAACTGAGGAAAACAATTTTTAAAAGTTAGAATTGGGCAAGTAGAAGCTAATGATTCTATAAGACATCAAGAATCAATCAAACAAATTCAAAAGAATGAAAAAAATAGGAGAAATTATGAAATACCTCATTGGAAAAAAAAAAAAACTGACTTGGAAAATAGATCTAGAAAAGACAGTGTCAGAATTATTGGCCTACCTAAAAGCCATAATCTAAAGGAGTACCTGGACAACAATTTTCAAGAGATTATCAAGGAAGACTGCCTTGATGTCCTGTAACCAGAGGGCAAAATAGATGGTAAAAATATCTATCAATACTCACATAAAAATCCCAAGTTATGTTATAACCAAATTTCTGAATTATTAAGTCAAGGGAAAAATACTGCAAGTGGCTAGAAAGAAACAATTCAAATATTGGGGAGTCACAATCTGGATCATATCAGACTCTAACATTAAAGGACCAGAGATCATAAAGGACTGAGGATTTCTCCCAAGAATCCCTTGTCTGGCAAAATACATCAAGGAGAAAAATCATCATTAAATGAAATAGAATTTCAAGATTTCATAAGAAAGAAGATCATAATAGCAGAAATCTTTGATTTCTTATATCAACACCCAAGAGAAGCCTAAAAAGGGAAAGGAAAATATAAGGGATTCAGTGGGGTCTAACTATTAACATCCTTACATGGGAAAATAATACTGTAAATTCTTTTAAAATGTATTACTAATAGTATAGCTAGAAGAAATACACAGAGGCAGAGTGCATTGGTATAAGGTAAATTTTAGTGAGTGATATTAAAAATAAGATGAAAAAGAAAAGAACACTGTGTGCAGAAGGAAGGGAGAGATAGAAAGAATAAATTATTTCACATGAAGGACCATGAAAAATTTTTTATGGTGGAGGGAAAGATGGAGGGTTAGGTAATGGGCATCACTTGAAACTTAATCTCATCAGTACTGGCTCAACAACAAAAATATACACAATCAGTTGAATATAGAAATCTATCTTACCTAACAAAGTTAGAAAGGAAGGACATTAAATAAAGGGGAGAGGGGAAGTGACAGAAGAGAGAATAGAATGGGGAAAGTGGTAGATAAAAGCAAAACAAAGTTTAGGAGGGAAAAGCGGAAAGAGAGGATAAACAAGAGAATGAATGGAATGAAGAGAAATCCCCAGGTAGTGTGTACAACTGTGAATGTAAATTAGATGAACTCTCCCATGAAATGAAGATAGATAGCAGAGTGGATTAAAAAATCAGAATCCTACAATATGTTGTTTACAAGAAACTCACTTTAAGCAGAAATGCACACAAAGAGTTTTGGTAAGGGCTTAGAACAGAATATATTATGACTTCAGATGAAGATGGAAAAAAAATGGACATCAATCCTGATCTTAGACAAAGTAAAAGCAAAAAAAAAAAAAAATGAAAAGAGATAAGAAATTACCTCTTGCTAAAATGTACCATTCACAATGAAGTAATATCACTATTAAACATAGTGCCAACCAACAAAGGATAAGAAAAGACAATTTTCAGATAAAGAAATTAAAGTCATGGTAATATAAAAAAAATGCTCATAATCACTAGTATTAGAGAAATGCAAATTAAGACAACTCTGAGGTATCACTCCATATCTCTCAGATTGGCTAATAGGACATGAAAACAAAATGATAAATGTTGGAGAAGTTGTGGGAAAACTGGGATACTAATGCATTGTTGGTGGAGTTGTGAATAGATCCAACAATTCTAGAGAGCAATCTGGAACTATGCCCAAAAGGGCTATAAACCTGCATATCTAGTAGTGGCATTACTGCATCTGTATCCCAAGTAAACCATAAAAGAAGGAAAAGAACCCACATGTGCAAAAATATTTGTATCAGCTCTTTATGTGGTAACAAAAAAAAATAGAAAATGAGTAGCTGCCTATTAATTGGGGAATGGCTGAATAAGTTGTAGTATATGATGGTAATGGAATGTTATTGTTCTATAAAAAAAAAAAAAAAAAAAACTGATGAAAAAGTTGATTTTAGAAAGGCCTGAAAAGATTTACATGAACTGATGCTGAACAGAACAAGCAGAACCAGTAATACATTGTACACAATAACAGCAAGAATGTACAATGATCAACTGTGAAAATCTCGTGTGAATCTAGAAAAATAATTCTGAAGACTGAATGTAAATCAACATGTGCTACTTTCACTTCTTTTTTCTGTTTTTTTTTTCCTCCCATGACTTTTCCTTTTTGTTCTACATTTTTCTCTCCCAACACAATTCATAAAGCAATGTGCATTAAAATAAATTAATTAAAATATGTTTTGAAAAAGAGGAAAAGGACCTATGTACAAAAATGTTTAAAGCAGCTCTTTTTGTATCAGAATTTAATGGATGACCCTAAGGTGGGAATGGCTGAGAAAGTTATTGCATATGAATGTAATGGAATTATTGTTTTATAAGAAATGATGAGTAGGCTGATTTCAGAAAATCCTGGAAAGGCTGACATGAATTGATGCCAAGTCAAGCAAGCAGAACCAGGAGAGTATTGTACATAATAACAAGAAGATTATATGATGATAAGCTGTGATGGACTTGGCTATTCTCTGCAATGTGGTGACTGAAGACAATTCCAATAGACTGGGATGAAAAAAATGCCATTCACATCATGAGAGAATATCAGTGAGAGATTGAGTGTGAATTGAAGGATAGTATTTTTATCTTTTTTTTTTTTTTTTTAGTTTGCTTGCTTTTTCTTTCTTCTGTCTCTTTTTTTCTCATTTTTCTTGCATAATATGACAAATATTGAAATATACTTAAAAAGATTGAACATGTTTAATCTATATTAGATTGATTGCTGAATTTTTTTTAAAAATGTAGATTATTTTTTATTAAAGTTTCTTATTTTCAAAACATATGCATGGATAATTTTTCAACACTGACCCTTGCAAAACCTTGTGTTCCAAAGTTTTCCCTTCTTTCCCTTAGATGGTAAATAATCCAATATATATTAAAGATGGAAAAATAATGTAAAATCCAATATATTTATACATATTTATACAATTATATTGCTGCACAAGAAAAATCAGATCAAAAAGGAAAAAAATGAGAAAGAAAACAAAATGCAAGCAAACAACAGCAAAAAGAGTGAAAAATGCTATATTGTGGTCCATACAGTTCCCACAGTCCTTTCTTTCTGTATAGATGGCTATTTTCTTCACAAGATCTTTGGAAGTAGTTTTCATTGTTGGAAAGAGTCACATCCATCAGAACTGAGCATTGTAAAATCTTGTTGTTACTGTGTGTAATGATTTCCTAGTTTTGCTCATTTTACTTAGCATCGGGTCATGTAAGTCTGTCCAGGTCTCTCTAAAATCTTCCTCCTGATCATTTCTTATAGAACAATAACACTTCATAACATTCATATAGCATAGATTACTCAGCCATTCTCCAACTGATGGGCATCTACTTGATTTCCAGTTTCATGCCACTACAAAAAGGGATGCCAGAAACATTTTTGCACCTGTGGGTCCCTTTCCCTCCTTTATAGAAACACTGCTGGATCAAAGGGTATGCACAGCTTGATAACTTTTTGAATATAGTTCCAAATTGCACTTCAGAATGGCTGGATCCACTCACAACAATTCTGTCATCATAGCCAATCTGAGAGGTATGTAGTGCTATCTTAGAGTAGTCTTAATGTGTACTTCTCTGATCAACAGTGATTTAGAGTACCTTTTCATATGACTAGAAATGGTTTTAATTTCTTCATCTGAAAATTGTATACTCATATATGCTTTGACCATTTATCAATTAGAGAATGGCTTGAATTTTTGTAAATTTGAGTCAATTGTCTATATATTTTAGAAATGGGGCTTTTATCAGAACCATTAAATGTAAAACTGTTTTCCCCAATTTATTGTTTCCCTTCTAAACTCATCTGCATTAGTTTTATTGGTACAAAATCTTTTCAACTTAATATAATCAAAATTATCTATTTGGTGTTCAATAATGAGTTCCAGTTCTTCTTTGGTTGAAAATTTCTTCCTTATCCACAGATCTGAGAGGTAAACTATCCTTTGTTGTTCTAATTTGCTTATAATATCATTCTTTATGTTTATATCATGGACCATTTTGACCTTACTTTGATATATGATGTTAGGTATGGGTCAGTGCTTACTTTCTGCTATACTAGTTTCCAATTTTCCCAGCAGTTTTTGTCAAATAGTGGATTCTTGTCCCAAAAGCTGATGTCTTTGGGTTTGTCAAACACTAGATTGCTATAGTTATTGGTTATTTTGTCCTGTGAACCTAACCTATTCCACCAATCTACTAATATATTTCTTAGCCAGTACCAAGTGGTTTTAATGACCACTGCTTTATAATATATTTTTAGGTCTGGCACAGTTAGGCCACCTTCATTGACATTTTTTTTCATTAATTTCATTGAAATTCTTGACCTTTTGTTCTTCTGTATGAACTTTGTTATTATTTTTTTTGTAGACCTATAAAAATTTTTCTTGGGAGTTTGATTGGTATGGCACTAAATAAGTAGATTAATTTAAGTTGTCATTTTTGTTATATTCACTCGATCTACCCCTGAGTACTTGATATTTACCCAATTGTTTAGGTCTAACTTTGTGTAGAAATTGTTTTGTAGTTATGTTCATATAGTTCCTGACTTTCCCTTGGCAGGTAAACTTCTAAATATTTCATATTATCAACAGTTATTTTAAATGGAATTTACCTTTGTATCTCTTGTTGCTGGACTTTTTTGGTAACATATAAAAATGCTGATGATTTATGTGGATTTATTTTGTATCCTGTGACTTTACTAAAGTTGTGGATTCTTTCTAGTAGATTTTTAGTTAATTCTTTAGGGTTCCCTAAATTATACCAACATATCATCTGCAAATAGTGATAATTTGGTATCCTATTACCTACTATAATTTCTTTAATCTCTTTTTCTTCTCTTATTGCCAAAGCTAACATTTCTAATACAATGTTGAATAGTTATGGTGATAATGAGCAACCTTGTTTCACCCCTGATCTTATTGGGAATGTTTCTAGTTTGTCCCCATTATATATGATGCTTGCTGATGGTTTTAAATAGACACTACTAATCATTTTGTTCTTCCATATGAACTTTGTTATTATTTTTCCTAGATCTACAAAATAATTTCTTGGGTGTTTGATTGTTAGGGTATTAAATAAGTAGATTAAATAGTATTGTCATTTTTATCATATTTACTCAACTGCTTGCTGTTTTATGAAGCAGAGAGCTAAGGAAAGGAAGAAGAAAATTTGTTAACACAAAATCTTACAAAAATGAATGTTTAAATCTGTCTTCACATGATTTTGAAAAAATAAAATACTACTGATACTGAAAATTCCACTTAAGTGAGTGTTGTTATTTATGAAAGTAGCATAGCATCCAAATTTTTATTTTTTTATTTTTTTTTAATTTAATAGCCTTTTATTTACAGGATATATGCATGGGTAACTTTACAGAATTAACAATTGCCAAACCTCTTGTTCCAATTTTTCACCTCTTACCCCCCCCTCTCCCTAGATGGCAGGAGGACCAGTAGATGTTAAATATATTAAAATATAAATTAGATACACAATAAGTATACATGACCAAAACGTTATTTTGCTGTACAAAAAGAATCAGACTCTGAAATATTGTACAATTAGCTTGTGAAGGAAATCAAAAATGCAGGTGTGCATAAATATAGGGATTGGGAATTCAATGTAATGGTTTCTAGTCATCTCCCAGAGTTCTTTTTCTGGGCATAGCTGGTTCAGTTCATTACTGCTCCATTAGAAATGATTTGGTTGATCTCGTTGCTGAGGATGGCCTGGTCCATCAGAACTGGTCATCATATAGTATTGTTGTTGAAGTATATAATGATCTCCTGGTCCTGCTCATTTCACTCAGCATCAGTTCGTGTAAGTCTCTCCAGGCCTTTCTGAAATCATCCTGTTGGTCATTTCTTACAGAACAGTAATATTCCATAATATTCATATACCACAATTTATTCAGCCATTCTCCAACTGATGGACATCCATTCAGTTTCCAGTTTTTAGCCACTACAAAAAGGGCTGCCACGAACATTCATGCACATACAGGTCCCTTTCCCTTCTTTATAATCTCATTGGGATATAATCCCAGTAGTAACACTGCTGGATCAAAGGGTATGCACAGTTTGATAACTTTTTGAGCATAATTCCAAACTACTCTCCAAAATGGTTGGATTCATTCACAACTCCACCAACAATGCATCAATGTCCCAGTTTTCCTGCATCCCCTCCAACAATCATCATTATTTTTTCCTGTCATCTTAGCCAATCTGACAGGTGTGTAGTGGTATCTTAGAGTTGTCTTAATTTGCATTTCTCTGATTAATAATGACTTGGAGCATCTTTTCATATGACTAGAAATAGTTTCAATTTCTTCATCTGAGAATTGTCTGTTCATATCCTTTGACCATTTTTCAATTGGGGAATGGCTTGATTTTTTATAAATTATAGTTAATTCTCTATATATTTTGGAAATTAGGCCTTTATCAGAACCTTTGACTGTAAAAATATTTTCCTAGTTTATTGCTTCCCTTCTAATCTTGTCTGTATTACTTTTGTTTGTACAAAAACTTTTCAGTTTGTTATAATCGAAATTTTCTATTTTGTGATCAATAATGATCTCTAGTTCTGCTTTGGTCATAAAGACCTTCCCCTTCCACAGGTCTGAGAGGTAAACTATCCTGTGTTCCTCTAATTTATTAATAATTTCATTCTTTATGCCTAGGTCATGAACCCATTTTGACCTTATCTTGGTGTACGGCGTTAAGTATGGATCAATGCCTAGTTTCTGCCATATTAGTTTCCAATTTTCCCAGCAATTTTTATCAAACAGTAAGTTCTTATCCCAAAAGCTGGGATCTTTGGGTTTGTCAAAGACTAGGTTGCTATATTTGTTGACTGTTTTATCCCTTGAACCTAATCTATTCCACTGATCAACTAATCTATTCCTTAGCCAATACCAAATAGTTTTGGTAACTGCTGCTCTATAATATAATTTTAGATCTGGTACAGCTAAGCCACCTTCATTTGATTTTTTTCATTAATTCCTTGAAATTCTTGACCTTTTGTTTTTCCATATGAACTTTGTTGTTATTTTTCTAGGTCATTAAAATAGTTTTTGGGAGTCTGATTGGTATAGCGCTAAATAAATAGATTAGTTTAGGTAATATTGTCATCTTTATTATATTTGCTCGCCCTATCCAAGAGCATTTAATATTTTTCCAATTGGTTAGATCAGACTTAATTTGTGTGAAAAGTGGTCTGTAATTTTGCTCATAAAGTTTCTGATTTTCCTTGGCAGATAGATTCCTAAATATTTTATATTATCAGTAGTTACTTTAAATGGAATTTCTCTTTGTAACTCTGACTGTTGGATTTTGTTAGTGATATATAAGAATGCTGATGACTTATGTGGGTTTATTTTATAACCAGCAACTTTGCTAAAGTTGTGGATTATTTCTAACAACTTTTTAGCAGAATCTCTGGGGTTCTCTAAGTATACCATCATGTCATCTGCAAAGAGTGATAATTTGGTTTCCTCATTGCCTATTCTTATTCCTTTAATCCCTTTCTCAGCTCTTATTGCTAAAGCTAGTGTTTCTAATACAATATTAAATAGTAACGGTGATAGTGGGCAACCTTGTTTCACTCCAGATCTTATTGGGAATGGCTGCAGTTTGTCTCCATTACATATGAGCATCCAAATTTTTAAAGGAGAAATTAAGTGAATTACAAGTTCATGATCAAATAAGATAACATTACAAAAAGGAAAATAAAAAACTTTGATTATATTAAAATAAAGGACTTTTTGTACAAATAAAAACAGTGTAACCAAGATTAGAAGGAAAGAAGAAAGCTTAGAAACAATTTTACAGTAAGTTTGTCTGAGAATGACCTCATTTCTCAAATACATAGAGCACTCAGTCAAATTTTTAAATGGTCAATGAATATGAATAAGCAGGTTTCAGATGGAGAAATCAAAGCTATTTACAGGCATTTAAATAACTTTTCAGTAGAAAAATACAAATCAAAAAATTTTGATGTACCACCTCATCTGTCAGATTGAATATTACAACAAAAAAAAAAGAAAGAAAAGGATAACTAATAAAGAGGATGTGGGAAAAGTGTGACACTAACATACTGTTATTGGAGTTATTAACTGATTCAATCATTCTAGAAATCATTTTGGAACTATGCCGAAAGGGCAACGAGACTGTGCGTGCTATTTGATCCAGCAATACCATTACTAGGTCTGTGTCCTATAGAGATTCTAAAAAGGGGGAAAGAACCTACATGTCCAAAATATTTATAGCAGCCTTTTGTGGTAGTAAAGTATCATCTCACTGATTAGGATTGTGATGGAAAAGTCCTAATGTGGCAGTTTCATTGCCATTTATTGTGAAAAGTTTTGTTTTTTTTTGTTTTTTTTTTTTTTTTTCCCACATGCAAGCCTATAAAGCTATATAGAAGCCAGAATTGGAATGCACTTAATATTAATACAAACCTGTAAACATATTACATACATTACATTTCTGCTACCTAATTTTCAGTTTTATCCTTAAACGATCTGTTGATAATATATCTTCCTTGGGGAATGTCTGTATACATTGTGGTATATGAATATAATAAAATACTATTATGCAATAAGAAAAGATGAACAGGGAGATTACAGAAAAATCTGGAAAGACTTGTATAAATTGATGCAAATTGAAATGAACAGAACCAGGAAAACATAGTACATAGTATCAGCAACATTGTCTGATGATCAACTAAATGACTCATCTCTTCTCAGCAACACAATGATCCAAGGCAAGTACAAAGGACTCATGAAGGAAAATACTATCCACAGTTGATAAGAAACTGATGAACTCTCCAGATGAAAGCACATTCTTCACTATATTTATTATTTTTCATTTTTCCCCATTTGTTCTGTTTCTTTTCACAATGGTGATTAATATGGAAAAATGTTTCACATAATAGCACATATATTGTTACAGAAGTAACCTGCTAGTGGCTGCTGGGGATCTAATTCTGACCAGCAGAATAGATCTCTTCATGTGAGAGGATGATAATAATATAAGGAGATTGAGAGTCAATTGCATTCTCTGACCTCTCCCCTCTTCCCCCTTGCCTACTGATTTATTTCATTCCCAATTCACAAGCAACATCTGTGTCAATAAAGAATGACTTGCAATTCCTTCAAGTGTGTTATGATTTATAGTTGTGGGGGCTTTTGGAGAATTGACCTGTCCCTTCATTCTTGGGCATGATCCTTAACAATATATGACCAATATCAATTATTCTACTATTTTGGAAGAGGGGAGGGAAGAAGATTCAGGGTGGGAGAAAAATTTTAAATTTAAAATTTTTAAAAAATGAATGTTAAATTTGTCTTCGCATATCATTTGGGGAAAAAAATAAAAAAAATACTATTTAAAATATTTTTTAAAAATGACTAGTCAAGTAATGGGATAGTAGCTACTGATATTTTCTAGTCTTTTTAAAATTAATAACAAGATTCATAATTTATTTATAAGTACTAATGACCTCTTTTTCATATGTATTAGGGAATCAAATATCTCTCTGTCTTAAAGATTATATCACTTTTCTCAAAAGCTTCTATGTATTATGTTGTATTTTCTTTTGCTCTTTACAATTTTGACTGGAGTTTTTAATGCATTTCTATTTCTTCCTCATGTCACTCATTAGGATTATGATGGAAAAGTGCCAATGTGACAGTTTCATTGTTGTTTATTTTGAAAATATTTTTTTTTGCATGTGCAAGGTTATATACCTATATAGAAACCATAAATAGAATCTACATAGAATGTATACAGACATATAAACATATTATATACATTTCATTTCTATTGTCTAGTTTTCAGTTTTATCCTTAAGTGATCTACTGATACTATTTGTTACTTGGTTATTTCCTAGAACTGCTTCCTGCTCTTTATGAGGTCATATTGCCCATAATTTTTCACTATCCCTTTTCATGCGGTTTTCTAAATAATTTTCTAGTTCAATTTCTAGTCCAAGTTCTATTTGGTAAGTTTTCCTTGGCTAAAGCAATTTCTAAGCCTCTCTTTCTGTCTCTCTGTCTCATCTCCCACCCATCTTATGACAATTTGGCAATTACTTTACCTTGGTTAAAATATCTTATAAAATCCAACATCCATTCCTATTAAAAACACTTGAGATTATAGGAATAAATGGACTTCTTAAAATAATCAGTAGCATCTATTTAAAACCATCAGTAAGTATCATGGGGATAACTGGAACCATTCCCAATAAGATCAGGAGTGAAACAAGTTGGCCACTATCACCATTATTATTCAATATTGTATTAGAAATTCTAGCTTTGACAATAAGAGTTGAGAAAGATTAAAGGAATTAGAGTAAGTAATGAGGAAACCAAATTATCACTCTTTGCAGATGATATGATGGTATACTTAGAGAAACCCAGAGATTCTACTAAAAAGCTATTAGAAATAATCCACACATTTAGCAAAATCTATCAGAGTTACAAAGAGAAATTTCATTTAAAGTAATTGCCAATAGTATATAAAATATTTAGGAATCTATCTGCCAAGGGAAAGTCAAGAACTATATGAGCAAAACTACAAAAAACTTTCCACACAAATAAAGTCAGATCTAACCAATTGGAAAAATATTGAGTGCTCTTGGATAAGTTGATCAAATATAATGAAGATGGCAATACTACCTAAACTAATCTATTTATTTAGTGCTATACCAGTCAGATTCCCAAAAAAAACTATTTTAATTTCCTAGAAATAATAACAACAAAATTCATCTGGAAGAACAGAAGGTCAATACTTTCAATGGAACTAATGAAAATACCTTAGGAAATGATAGACTTTATAATTTTTACTTTAATTCATGTGACAAACTGATTTCATAGATACCTGGTTCAAAAATGACTCTAACATTGTTAAGTAGCAATTTATATTGTCAGAATAAAATCAAATTAATTTTTTTGTGATATTATTTGGTCTTCACTACATCAAGTAATTTCTGACTCTCCTCTTGAAGAAAAAAAAGTTGTGCAACTTTTATGATTTTTGCTTTTCATTTCTTAATCCTAAACCATTTTTCCAATATGTTTTCACTTTCCATCTTCAGGCCTATTTTTAATTCAAATAGCCAGGCATTAAAGTATACATTGGTTCATGCTGGAAGATCTTATTAAGTTTTTTTTTAATACCTATTTTTGACAGAACACATGCCTGGGTAATTTTTCAATATTGTCCTTTGCACTCATTTCTGTTCCAACTTTTCCCCTCCCTTAGATGGCAGGCAGTCTCATACTTAACTTAACTTAACTTAAACATGTTAAATACAATATATGTGTACAGATCTGTACAGTTCTCTTGTTACACAAGAAAAATCGGATTCAGAAGGTAAAAATAACCTGGGAAGAAAAGCAAAAATGTAAGTAGTCCACATTCATTTCCCAGTGTTATTTCTCTAGGTATAGCTGATTCTGTCCATCATTGATCAATTGGAACTGAATTGGATTTTCTCATTGTCGATATCTACTTCCATCAATATATATTCTCATATAGTATTGTTGAAGTGTATAATGATCTCCTTGTTCTGCTCATTTCACTTAGCATCAGTTCATGAAAGTCTCTCCAAGCCTTTCTGTATTCATCTTCTGGTCATTTTTTGTAGAGATATGCTTGAATCCAAAAAGTTATGCTTGAATTAGACAACAGACCACTTAAGGCTAATTACATACTTGATGTGAGATAATGGCTCTATTAGCATATATTTGGATAATGGCTACCTTTTCACCATTGGTGCTTGCTGAATGTTTGGTGTTAAGATAATCCTAGGCAAGGATTGGAGGGGGGGACGGAGAGAAGAGAGGCCAGAGACACTTGTTGCTAGGAAGAGGAGGAGAGAGGTTGATGACTCTGGACTCCAGAATCCAGGATTTTGCTTGCCTGCCTCCTTCACTTCTCCCCCTAAAGACCAAGGACTTTAATTTATCCTAACTCTGACTGACCCTGAAACCCTCCAGGGAGCTAGCCAGTGCTGTATAATTTCTTACAGAACAATAATATTCCATACCATTCATATATCACAATTTACCTAATCATTCTCCAATTGATGGGGCATCCATTCAACTTCCAGTTTCTAGCCACTGCAAAAATGGCTGCCACAAACGTTCTTGAACATACAGGTCCTTTTACCTTCTTTAATATCTCTTTAAGAGATAAGCCCAGTAGTAACACTGCTGAATCAAAAGGTATATACAGTTTGATAACTTTTTGTATATAGTTACAAATTGTTCTCCACAATGGTTAGATCCATTCACAATTCCACCAACAATGCATCAGTGCCCCGGTTTTCCTGCATCCCCTCCAACATTGTCATTATCTTTTCGAATCATCTTAGCCAATCTGACAGGTGTATCATGATATCTCAGAGTTGTCTTAAATTCAATTTTTCTGATCAGTAGTGATTTGGACACCCTTTCATATGAGTAGAAATAGTTTCAATTTCATCATCTTAAAATTATCTCTTCATATCCTTTGACCATTTATCGATTGGAGAATGACTTGATTTCTTGTAAATTAGAGTCAATTCTCTACATATTTTGGAAATGAAGCTTTTATCAGAACCTTTAATTGTAAAAATGTTTTCCCAGTTTATTGCTTCCCTTCTGATCTTGTTTCCATTAGGTTTCTACAAAAGCTTTTTAAATTGATATAATCAAAATTTTCTATTTTGTGATCAATAATGATCTCTCATTTTTCTTTGGTCACAAATTCCTTCCTCCTCCACAAGTCTGAGAGGCAAACTATCCTATGTTCTTTTAATTTATTTATAATCTCATTCTTTATGCCTAGATCATAAACCCATTTTTATTTTATCTTGGTGTATGGTGTTAAGTATGGGTCCATGCCTAGTTTCTGCCATACTAATTTTCAGTTTTCCCAGCAGTTTTTGTCAAAAAGTGAATTCTTATCCCAAAAGTTGGGATCTTTGGGTTTGTCCAAACACTAGATTGCTATAGTTATTGACTATTTTGTCCTGTGAAGCTATCCTATTCCACTGATCAACTAGTCTATTTCTTAGCCAATACCAAATGATTTTGGTGACTGCTGCTTTTATATAATACTTTTAGATCAGGTACAGCTAGGTCGCTTGCATTTGATTTTTTTTTTTATTAGTTCCCTTGAAATTATTGACCTTTTGTTCTTCCATATGCATTTTGTTGTTATTTTTTCTAGGTCATTAAAATAGTTTCTTGGGAGTCTGATTGGTATAGCACTAAACAAATATTGTAGGATTCTGGCTTTTAATCCAGTCTGCTATCTGCCTTTGCCTTATGAGGGAGTTTATCCCATTCACGTTTATAGTTAAAATTACTAATTCTGTATGTCCTGCCATTTTGTTAACCCCAGCTTATGCTTTTCTCCTTTCCTTCCCCTTTACCCCCCTCCCCAGTATTAAACTTGTGAGCACCACTTATCTAACACAGCCTTCCCTTTTTAGGATTCCTCCCCTCACCTTAGAGTTCCTCCCTTTTTCTTACCCCTTTTCCTCATAATTTCTTTATTCCCTTCTACTTAGCTTACTCCTTCTCTTCACTTTTCTCCTCCCACTTTTCAGTGAGGTGGGAGAAGTTTCTCTTACAATCAAATATGTCTAACATTTTTCTCTTTAAGCCATTTCTGATGAGCAGAAGATGCACACTATTTTCATCCCTCTCCCTTCTTTCTCTCAGATATAATAGGTTTCCTTTGTCTCTTCATGAGATGTAGTACCCCCACTTAACCCCCTTTTCTGGTACAATTTCCTTTCCACCTTGTTTCGTTTTTATATTATAACAGCAAAACCAAATTTTACATGCATTCTTTATGTATACACATAGCAGAAATATAGTTCTTAAAATTTCTTTTTACCTTTTTATTTTTATCTTGGGCACTATATTTGGAGATCAAATTTTTTGTTTAGTTCTTTTTTTTTTTTTTTTTTTTCATCAGAAATAGATGAAATCCACCTATTTCATTGAATGTCCATCTTCTTCCCTGGAAAAAAAAATGCTCGTTTTGGCTGGGTAAGTTATTCTTGACTGCATATCAAATTCCTTAGTCTTTCAGAATATCAGATTCCAGGCCCTTTGATTCTTTAATGTGGATGCTGCTAGATCCTGATTGATCCTTATTGTGGTTCCTCCATATTTGAATTTTTTTTCGAGTGCTTGTAGTATTGTTTCCTTAGTTTGATAGTTATGGAATTCAGCCACAATATTTCTTGGAGTTTTGATTTTGGGATCTCTTTAAGTGGGGGATCAATGAATTCTTTCAATGTCTATTTTACCCTCTGTTTCTGTAACATGTAGGCAGTTCTCTTTGATGATTTCCTGAGAAATAGTGTCTAGGCTCTTTATTTCATCATAATTTTCAGGAAGTCCAATAATTCTCATATTATCTCTTCTAGATCTATTTTCTAGGTCTGTTGTTTTCCCAAGTAGATATTTAACTTTTTTTTTTTTTTGGTTTTTCTTGACTGATTCTTGGTGTCTCCTTGAGTCATTCATTTCCATTTGTTCAGTTATGATTTTTAATGAATTATTTTCTTCATTTACTTTTTTATTTCTTTTTCTGATTGTCCAATTGTGTTTTTAAATGAGTTGTTTTATTCTATGGATTTTTTCCCCATTTCACCAATTTTATTTTTTAGAGAGCTATTTTCTTTTTCCAATTCAGTAATTCTGTTTTCCTTGGAATTGTTTACCTTTTCCAATTCACTAATTCTGTTTTTCAGGGATTTGATTTCTTTGTCCTTTACTTTTTTTTTTTTTTTTCTGAGGCAATTGGGGTTGTAACTTGCCCAGAGTCACACAGCCAGGAACTGTTAAGTGTCTAAAGCCAGATTTGAACTCAGGTCCTCTTGACTTTAGGGCTGGTGCTCTATCCACTGCACCATCTAGCTGCCCCAACTCTATCTTTAAATGAGTGAGATGACTTATCCAGATGCTCTTCCCAAGCTTCCCTTTCCCCATTTTTCTTCTAGCTCTCTTGTAAGAGCCTTTTTAATTTCTTTGTGAGAGTCTTGTGTGGTGGGGACCAGATCATATCCTTCCTTGGGGTTTCATCTAGAGACAATCTGTTTTTAGTCTCCTCAGGGTTTGAATTCTGCTCTCTATCTGTATAGAAACTATCTATAGTTAGAGCTCACTTTAACTTTTTACTCATTTTGACAAAAAAGAAACAAAGAAAACAAACAAACAAACAAAAAGCAAGTGTGGTCTGTTTTTTGGGCAGTATGGTATTACCATGCTTCCTCTACAGACAACAGAAAGTAGCAGTGAAGCAGTAATGGGATAGCAATGGCTGAGCTGCATTTGCACAAATTGTGCTCTGAGACTCTGAGAGCTGCTGAGTTATTTCTGGTGCTGGGTGGGTGTGGCCAGGTCCAGAGACATCCCAGTGTTTCGGGACTGGAGTCTTTACCCACTGTGTTTATAGCTTCTCTGCTGATCTACTGGCTTGCTGCCAGGGCAAAGTAGATCACACTGTGGTAAAGTTCTTCCCACAAATTTTTCACTGACTGAGACCACACTGGCAGAGACAGACTGGCCCCCTCTAATCTGCTTAGTGTGAGCTGCCTTCTGTACTCCCACTGCCTGCCTGAGGTCTGCACCTGGTCTAATCATTCCCACCTGTGAGCAAAAACAGACCTTTTCTGGTGAATTTCTAGGATATCTTCTGTTGGTAATGTGTTGTACTCCCAATATTCGTGGGTTTTTTTTCAGTCAAGCACTAATTCCAAGGCTGAGGCCATATCATGAAAGAAGTAGTGTGACAGTAAGGAAGAGATTAGACAGAAGTGTGTGTCCTTTCTGCCATCTTGGCTCCATTCCCTCTCTATAAGCACTGCTTTCTCATCTTATTAAGTTCTTTATAGGATTTCTCTAATTCCCAACATTCTATAAATATTTGTCCAAGTAAGTTGCAATTATTTTTCATTATGTAACTTTTATTATATTGTCATCTTCTATCTTATTGCTTCTTTCCTGTGTCTTCACACATGTTCTTTCTCTAAGCCATAAATATTATGGTTCTAGACCATTTTCTTTTCTTTTTCTATGTTCTATTCCTTGGGATTTCATTGGGTCCTATGGGTTCAATTGCCATCTCTATGAAAATGACCATTAAATCCACATGTATAACTGTAATGATTCTCTAATCTCCAATCATACATCACCAATGGCTTACTGGACATTTCCAGTTGTATAGTCTATAGAAATCTTCAATCCACCACATTAATTATTGAGTTAATTCACATAAAACTATCTCATCTTTATGCCTCAGTTTTCTTGTTTCATCTAGAGGTATCACTGACATTCCAGTAATCCACATTCACAAACTGATTTATCCTCAGATTTTCACTGTTTCTTACTCTCTGCATTCATATCTTAAAAACTGTGAAACCTTATTAATTCAACTTTCACCACTGCCCCCATATATTTCCCTGTCTCTCCATTCACAGAGGAATCACCATAGCTCAACATCTTATCACTACTCATATGAATTATTTACAAAAACCTCCTAGCTGACTTCCCTTCCTCCATTGTTTCCTTTTTAAATCTATCATCAACAAAATTGCCAAAATACATGCCAAAATACAGATTCAAGGATGTTCAGTAGCTCCCTATTGCCTCTAGGATAAAAGGTAGTTCTCAGTTTGGCATTTAAGTCTTGTCTGCTCTACCATACTGCTTCTAAAATAGATATTTCCTGTTGACTTTGGATAAAGATAAACAATGATAGCATCCTTGATGCTACTGTGTTTTTGATTATAAAATAGTTTCTATACAATGACTTTGGCTATCAGCATATCTCTGTGATATTAATAAGAGGGAATATTAGAATAATTTATTGAAGAGTAAACTGAGACTGTGAAGTTAAGTGAATGGATGAAGGTCATACAGCAAGTAAGTAGCAGTTTAAAGAATGAAACTGAGCACCTTTGACTCTTAAGTATAAATCAGAAATATTGTTGATCTATATTTCATATTCATATCTTTATTAAGTGATGCAGCAAATTACTTTTCCTTTTTCCGTCTCAGTTTTATGTACTCTAAAATGAGTAAACCTTAATATATAATAAGAATGTGAGTTATTTTTAGATAGCATCACCTACTGCTAAGAATTTTAGATGATATCTAGTGGTAAGGTCTTTAATCTAAGGATGTGGATTCAAGTCTTATCTTCGGTAGGGATTAGATGTATGATTCTGTATAATTCACAATTTATCTGACTCTCTAGTGTAAAGATCTAATAATTGCATTTGTACTTCCTATATCATGAAGCTGTTTTTAGCAATATCATAAATTTTACATCGTGATATACATGTGAACTTTCATTCTGGCTCAGTGTATAGAAGTGAGCCTAGGCTTTGCTTGGAGGAGGAGTCAGAAGAAGAGCAGGAAGGGAGATTTTAGAATATATTAATTGCTGATATGGTATTTGCTTTTCTCTGGGCAAAAATGATATACAATCTAAAAAAAAAAGTCTTAGATGAGGATAAAAATGACCTGTCAAATGTGTCTGGTTGTCTTTTTATTTTTTAATTAAATACTTATTAATGAGGAGTCAGAATATGTCTAGTCTATCACCTGCCATAATATTCATGAAGAAAATAATAATATCTTAAAAATCAGACCTCCATTTGGACTCTAATTAGATTTTAAATTAGAATAAACTGTTGAGAAAAGTTGAAGGAGGAATCAGAGAAAGAACGTTGGGTAGAATCAGAATTCAAGAGATTTTATTTTGCTTGGAAAAGGACTTTAACAGACCTGAGATTTCTTGGAGGGAAGTCTGCTATGAAATGCTTCAAATGGATAACTATTGATCTGATTCCCAAATATAGCTTAGTAAGAAGGTTATATAACCTTATTAGATTCTGTCTTCCTCCAGTAGTTTATTTCCTGATAAGAATTGTTTTTGTTTTTGTTTTATTGTTTTTTTTTAATGTAACCTAACTTTTCAGTAACAACACTTTATAATGGAAACAGTATTGGTATTGGAACTCAGACCTGAATACCAATTCTGTTGCATATTACCCTTCTGACTTGAGGAAAGTGTCTTTAACCTTCACATTGCTTTTTTGTAAAAATTAGGAGCTCAAACTATAACATCCCTATGGCCTCATGATATCATTGGTCCTCTTGGAGAAGAAAACTCTATCAGAAAGGAAACTCTCTTTAGCACTGCAGATTAACAAACAGATTCCTTTTAGAGTATTTGGCTAGAAGCACTTAAAGGATCAATGTTTTCTCCAGGATTATATAAGTTCCAGGGACATGTACGTAGTACAGTCACAGAAAGAACATGAACCCAAATCTGCCTGGCACAAAAGCTAACTTTCTGTTCGTTCAGGCTTCTTCTCTTCCCTAATTGTATCAGATTCATTTCCCCAAGGAATCATAGTTAAAGGGGAGGAAGAGTCACCTAGTTCAATAATGGCAAAGTCAGAATTGGAACTCAATTCTTTGAACTATAGGTACAGTGTCTTTTATTTATTTATTTTTTTAACTTCTTAACTAATTAATTTTCCTACAGTAAATTGATTTTGTTCTAAATAGGAATATTGGTATAATAATCCCCATTTCAACAGCCGACTGAAGTTTGCAAGGTTTTTCTAAGCTAAGAAGCTAATCAGGGTCAGAGTTAGGAAATATTAAGCCTGCAGTTTTGAATTTCTGGCTCTGTCTTTCCTAAACTATATACATCAAGGAATATGTTAATATACCTTTACATTTAAATTCTCTTCTTTTTTTTTTGTAAGAGAGAAAGCTTATATTAAAAATTAGATGTAGGGAATAAGAAAATAAATTGAATTATATACTAAGAGATAGGTGTTCCTTGCCCTCTGTTCTATTTGTACTATGAAACATAATGAATCAAGGCATAAGAATATCACTGGGGTATAAACCTAATTAAATATGATAAACTATGCACCAATTAAGCTGTAAAATATTGATTAGCTGTCTCTAGATTACTCATGTTTAGGTCAACAGGAGCAGGTTTCTGCTACACACTAACACCAAATTCTAGTTGCTGATACTTGAATTCAATATAGCATTTATTTTTTGATTGAGATTTAAATTAAAGGAGACATAATTCACATCAAAGCCAATTAGGTGCTTTGCAGAAATGAATACAGAACGTGCTATTCTATCAGCCCTAGCTCTTAGAAACTTCATTTGCTAAGGACCAAATAATAATTTAGAATTAGCACTATTAAATATTCCCTATCTGTAAAATAAAAGAACTTTTTAAAATCTGAAGAAGAGATAGAGATTTAAAAGTCTATTAGACCCCAACGAAGAATACTGTGATTTGTAAACTCATAAAGTATGATTAAACTCATACTTCAAATATCCTTCTTTTAGCTGTTTGGTCCAATTTTATCTAATTTTTTTTTTTGGTATCCATTACATAATCCTTTTTTATTATAGCTTTTTATTGACAAAACATATGCATGGATAATTTTTAACATTAACCCTTGCAAAAATTTCTGTTCCAACTTTTCCCCTCCTTCCCTCCACCCCCTCCCCTAGATGGCAGGTTGTCCCATATATGTTAAATATGTTAAGGTATATGTTAAATATAATATATGAATACATATTTATGCAGTTATCTTGCTGCTCAAGAAAAATCGGATTTAGAAAGAAGGTTAAAAAATAATAAATAAATAAAAAAATAGAAAAACAAAAACGCAAAAAGACATTAACAGAAAGCTGATAGAGACTCCAGACAGTATGGAGCCTTAACTCAGGAAAACTCAACTTCTTGATTTCAAATCTGGCTTCAGACATTTATTTTTTAAAGTTTATTTTATTATAGCTTTTTTTTTAATCTACAAAATTTATGCATGAGTAATTTTTGAACATTGACCCTTGCAAAACCTTCTGTTTTAAATTTTCCCCTTCTTCTGCCCACCCCCTCCCCTAGATGGCTGGTAGTCCAATACATGTTAAATATGTTAAAATATATGTTAAATCCAATATATGTTTACATATGTATACAGTTATCTTGTTCCATAAGAAAATCAGATATAGAAAGAAAAAAAAACTAAGAAGGAAAACAAAACTACAAGCAAACAATAATAGAAAGAGTTAAAATGCTATGTTGTGCCTCACATTCAGTTCCCATAGTCCCACCTTTTTGGGTGTAGATGGTTCTCTTCATCACTGAACAATTGGAACTGGTTTGAATCATCTCATTGTTGAAGAAAGCCACATCCATCATAATTGATGATCATATAATCTGTGCTATTGTGTGTAATGATCTCCTGGTTCTGCTCATTTCATTTAGCATCAATTCATGTAAGTCTCTCCAGGCCTCTCTGAAATCATCCTGCTAGTAATTTCTTAACAGAACAATAATATTCCATAATATTCATATGCAGTATGCTTTCTAGAGGTCCCAAATTGGGGTGCCAAAATATACTATGCTTTCTAGAGCCCCCACACTGGGGTGCCAAAATATACTAGCTCTCTGGAGGATCTCTGACCCAGCCTGAGTCCTTGGTCTTAGTGGAAGAGTGAAGAAGGCAGAAGACTCATGAGGATGGTCAAAGATGGAGTCCAGTTATTTCAAGTCCTCTCAGACCTTAAACAGCTTATGTACAATTACATCACTACAGCACACAGAGCATGTGCCAATTGTAGAACCATTACATCACCACATCACCACAGCACACTGGACAAGTGCTAACTATGGTAGCATTACATCACCACAGAACATTGTGCATGTGTTAACTATAAGCACCCTGCTATTGATATATATATATATATATATATATATATATATATATATATATATTCCTCTTACTGTAAGAATCCCTTGCTTCAAGTAGAACACAGGTGGTCATGCTCTCCCTGCTTTCTCAGGAAAGCTGAGAGTCCTTAGGAGAGATGGGAAGACAAAGCAAGCATTGTCAGCAGGTTCCCTCTGGGCTAAAGAGTCTTATAACTCAGCTAGAGTTCCCCTCCTATCTGCAGCCCTCTACATTAATGGACCATAATTTATTTAGCCATTCTCCAATTAATGGGCATCTAGCCACTACAAAAAGGGCTGCCAGAAACATTTTTGCCCATGTGGGTCTCTTTCCCTGCTTTAAGATCTCTTTGGGATATAAGCCCAATATTAAAACTGTTGGGGTCAAAAGGTATGTACAGTTTAATAACTTTTTTTTTATTAATTTATTTTTTTAAATTTATTATGATAGCTTATTATTGACAGATCCCATGCCAGGGTAATTTTTTACAACATTATCCCTTGCACTCACTTCTGTTCCGATTTTTCCCCTCTCTCCCACCAACCCCTCCCCTAGATGGCAAGCAGTCCTATATATGTTGAATATGTCACAGTATATCCTAGATACAATATATGTGTGCAGAACCAAACAGTTCTCTTGTTCCACAGGGAGAATTGAAGGTAAAAATAACCTGGTAAGAAAAACAAAAATGCAAACAGTGTACATTCATTTCCCAGTGTTCTTTCTTTGGGTGTAGCTGCCTCTGTCCATCACTGAGCAATTGAAACTGAGTTAGATCTTCTCTTTGTCAAAGAAATCCACTTCCATCAGAATACATCTTCATACAGTATCGTTGTTGAAGTATATAATGGTCTCCTGGTTCTGCTCATTTCACTTAGCATCAGTTCATGTCTCTCCAAGCCTCTCTGTATTCATCCTGCT
Organism: Sarcophilus harrisii; assembly: GCF_902635505.1. Taxonomy (NCBI): domain Eukaryota; kingdom Metazoa; phylum Chordata; class Mammalia; order Dasyuromorphia; family Dasyuridae; genus Sarcophilus; species Sarcophilus harrisii. The sequence continues at coordinate 138,475,147 of NC_045429.1, forward strand.
GCTCATTTCTTACAGAACAAGAATATTCCATAACATTCATAGACCATAATTTACCCAACCATTCTACAATTGAAGGTCATCCATTCATTTTCCAGTTTCTAGCCACTACAAACAGGGTTGCCACAAACATTTTGGCACATACTGGTCCCTTTCCCTTCTTTAGTATCTTCTTGGGGTATAAGCCCAGCAGTAACACTGTTGGGTCAAAGGGTATGCACAGTTTGATAACTTTTTGGGCATAATTCCAGATTGCTCTCCAGAATGGTTGAATTCGCTCACAACTCCACCAACAATGCATCAGTGTCCTAGTTTTCCCGCATCCCCTAACATTCATCATTATTTTTTTCCTGTCATCTTAGCCAATATGACAGGAGTGTAGTAGTATCTCAGAGTTATTTTAATTTGCATTTCTCTAATCAATAGTGATTTGGAACACTCTTTCATATGAGTGGTAATAGTTTCAATTTCATTATCTGAAAAATGTCTATTCATATCCTTTGACCATTTATCAATTGGAGAATGGCTTGGTTTCTTTTAGAGTCAATTCTCTATATATTATGGAAATGAGGCCTTTATCAGAACCTTTAACTGTGAAGATGTTTTCCCAGTTTGTTGCTTCCCTTCTAATCTTGTTTGCATTAGTTTTGTTTGTACAAAAGCTTTTTAATTTGATGTAATCAAAATTTTCTATTTTGTGATCAATAATGGTCTCTAGTTCATCTTTGGTCACAAATTTCTTCCTTCACCACAGTCTGAGAGATAAACTATCCTATGTTTCTTTAATTTATTTATAATCTCGTTCTTTATGCCTGAATCATGGACCCATTTTGATCTTATCTTGGTATACGGTGTTAAGTGTGGGTCCATGCCTAATTTCTGCCATACTAATTTCGTTATCCCAGCAGATTTTGTCAAATAATGAATTCTTATCCCGAAAGTTAGGATCTTTGGGACCCTATTTGTCAAATACTAGATTGCTATAGTTACCTATTCTGTCTTGTGAACCTAACCTGTTCTGTAATGGGCTGAGGTTTGAGCTGATGCACTGAGGTCCCAAGTACATGAGGCTAGATAGTAATTGGGCTATACTCTATTAATATACATGATTGGATAAAGAATGGTCCCTGCCCACTCTCTGTGCAAGTCCTGATGTGTTGTATAGGAAATGATGATTTTGGTGGGTGGAGGCAGAGAGAGACAGGAAGAGAAGCTGGGAGGTTGGGCTGGGTTCGAGACTCCGAGCTGCTGGTTGTGTGGCTGCTGGTCGAGCTAGCTCTTGACTCAGCTGCACACATTGCTATCCTTGATTCTCTTCCACCTCCGATCCTTCTTCACTGAGAATAAAGACTGACGATTTTCCCCTAACCTGAATTCCTGTCTCGTGCTGATCTTAAAATATACAATCTTCACATTTGGTGCCCAACGGTGGGAACCAAGAACTGAAGAAGTCTCCGGTGACCAGGAACTTGGGTGAGCATTGTTAATAGACAAATAAGGAACTTATTTTCTTAAAAACTAAACCAGTAATCTTTTTGGCTAAAATGGACAAATGTTAGCTAAAGACTCTCCATCCCCCCAACCCACCAAGAGTGGTGCTATGGAAAGCATGATTAAGCTGACAGAAATACATGGGTTACTTATAACTTGGAACAGATAGGAGATTTATGGGTATATTAAACTGCATCTCCCTTGGATCGTAGAGAGGAGCAAGATCTCTCGAAGATAACTGGTCCTGGGTTGGACAAGATGTCCATACATTTCAGAGAATATGGTCCTCATTCAATTTCCATGGAGCATTTTATTTATACAATGTATTTCAGTTAGTACTAAGAATCCCTAGAAGAAAGAAAAAAACCATGGCTCCTTCCCTCCTCCTCAAATTAGCCATGATAATGGAGGAAGACAATGAAGAGATTAATGACCATTCCACAGGGTATGGAGACTTAAGTGAGCAAGGGTGTGGTGACCTACCCTCAGGAGGCGGCTTCAGCCCTACCCAGGAGCAAGTAATTGACTCCTCCTCCACCAACTCCACCCTCCGGGATGGAGGGAGGAGGGCAGTGGAAGGCAGAGGACCAATCTTGGGTAGGCTTCAAGAGGGCTTAATGAAGGCCAAGAAAAGGGTGTGGACATCTGGGAGCTTCAACCACTTATGTTTCCTGTAATTTCCCAGTCTAATCCTCAGGTCAACAAAGTCGAAAGATATCTCCTTTTAACATAGAAATCATTAAAAGATCTTAAAAGGCCTGCACTAATTATGGGGCTACATCAGCTTATGTTAAGATGCTGTTACAGAATTTGGCTTTCAAAGTCTTGACTCTGATGACTGGAAATCTATAGCAAGGTATGCCTAGAACCTGGAAAAATTACATGTGGCTTTCTGAATATAGTGAGCTCTTGGGTAGAAGCCAACAAAATAGTCAAAATGCTGTTTCTGCAATCACCTATGACCTACTACAAGGTATAAGTCCATATCAACTCACAGCACAGGTTATATTCTGTAGCAGCATATGAGCAAATTAACTAATGCTATCAAAGCATGGGATTCGATTCACAAAAAAATGATAAAGTAGCCTTCCAAAAAATACTGGGCCAGATGAGCCCTTTTGACTTTGGGATGTTTACAGACTCTATCACAAGAACTAATGGGAAAATCCAACAACAGATGTTTAATAAGGCAACTTCTAAGGAAAATGCTAATAAGTTGCAGAAAAGGATTATACTAGGACTTCTAAGGATGCTCCTTTTAGGAGTTCATAAGATGCCTGGCCAATGAGGCACAAATGCCTTTTAAGCCAGACTATGATGCAGACTCCCAAGATCCCAACATGGGTAGACAGGGTCCCTTCCAGCAAGGGACTTCTAGAGAGACACGTCAATGCTTTCAGTGTGGTAAAGTAGGGCATCTGCTCAATGTTCATATAGAGGCAGAATAGAAAACAGGGTGGAGAACAAGACCAGTATCCCATGTCCAAAAATGCAACAGAGGCTTCCATTGGGCCTCAGAATGTAGACAAGGTTCAGGAACAGGATGAGGGCCCAGCCCCAGGGCCCCAGGCAAAAAAGCATGGGGCATGATGGCAGCCAATGGTGCACCCAGAGAGGCCTAGACAGCCCAATACCCCAATATGACAATCAGCCAGGGAAGCCATATTGATGGAGAAAGGGATTACACAATCAATCAGCCAGGAAGCAACCAATGGAAGAAAGGATTACAATTAGGGAGAATAGAGTTGTATGCATGAGACAACTGGAACCCCCTGAGAGTGAAATCTGTTCCTCCCAGCCTATGGAATCCTTGCCTCCAGGCACAGTAAGCTTGACCATTTACCTCCTGAAAGTACTACAAAAATGTCTATCCACATATGATGTGGAAACTAGGAAATGTGGGATAATATCCAGTCACCAATACAGGCAGACAATGTGTGACTTATCACCCAGGAGAAATAGTAGCATCAGGTTTACTCATACAGAATCCTAATAAGCAACCTGGTGATAGTCACCCAGATTCTGATTCCAGATCACAAAATCCAAGAATTTACTGGACAGCAGCTTAACAACTGACGACCTATACTCACAATCTATAAAATGGCCTTCCATTGAAAAGTTAGTAGACACTGGTCAATCGGACAGTCATTAAGGATTACCAACTGCCCAATCACTAGCAAAATTAAAGCAGACACCTACATGTCTGGTGTAGGAGGATCAATAGCAGCCAAGTTAGTCTCCCCTATGAGATGGACTTTTGAAAGGCAAAACAGGAGTTTTACTCTTTATAGTTGAAAAATCCCCATCAATCTTGGGAAGAGACGTTTTACAACAATTAGGGTTAAAAATAGTACTTTGGTTTTTAACCAGGGCTGCTATTGAAGCCTGCCAACACTTTCACCTTTCCTATCCAATGGAAAACTGATACAAGTGGATAGAGCATGGCCTTAATAAAGATAAAATTCAGGCCTTAATTGGATATAGTACAAGGAACAGCTTGACCAAGGACACTTAAAACCTTCTCTAAGTCCTTAGAAATTCCCAATGTTTGTTTGAAAAAAAATCTGGAAAATGGAGGATGTTAAGGTTTAAGAAAAGTAATAACAGATGAAACTATAGGAACTCTTCAGCCGGACTTCCATCTCCTACTCAGTTGCCTAGAAGAATGGCCTCTTTAATCATAGATATTAAGGATTGTTTCTATTCTATCCCTCTGGATAAGGAGATATGAAAAGATTTGCCTTTTCAGTGCCAGCGTTAACTACTGAGCCTTATAAAAATATGAATGGAACAGTTTTGCCACAGGAATGAAAAAACCCTACTATGTGTCAAAGGTATTTGCTGCTGCTCTTGCTCCAATGAAAAGCATTCCCAAAAGTTATCTATTACATTTACATGGATGACATTTGGGATGTGCACCTGAGGAACAAATTTAACGTGTCTACAAAAGACCATAGAAACACTAAGAATTACAAATTATACATAGCACCAGAAAAAATTCAAAAGACATGCTCTTTCAATATTTAGGATATGAAGTATACCCTAAAATTACTTACAGTTCAAAAACTCTCTTAAGAACAGAAAAGCTAACACATTGAATGATTTTCAGAAATTGATAGGAGATATCCAATGGATACGACCATGTTAGGTTTGACTACCTATCAGTTACAACCGTTATATGACATTTTAAGGGAGACAGTGCTTTAAATTCACCACGCCAGCTTACAAAAAAGCTCAAGGGCTTTGAGAAAGTTGAACAACTTTATCAATGTGGTTGAAAAGAGTCACTCAAAAACCCTTGAATATGTTTTGCCATACAAGAGGCACCCACGCAGTCCTTCATCAAGGACACAGTGTGATAGAGTGGTGAACCTCCGGCACAACAGATAAACCTTAACTACCAGTGCTTGTGGCTAGAATTTTATTAAAGCCACTAAGCGAAACAGTACAATTATCTGGGACAAAACCTGATAAGATATAACCTTTTATACCAATACACAAATTAATGTGTGTTGTGAGACCATCCCAAGTGGCAAATTTTATTAATGGCTCCAAATTTTACATGGGTCTCCATTAAAGAATAACTGACTATTACATAATTATGGACTCTTGAAGAAAAAGTTTTAAAAGTTCCTCTTCAAGGACTAACAATCTTCACGGATGCATCCAAACATAATATTTGTGCTGTGTACTCTCGTGTACTCTCATGATAAAATAGTCAGAACTCCTTTTCAGTTCACTCAGCAGAATGAATTGTTGCGATCATTCTAGCTCTTACTTATTATCCAGGAGACATAAATATAATATCTGATTCGGCCTATTCAGTAGGTGTGGTACAAAAATTGCACAGCCAAATAAAATTTGCAGCCTCTAATATATATCAGCTCTTTAAGAAACTTCAAGAGCAAGTGGAGAAACATCCAGGTAAGATCTATATATTACATGTCCATTCTCATAGTGGACTTCCAGGTCCCATATTTGATGGCAATCAAAAGGCAGATACCTTCTAACTTATTTGGTCCAATACCCCTTTGTTCCAAGAAGCTCAGACATCTCATTCTAAAAATATCATCAGGCTGCTCCAAGCTTTAGTTTACAATTTGGAATAACAAAAAGAATAGGGCATAAGTAAAAGCCTGTACGGCTTGCCTTCCTTTCCACGCTCCTACCTGCCTTCAGGAGAAGAAACCTCATGGTTTGAGACCCAAGAAATCTGGCAAATGGATGTGACCCATTATAAATCTTTTGGTCGTCTGTCTTTCATCCATGTTGTGTGACTATTTTCAAGATTCACTTTGCAATTCCAAGCAAAAAGACAGCCAATGGTCACTGAATTTCATACAACATTTGCATTTGGGTGTGCCACAAGCAATAAAACAGACAATGGTCCTGCTATATTCGAAACATTTTGCACACTTTTTGTGACAGTATAGATTTTACACCACGGGCATACCTTTTAATCCTCAAGGACAGGCAATAGTGGAGAGGAGAAACAGAATATTAAGACACTCTCCAAAAACAAAGAAAGGGGGAGCCACAGGTAACCCTAGAGAACTTCTAAATCTAGTTTTATACTATTCTTCTTGATTTTGACAAAGATGCACTGGCTCCGGCTGATGGTTTATAATACAGAAGGTCAGTGTCCAGTGCGACAGCTCACTATCTTTAGATAATCGCCAGGGTGATGTGGAGAGACCCAGAAAGTGGTGAATGGAAAGGACCAGATAAGGCTAACTGCTTTGGGGAGAGGGTTTGCTTGTATCTCTACCCAGGTGGAGAAGGAATCATAGGTGCCAACGACCATATTCCTTGTCCATCGCAGAGACGACAGACCTTTGAAACAAGGAGAAGACCCAAAATATCGGTGTGTTGGTCTGATTGTACTCACCATTGAAAGAGCGTGGCAGTTATGGCGTTGACCATGGACATCAAAGATTGTTGAACTTCAAAACCCTCAGGAATTGGTTTCGAGGCCATAGGACTGAAAACCCTTTGGAATTTGATTCTCTGAGACATGGAAGAAACTCTCAGGAATCATTGGATTTCTGAGAAATGATAAGACTTTAAACACTTCAAAATCTGCTGGAATCAATTCCTAACACATAAAAATCTTTTTTCAGGACTTCAAAAACTCAGGGGTTATTGGATTCCCTGACATTGAAACAATGGAAATAGATTGGTTTGGACTATCTCTTGGATGCTGGAAGAGGTTGTATGGTGACTGTTGTTTACAACCACCTTCTAGGACTTCTGGTGATCTTTTCCAACACCATGTTGGTTTATATTGTTGCTATTCTGCTACTGTTGACAATTCATGTTTGTTACCACATCGAGCCCTGCACTGATGAGGGAGGTCATCCCTAATAACCTCTGCGTTATTGCTTATGCTTGTTAATACCTCCCATGCTGATGGGTTGTGCATAATAAGACCCTTCAGCCCAGAAACCTTAGCACCCCATTTCCTTTGGTGCTTTTCATCTCCCTTCCTGAGATGTCAGGTAAAGTTGATCATCTCCTTTTTAGTGCTTTACCGCCTTTTCTGAGGAAGTCAGGAGGCTGTGACACCTCCTTGGGGCTCTGACCTCCTGAGGGTCAGGGATGGCATGACCTGTTTCAAAATAAAGAAGGGGAGATGTAATGGGCTGAGGTTTGAGCTGATGCATGGGTCCCAAGTACATGAGGCTAGATAGTAATTGGGCTATACTCTATTAATATACATGATTGGATAAAGAATGGTCCCTCCACTCTCTGTTCAATCCTGATGTTTGTTAGGAAATGACGATTTTGGTGGGTGGAGGAGAAGAGAAGGAAGCTGAGAGATTGGGCTGGGTTCAAGACTCCGAGTGCTGGTTGTGTGGCTGCTGGTCGAGCTAGCTTTTGACTCAGTGCACACATTGCTATCAGGATTCTCTTTCACCTCCGATCCTTCTTCACTGAGAATAAAGACTGACGATTTTCCCCTAACCTGAATTCCTGTCTCGTGCTGATCTTAAAATACAGGATCTTCACACTGTTCCACTGATCAACTAATCTATTTCTTAGCTAATATGAAGTGGTTTTGGTAACTGCTGCTTTATAATATAGTTTTAGATCAGGTACAGCTAGGCCACCTTCATTTGATTTTTTTTCATTAATTCCTTTGAGATTCTCGACCTATTATTATTCCAAAATGAATTTTGTTTTATTTTTCTAGATCATTAAAATATTTTCTTAAGTCTGATTGTATAGCACAATAAATAAATTAGTTTAAGGGACTATTGTCATCTTTATTATATTCATTGGCCTTCCAAAATATTAATATTTTCGTTATTTAAGTCGACTTTATTTGTGTGGAAAGTTTTTTGTAATTTTCATATAATTCCTGACTTTCCTTTGGTGATAGATTCCCAAATATTTTATGCTGTCGAAGTTATTTTGAATGGAATTTTCTTTGTATCTCTTCTATTGGATTTTTTTGGTATTGAAAAATCTGAGGATTTTGGGGATTTATTTTATATCCTGCAACTTTGCTAAAATTATGAATTATTTCTAATAGCTTTTTAGTAGAATCTCTGGGGTTCTCTAAGTACACCATCATATCATTTACAAAGAGTGATAGTTTGATTTCCTCATTGCCTACTCTACTTCCTTTAATCTCTTTTTCAATTCTTATTGCCAAGGTTAGCGTTTCTAATACAATATTGAATAATAATGGTGATAGTGGGCAACCTTACTTCACTCCAGATTTTAGTGGGAAAGGTTCCAATTTTTCCCCATTGCATATGACTATTTTAAAAAAAAGTCCATTTATTCCTATACTCTCAAGTGTTTTTCCAAGGAATGGATGTTGGATTTTATCAAATGCTTTTTCTGCATCTATTGAGATGATCATATGGTTTTTGTTAGTTTGGTTATTGATATAGTCAATTATGCTAATAGTTTTCCTAATATTGAACCAGCCCTGCATTCCTGGTATAAATCCTACTTGGTCATAGTGTATTATCCTAGGAATGATTTTCTGTAATCTTTTTGCTAATATTTTATTTAAGATTTTAGCATCAATATTCATTAGGGAGATTGGTCTATAATTTTCTTTCTCTGTTTTCAGCCTACCTGGTTTAGGTATCAGTACCATGTCTGTGTCATAAAAGAAGTTTGGTAGGACTCCTTCAATTCCTATTTTTTCAAATAGGTTATATAGCATTGGAGTTAATTGTTCTTTAACTGTTTCGTACAATTCACATGTAAATCCATCTGGTCCTGGGGATTTTTTCTTAGGAAGTTGGATAATAACTTGTTCTATTTCTTTTTCTAAGATGGGACTGTTTAGGATATTTACTTCTTCCTCTGTTAATCTGGGCAAGCTTTATTTTTGAAGGTATTCTTCCACTTCATTTAAGTTGTCGAATTTATTGGCATAAAGTTGGACAAAGTAATTCCTAATTATTGCTCTAATTTCCTCTTCGTTAGTGGCAAGTTCTCCCTTTTCATTTTTAACACTAACAATTTGATTTTCCTCTTTCCTTTTTTTAATCAGATTTACTAAGGGTTTGTCTATTTTGTTGGTTTTTTCATAGAACCAACTCTTAGTTTTCTTAATTAGTTCAATAGTATTTTTTTTTACTTTCAATTTTATTGATCTTTCCTTTTATTTTTAGAATTTCAAGTTTAGTGTTTGACTGGGGGTTTTAATGTGTTTCCTTTTCTAGCATTTTTAGTTGTAAGCCTAATTCATTGACCTTCTTTTTCTCTATTTTATACAAGTAGACCTCTAGAGATATGAAAATTCCCTTTATTACGTCTTTGGCTGCATACCACACATTTTGGTAAGATGCCTCATTATTGTCGTTTTCTTGGGTGAAGTTATTAATTATGTCTATGATTTGCTGTTTCACCCAATCATTCTTTAGTATGAGATTATTTAGTTTCCAATTATTTTTTGGTCTACTTTCCCCTGGCTTTTTGTTGAATGTAATTTTTATTGCCTCGTGGTCTGAAAAGGATACATTTACTATTTCTACCTTAACTGCATTTGAGTTTGAGGTTTTTATGTCCTAATATATGGTCTATTTTTGTATAGGTTCCATGAACTGCTGAAAAGAAAGTGTACTCCTTTCTGTATCCAATTCATTTTCTCTAGAGATCTATCATATCTAACTTTTCTAGTACTTTATTTACCTCTTTGACTTCTTTCTTATTTATTTTGTGGTTTGATTTATCTCATTCTGAGAGTGCAAGATTGAGATTTCCCACTATTATAGTTTTGCTGTCTATTTCTTCTTGCAGCTCTCTTAATTTCTCTTTTAAAAATTTAGATGCTACACCACTTGGTGCATATATGTTTAATATTGATATTGCTTCATTATCTATGCTACCCTTTAGCAAGATATAATGCCCTTCCTTATCTCTTTTAATTAGATCAATTTTTGCTTTTGCTTGATCTGACATCAGGATGGCTACCCCTGCTTTTTTGACTTCACCTGAAGCATAGTAGATTTTGCTCCACTCTTTTACCTTTACTCTGCATGTATCTCCCTGCTTCAGGTGTGTTTCCTGTAAACAACATATTCTAGGATTCTGGCTTTTAATCCATTCTGCTAATTGCTTCCTCTTTATGGGGGAGTTTACGCCATTCATATTTATGGTTAAAATTACCAAATCTGTATTACTTGCCATCTTGTTAATCCCTGTTTATGCTTTTCTTCCTTCTTTCTCCCTTACCCCCTTTCCCAGTATTAAACTTGTGAGCACCACTTGCTTCTCACAGCCCTCCCTTTTTAGTATCCCCTCACCCCCCTGGCGCACCTTAGAGTTCCTCCCCCTATCTTACTCCTTTCCCTCACAGTTTCTCTATTCCCTTCTGCTTAGCTTATTCCTTCCCTTTTCACTTTTCCCTTCTCACTTTTCAATGAGGTGGGAGAAGTTTCACCATAAATTGAATATGTTTAAAATTTTTCTCTTAAAGCCAATTCTGATGGCAGTAAGATACCCACTATATTCATCCCCCTCCATTCTTTCTCTCAGATATAATAGGTTTCCTTTGCCTATTTGTGAGATGTAGTACCCCCACTTTACCCTTTTTCTGGTACAATATCCTTTCCACCTCTAGTTACTAGAACAAGGTATACATGTATTCTTTATATATCTTTACAGCAGAAATATAGTTCTCAAGATTTCTTTTTACCTTTTTAGGTTTCTCTTGAGTTCTATATTTGTAGATCAAACTTTTTGTTAAGTTGTTTTTTTTTCATCAAAAATAGGTGAAATTCGCTTATTTCGTTGAATGACCGTCTTCTTCCTTGAAAAAAGATGCTCATTCTGGCTGGATAAGTTATTTTTGGTTGTATACTGAGTTCCTTAGCCTTTTGAAATATCATATTCTAGCCCCTTTGATCTTTTAATGTGAATGCTGCTAGATCCTGGGTAATCCTTATTGTGACTCCTCTATATTTGAATTGGGTTTTTCTATCCGCTTGCAGTATTTTTTCCTTTGTTTGAGGGTTCTGGCATTTGGCCACTATATTTCTTGGTGTTTTGATTTTAGGATCCCTTTCAGTAGGTGATTGATGAATTCTTTCAATGTCTATTTTACCTTCTGTTTCTATGATTTCTAGGCAGTTCTCTTTGATAATTTCTTGGAAAATAGTGTCTGGGCTCTTTTTTTCATCATATTTTTCTGTGAGTCCAATAATTCTCAGACTGTCTCACCTAGACCTATTTTCCAGGTCTGTTGTTTTCCCAAGAAGATATTTCACATTTTTTTCCATTATTTGATTTTTTTGGTTTTGCTTGACTGATTCTAGTTATCTCCTTGAGTCATTCAATTTCATTTGTTCGATTCTGATTTTCAATGAAGTATTTTCTTCACTCACTTTTTAAATATCTTCTTCTAATTATCCAATTGAGTTGTTTTGTTCTATGGAATTTTTTTTTCATTTTGCCAATTTTATTTTTTAGAGAGCTATTTTATGTTTCCAGTTCACTAATCCTATTTTTCAAGGATTTGATTTCTTTATCCACTCTGTCTTTAAATTAGTGAGATGACTTCTCCAGACTTTCTTGCCAAGCCTCCCTCTCCTTTTCACATTTTTCTTCTAGCTCTCTTGTGACAGCCTTTTTAATTTCTTCTATGAGATTCATCTGTGCTGAGGAACAGATGAGCTCTTCCTTTGGGGATTCACCTGGAAACAGTCTGTTTTTAGTCTCCTCAGGGTTTAGAGTCTGCTCTCTATCCATATAGAAGCTGTCAGTAATTAAGGTCCTTTTCAATTTTTTGCTCATTTTGTCAGAGAAGAATCAGAGACAAACTCGCAAAGAAAAAAAGAAAAAACGCAAATGGAATTTGCTTTTTTGGGGGCAGGGGCTGGGTGGTGTTACCAATTTTCCTCTACAGACTTCGAGCAGGACTGTGCTGCACCTGTGCTCTGAGACTCTAAGAGCATGCTGAGATACTATGGGGGAGGGGTGACCAGGTCCTGAGAAACTCCAGCTGTTTGGGGTTGTATTCTTCCCCCCCTTCCCTCTCTCCCTGGTGTTTTTAGCTTCTCTGCTGGGCTACTAACTTGCTGCCAGGGCAAAGCATCCAATCCTATAGCAAAGCTCTCCCTGCAGAGATGGCTGAGATCACCCCCCACCCCCCAGTGGTCTGCTGGGCTGTGAGCCACCTGCTGAGCTCTTGCTGCCGTTTCATGCCCTCAGTCTGTGCCCAATCTAATACTGTCCCCACCCTGGAGCAAAAACAGACCTTTCCTGGTGAATTTCAAGGATGTCTTCTCTTGGTAACTATTTGTGGGATTTTTTTCAGTCAAGCATTAATTCAGAGGTTTGTCATGAAGTTAATTCTGAGAGAAAACGGGGAGGTTACACAGCTATGTGCCTCCTCTCTGCCATCATGGCTGGAAGAGTTTGATAACTTTTTGAGCCTAATTCCAAATTGCTCTTCAGAATGGTTGGATTCATTCACAATTCCACCAACAATGTATCACCCAGTTTTCCCAAATCCCCTCCAACATTTGCCATTATCTTTTCTTGTCATTTTAGCCAATCTGACAGGTATATAGTGATATCTCAGAGTTGTCTTAATTTGCATTTCTCTGATCAATAGTGATTTGGAAAACCTTTTCATATGACTAGAAATAGTTTCAATTTCTTCACATGAAAATTGTCTGTTCACATCCTTTGACCCTTTATTAAATGGAGAATGACTTGATATTTTTATAAATTTGAGTCAGTTCTCTATATATTTTGAAATGAGGCCTTTATCAGAATCATTGAATGTAAAAATGTTTTCCAAGTTTATTGCTCCCCTTTTAATCTTGTCTGCATTAATTTTATTTGTGCAAAACTATTTAACTTAATATAATCAAAATCATCTATTTTGTGATCAATAATGATCTCTTGTTCTTCTTTGATAACAAATCCCTTCCTCCTCCACAGGTCTGAGAGATAAACTATCCTATGTTCTTCAAATTTATTTATAATGTCATTCTTTTTGTCTAGATCATGAACCCATTTTGACTTTATCTTGGTTTATGGTATTAAGTATGGGTCAATACCTAGTTTCTGCCATACTAGTCTCCAATTTTCCCAGCAGTTTTTGTCAAATAGTAAATTCTTATTTCAAAGGCTGAGGTCTTTGGATTTGTCAAACACTAGATTGCTATAGTTATTGACTATTTTGTCCTGTGAACTTAACCTATTTCTCTAATCTACTAGTCTATTTCTTAGCCAGTATCAAATGGTTTTGATGACCGCTGCTTTATAATATAGTTTTAGATCCAGTACAGCCTGGCCACCTTCATTTGATTGTTTTTGTTTTTTCATTAATTCCTTGAAATTCTTGATCTTTTGTTCTCCCAGGTGAATTTTGTTGTTATTTTTTCTAGGTCAGTAAAATAGTTTCTTGGGAGTTTTATTGGTATAGCACTAAATAAATAGATTAGTTTAGATAGTATTGTTATCTTTATTATATTCGCTTAACCTAACATTATTTTTGTGGAAAAATGTTTTGTAGTTTTGCTCATATAGTTCCTGACTTTCCCTTGGCAGGTAGATTCCCAAATATTTTATACTATTGACAATTATTTTAAATGGAATTTCTCTTGGTATCTCTTGCTGTTGAATTTTGTTAGTGATGTATAAAAATGCTGATGATTTATGTGGATTTATTTTGTATCCTGAAACTTTGCTAAAGTTGTTAATTACTTCCAATAGCTTTTTAGTAGAATCTCTGGGGTTCTCTAAGTATTCCATCATATCATCTGCAAAGAGTGATAATTTGGTTTCTTCATTACCTACTCTAATTCATTTTATCTCTTTTTCTTTTCTTATTACCAATGGCTTTAGACATTTAATAGAAGTGTGACCCAGGACAAGTTATTTAACTCTGCCTGTGTTTCTTCATCTGTAAAATGAGTTAGAGAGGGAGATGACAAAGAGCTCTAATATCTTTGCTAAGAAAATCCTAAACAGTGTCACAAAGAGTCTTACACCACTAAAATGAATTAACAACAACAGAGTCTCTGAGTGAATAGCAAATTTTATTTATTATTTAAGGATGTATCCACAAGTTCCAGATCAATTGTAAACTACATGATGGCAGAATATATCATCTATAAACTATTAGCATTAACTCTTAAAAACCAACCAATTCCTGATATTCCTTTTTTACTACTATTTTCACTAGTATAGTGGTCTAAGAACCCTGGGTTTGGAATCAGGAAGCATTAAATTCAAATTCAGTCTTAGACACTTAGTATTTGTGTGACCCTGGGAACATCCCTTAACACCACTCTCCTCAAAAATAAAATAGAAATAATATCATATAATTGTTATTCCCACAGTTCCATTCTTAATTCAAACATCACAAAGTGACATCTTGATTTGTAGTCTCCTTTGAGTTTTTGAGGCACAGTTTTACTAAATCATTAGCCTTACTCTCTCTTCCAGTCATTGAAGTTCAATGGTAGACAAAAATCAGAATTACTGTGATGGCCTGTTGTTCACTGGATGATTTTGGTGCCGGATTCAGCTGCTTTCATGGCATTGGATCAATTGTTCTCATCAGCCTATTCTGCTGGGAAGAGTTTTCACTTGTTTGGAGTAGATTTGTAGGTTCAAAGCCTGTCAGTTATCTTCAACTTGATCGAGCTGATCTGCCAAGAATGTTTTACCATTATATGGGTACTGTGTATGCTACAGTTTCCTGGAGCCACAGATGAAATATAATAAGTATTACATAAATGGTTATTACCATAAAAAATAGCCTTAGAAATCATAAAAGCCAAACTTCATTTTACATATAAGTGACTTGGGGTCTAGAAAGGTGAAGCTGTAGGAAATGGCAAAGCCAGAATTGAAGACAGGTCCTATGATACCAACTGCAAAAATGTTTTACACTGCTATTTCTTATATTGGTAAAAAAAATATAAAGAGATAATTTTCTTTATTTTTAATCTACATTCTAAATAAAAATATTTAAATAAATTAAATAAGAACAGTGGTTTGTTTATTTATTATATTTATTTATTAAATTAAAACATCAGCATTATTTCTTAAGGAAACATCCATGTTTTATGTGTAACATAATAAATACTGTGAGAGATTAGAAATACTAAATACAACAGCACTTGTTTAAACAAGATTATATTCTATTGGGGATAAACAACAGATACTCAAAAATTACAACAACAAATAATTTCTGAAATGTTAGCAGAGTGTAGTGGATTTTAGCTAATTACCAGGTCAATGTGAGTCAACAGTGTTAAATGGTAGCCAAAAAAGCTAATACAGTCATAAGTCTGATTTAGAAAGGTACAATGTCCAGAACATCTTAGGTTATAAACCTGCTGAAGGCTGCCCTACCCAATGCACATTTAAAGAATTATTTCAGTTTCAGGAATAATATTTAAGGAACAACAAAAATCAACAATTTCTTCTCCCTTTTCCATATCTTCTTCCTCTTCTTTTGTCATCCCATTTAATCTTTTTTTTTTTTTAATGTTCTGTATTCTTTTTAGAATGTGAATTTCTAAATGGTTTTTTATTCTTCAGTTGTATCACTTTTCACGACTTTTTTTTTTTTATTTGTTTGTTTTGTTTTGTTTTGACAAATATGCTGAAGTGGCTTGTGATTTTCTTCTACATTTTATTTTACAGGTGAAAAAACTTAAGCAAATAGAGTTAAGTGACTTGTCTAGGATGACACAAATAGTGTGTCTGAGGCTAGATTTGAAGACAAGTCTTCCTGACTCCACAACTGGCACTTTAACCATCTAACTGCCTATTTCTTGGGGGTAGGAGCAGTCTTTCTTAAATTTGTATTCCAATTGCTTAGCACAGGCTTGGCACTTAAAAATTGTGCCAATTTTTAAAATTTTATTGTTTAAATACTATTTTATTTCCCCCCAATTATAGATCAAAACAATTTAACATTCATTTGGGTGAAATTTTGAGTTATTTTGCCACTACAAAGGGCTGCTATAAATAATTTTCTCAAATGTAGGCCCTTTTCCCCCTTTGTTTGGAGTTTATTTCCTCCTCTTCACTTTTTTATACCCCATATTTGTTTTTTTTTTTTTTAAACCAAATTAACAGCTGGCTTATTCATTTTATTAGCTTTTTCCATAACACCAGTTTTTATATCTATTTAATAGTTCATTTTTTTAAACATTCAATCTTATTAATTACAGCACTGATTTTCAGTGTTGCCAATTAGGTACTCAATTAGAATTGTTTTTGTTTTTGTTTGTTTGTTTTTTTTAGTTGTCTGCCCAGTTCATTCATCTATTCTTTTTTATTTTGCTGATATAAGAATTTAGAGAAATAAATTTTCCCCTAAGTATACCGTTAGCTGCAAACCATATATTCTGGCATGCTATCTTGTACAGTCATACTTTTTTTTTTTTTTTATTATAGCTTTTTTATTGACGGAACATATGCATGAGTAATTTTTCAAAATTGACCCTTGCAATCACTTCTGTTCCAACTTTTCCCTTCCTTTCCTCTACCCCCTCCTCTACAATCTCATACATGTTAAACATGTTAAAGTATATCTTAAATACAATATATGTGTACATATTTATACAGTTCTCTTGTTGTACAAGAAAAATCAGATTTAGAAAGGTAAAAATAACCTAGGAAGAAAAACAAAAATGCAAGAAGTCTACACACATTTCCCAGTATTCTTTCGCTGGGTGTAGCTGGTTTTGTTCATCACAGTCATACTTTTTAACGAAATTATTGATTATTTCTACGATTTGTTTTTGACCTACTTCTTTTGGGTTAGTTTAGTTTTGAATTAAATTTTCATTTTATTTTTTTACTGCCCCCCTTTGAATATAATTTTTATTGCAATATTATCTGAAAAGAATATATTAAACATTTCTGCCTTTCTGCATTCAATTTTGAGGAGTTTATGTGTAATGAGTTGAATCTCTGAGCAGATGCACTGAGGCCCCAAGCACTTGAGGCTAATTAGCAATTGGACAATACTCTATTAATATATGCTTGGAGAAAGAATGGCCCCGCCCACTCTCTGTGCAAGTTTGATGGGTTGTAATAGGAGATTGCATAGAGGATTTGGTGGGTGGAGTGTGAGAGTCAGAGTCACTGCCAAGCGGATTTGTGTCATGATGGCTCTCACTTCCTATCGCCATTCCCCTTCACCTCCGCAAAGAATAAAGATCAAGGATTTTCCCTTATCCTGACTTCCTGACTCCGGCTGATTTTAAAATATGCGGTCATCACATTTATGCCTTATTGCATGGTCATTTTTTATGTAGGTACCATATGTTGCTATGTAAAAAGTATATTCTTCTCTGTTCCTATTCAGTTTTCTCCAAAGATATGTTATGTTTAACTTTTCTAATATTCTATTTACCTCCTTGGTTTCTTTCTTGTTTATATTTTGATTGGATTCATAAAGTTCTGAGAGGGGCAATTAAGGAATTTGACCCTTAGTATTGTTTTGTTATTTATCTATTATTGTTGTAATTCATCTAATTTCTTTAAGAATTTGGATGCCACTTGTGCATATGTGTTTAGTATTGTTAGTGCTTCATTGTCTGTGGTACCTTTTAGCAAGATGTATTTTCCTTCCTTATCTCTTTTAATGAGGTCTGTTTTTTTTCTTTTATATTGTTTGTGATTTGCTACCCCGGATTTAAAATCTTTTTATTTGTTTTAATTCAGCTGAAGCATAATAGATTTTGCTTCAGTCTCTTATATTTACTCTGTATGTTCCTTTGGTTCAAATGTGTTTCTTGTAAACAACA
Organism: Sarcophilus harrisii; assembly: GCF_902635505.1. NCBI lineage: Eukaryota > Metazoa > Chordata > Mammalia > Dasyuromorphia > Dasyuridae > Sarcophilus > Sarcophilus harrisii. The sequence goes on from NC_045429.1 coordinate 138,492,888, forward strand.
TACTGTAAGATTATGTTTTTTTGATCCACTTTCCTCTCTTCTTCCATAGATATTTTATTTGCCGATAGGTATTTTAACATTGTCAGACTTTTCTGAGTTTGTGTGTGGATCTTTCCTGTCACCACAATAACATCCTATGGTCATGGTCATATTATTTTATTGTTGTTTTGTTTGTCTTTTTTTTGGGGGGGGGGTGCTTTACTACTTCTTTTAAGTTTGACTTCTCCTCCCTGGAGTGGAAGAGACATTGCCTCAGACTTCTTGTGCACAAGGCTACATTCATTTGCTATTTAGTTGGTGCAAAACTGATATTGCCTGAGTCCCCCATGGGACTTTTGGGTTTGAAGCCATGTTGAAGGAATAGGGTGAGGGGTGGTTTGTGCTGTTGGAGGCCATAGGAATCTGGAAGCTTACCTGGTACTGAACCATAATCCTAATGGAAATATCTGGCACATTTTAAGGCTAGTGGAGGTTTTCTTCTGTTTCTCCATGGCTGTATTAAAGCACTGTAGTCTGAGGTTGCCTATTTGACAAGGGCTATGTTGAAGCATGTGGTGCTTCTCAGAGTTGGGGGGTCTGACCAGGGTCCTGGTATTGGCCTTTGCCTACTTCACAATCCTCAGTCTCATGATAAACTACTGATTTTCTGAGGTAGGACTTGCTACTTACTTTCTGGGCCACTTTCTGTTTTGTAATGTGCTCCCCTTTTATCTGACATATAAAGACCTTCCTTTCCTGCTGATCTTCCAAGTTTCTTTGGCTCAAAGATTATTTCACACTATCTTTTTGATAGTTATGCTATTCTAGAATTTATTTATGGTTTAGAGGTGAATATGGTGAATATGGAGAGCAAATTATTATTATTTTTAAATTGTCTGCTTACCCTGCCACCTTGGTTCCTGAAAGTCCTTACCCTGGACCATTTTTAACTATTTTATAAATGTCTTTGACCTTACTACTGACTGACTACATAACAAATACCAATCAAGAAAATGACTATGTTCTCTACTTCCAAATTTTTCCAACTTGTAATTCGTGAACATTTCATTATAAACACTGAAATTCCTGAATGGAAGAAAAGGCACTTTAGTAGCAATGTAAAAGATGGATTGGAAGAAGAGGATAAAATCTAGAGATTAGTTTAGGAGGATCTTTTAGTACCCAAGTAGGTAGTGATGAATGTTTCAATGGCACCACTTTGTTAGCAGTGGTAATAGAAGTAGGGGATCAGAGAGCTATTGCTAAAGTACCATGGTGTAAGAAAACAAGTAGAGAAAATTTGAAGTCATATTCAAGTTATATTCACACTTGCTAAATGGGATGAGCCTATGCTCCCACCTTAAATAAATTAGCACAATTTGAAAAATATTCATTAATTATCTTTTATGTTCAAGGCACCATGTCAAATTTTGAAGATACTTTAAAAAATGAAAAGTAGTTCCTACCATCAAGACATCATACCTGTCTTTTTATGAAAAGATACAATATGTATGTAAAGAAATAAGTATAAACCAATTTGAAGAGGGAGCAACCACTAAGAAATGAGACAAGACAGGAAGGAGTGAACCTAGGAAGTGATAACCAACATGAGTCAGGAAAGAAATTAGAAATATTAGAGGAAGAAGTAGGAAGGAAAAAAAACAGAGAAAATGTCAGAAGATAGAATGTGGAGATCATTGCACATGAAGTAAGCCACTTTGTCTGAAAACTGAGTTTGAAAAAGTAGTATGAAATAATCAATGAAGAGTAGCTGCCATTCAAATTGTGGAGGACTTAAATTTCATACTGAGAAGTTTGCATTATTTCCTAGAATAAATGAGAAAGGCAAAAAAGAATTTTTTGATTAGGGGCCAAACCTGTACATCAAGGAGATTAGGTTGACAGGTATGCAAAGGTAAAAGACTAGAAAAGGGGAGACCTGTACAACAAACTCTATACAATTCCCCTGACAAATAGTAATCTTTCAGTTAAGACTTAAAAACATCCCATTGATAGTAAATTCACTATGTATCAGAGTACATAGGTTTATTGGCTCATACTTTTAAAGTTGAAGAGACATTGGAAATCATCTGGTCCAACCTTTTTATTTCACAGATGAAGAATCTGAAGGCCAGAATGATAGTCAATTTCATGTTGTGAAAACTTGGGATGAGCTATTAGAAAAAAATAAAAATCTTAATACTGTACTAAATCACATCTTGCTCTCTTCAGAAAACTCAGAGGGGTCTGAATTACCCCAGTATATAGTGACTTCCTTATTTCTGGAGGTTTTTAAGTAAAGGTTGAATCACCACTTATCCAAGGTACTTTTGAGGGATTTCTAATTTAATTTAGGGGTTAATTAGATGAGCTCTGATGTCTCTTCTAACTCTAAACTCTAAAACAGAGATAATCTTAGTAAATAACATGGAAACATTTTCCCACTTTTTTTTTCAGCCAATACTATATAGAACAGAAAAATCTGCAGGTTAAGCTACTTGAGCCTGAAGAGTATTAAACTATGACATCCCCATGCTAAAACTGCAGTGGAAAATCTGTTAATTTCCATCTTCTGCCTTTATAAGCTGACTCAGGTGCTGAATATATAATTAATCCATCTGGGAAGGAGAATGTGAGGAGATTAAAAATGCAAAACATTTCCCAGAAAAATTGATTATGTGTGTGTGGGTGTATGTCTCTCTGTTGTATACATATATCACAACATTTAAATCACATAAATATTTGTTAAATTATATGGCTATTAATTCTATATGTGAACACTACACACACACACACACACACACACACACACATATATATGTATATATACCCATATGTTACACATACATAGGATGAAGAGGTATCAGTGTTAAAAATTCTACAATAAAATAATGAATTTCATAATCTTTAAAGTATGAACTTTCAGGTCATATATGAATAATTATGTAGAGCCAATAGAATAGCATGTTAAACATTTTTATATTGACATTATTTAGTCAATAGTTATTAATATAATATAAAGTAGAATAAGAAAGGATTCCCCTGACTATTTTAAAAAATGCATGTTTAAAAATCCAACCAACCTCACAGCAATTCTAGGGCATCAAATTAAAAAAAAAAAAAAAAGACTATTGTACACTAAGGGATTGTAAAATATGGCTACAGATACTAGAAGAATTTAGAGGTGGAAGATTCAGTGGCAATTGACATTTGCACAAAATAAAAGGTTACACTAATAGTGTATGGTAGTGGATAAAGTACTGTATTTGTAGTTAGGAGAAGCCACTTGTGAATCCTAGTTCAAACACTTACTAGTCTTTTAGGTTAATGGCAATTTCTCTGCTGTTTTTTTTTTTTTAAATCTATATAATGAGGGGGCTAGACTTGATAACTTTTGAAATTCTTTCTAGTTTTGAATCTGTGATCTAAAGAATTCACTGCTATTTTTCATCATTCATACTTCAACTCATACTTATTAAAAAAGCAATTTTAATACAATGAAAAAATCATATTGAATCACGAGATCAAAATATCTAATATAATGTGGGACACTAATATACTGGAACTACCTGTGTAGAATGACCATTTGCTTAAATGGGGTTTCACATGAGGCCTTTGAGTCACTGACACCTCCCTGTGTGAAGCAAAAGAGAATAGATACATGTCTCGCCTGTCATTTTTGCTCCCTCCATAGCTACCAGTTACAAAGTCACTTCTCTCTCTTTACCAACAGATGTAGCTAAGGTTGCAGGTGGCTAACAAAGTGATAATTTGTTTCTGTGGAAGAGCCAGAGGCTACAAAGAGCTCCTTCCCACTCCCATCCCCCACCCTTGAATCTTTTAAGGATTTGGCAGCTTTGAGACCTATACTCTGGATACCTTTGACAGACAACAAAAAAATTATTAGAAATCTTTCTAAAATGCATGATATATAGTTCTGTTTCGCTAAGTATCTAATTTAAGTGTTTCTTGGTGATTCCAAGTCTTCATTAAAAAAAACTAATTATTATAATATCATTGCCATAGAGCCTACCCACAATAATTTTTTTAATATTTATTTAGGGAAATAACATGTACACATGAAACAATTAATGAATAAACAAGATTGAGTACTAGTATAATAAAATGTTACATTTTAAAGGGAAGGTAATAAGGCTTGTAGAAATCATAATTGGAAGCTACTTCCTCATTTTACCAATAAAAAAACTGAGAATTGCAGAGAGTTAAACAGTTTGTCAAGGTTTTACTGATATTTAGATTGTAACATTATAGGATCACACAATTAGAGCTAGGAAACATCTTAGAGACCATCTTGTCCAGCCATCTCACTTTATAGATGAAGAATTGATGCCTAGAGAAGTTCAGTGATTTGCCCAGTGATCTGGTCATAACTGGAAAACAACAGATTTGGAATTTAAATTTAAATCCTACATGGATAATTCTAAATCCAATACTAAACCAATTATCTTCCCACTGCAACACAAAATAAAAATGACCAAAGTAACGGGCATGGAGTCAGGAAGATTTCAATTTAAATTCAAACTCAAATACTTAAGTATATGAGCTAGGACAAGTCACAAAACCTCACAATATCTCTGCTATATCACTCAGTTGCAAAGTGGAGCTAACAGTGCCTACCTTTTAGAGTTATTGTGAGGATAAAATCATATAATATTTAGCTCTTTTTACAGAATCTGGCAATATATAGTATGTTCTACATATACTAAAACTATGCCATATATACTACAAAGCATAGTAGTCAATAACATAGATGCTATATAAATATTTATTCCTTCTTTTCCTCTCTTTCCTATTGGAGAAAAATATAAGATATTAAATATGCTATTTATGTCTAAGAAAGAAGATGTAAAATAAGAAGAAAGTTCTCATATACACAAAAAATATTTATAGCAGCATTTTTAGAGATTGCAAAGAACTGGAAACAAGATAGCTACCCATCAATTGGAGAAGGATTAAACAAACTATAGTGCAGGAATGTAATGGAATATTTCTATACTTTTAAGAAATAATGTATCTGAGAAATACAGAAAATTATGGAAAAATCTATAGGAATTGGTGAAGAGTGAAGTAAATAGAGCTAATACCTCATGCACTATTACTACAACAATGTAAATGGAAAGAACAACTATATAACAAAAGTGATGTAATAAAAATATAAAGATAAAGGAGAACATGAATGAAGAAATATGAAAGGATATCTCCAAATCACAATTTTAAGGTGTTGAGAAGATTATACATGTTACACAAAGTATCTTTTGAGGAGGGACATTTTCAATATGTTGTTTATGTTCCTCTCTCTCTCTCTCTCTCTCATTCTCTCTGTCTCTCTGTCAATACAACGTATTATATAATATGACTGTCTGGGTCATAGAAAGAGAAAAGACACTTGGGATAACTGTGGTGATGTAAGAAATAGAAGATAAAAATAAAACTTTCCATTGCAGGATACAAAATAAATCCATAAAAGTCATCTGCATTCTTATATATCACTAACAAAACCCAATAGTTGGAGTTACAAAGAGAAATTCCATTTAAAGTAACTACTGATTGTATAAAATATTTAGGAATCTATCTCCCAAGGGAAAATCAGAAACTTTATGAGCAAAACTACAAAACACTTTCCACACAAATTAAGTCTGATCTAACCAACTGGAAAAATATTAAATGCTCTAGGATTGGGCAAGCAAATATAATAAAGATGACAATATGACCTAAACTAATCTATTTATTTAGTGCTATACCAATCAGACTCCCAAAAAACTATTTTAATTACCTAGAAAAAATAACAACAAAGTTCATATGGAAAAACAAAAGGTCAAGAATTTCAAGGGAATTAATGAAAAAAAATCAAATGAAGGTGGCCTAGCTGTACCAGATCTAAAATTATATTATAAAGCAGCGGTTACTAAAACCATTTGGTATTGGCTAAGAAATAGATTAGTTGATCAATGGAATAGGTTAGGTTCAAAGGACACAACAGCCAATAACTTTAATAATCTAGTGTTTGACAAACCCCAAAACCCCAGTTTTTTGGATAAGAACTCACTATTTGACAAAAATTGCTGGGAAAATTGGAAATTAGTATGGCAGAGACTAGGCATTGACCCACACTTAACACCGTACACCATGATTATGTCAAAATGAGTTCATGATCTAGGCATAAAGAATGAGATCATAAATAAATTATAAGAGCATAGGATAGTTTACCTCTCAGACCTGTGGAAGAGGAAGGAATTTATGACCAAAGAAGAACTAGAGATCACTATTAACTACAAAATAGAAAATTTTGATTATATCAAATTGAAAAATTTTTGTACAAACAAAACTAATGCAGGCTAGATTATAAGGGAAATAATAAACTGGGAAAGCATTTTTACAGTCAAAGGTTCTGATAAAGGCCTCATTTCCAAAATATATAGAGAATTGACTCTAATTTATAAGAAATCAAGCTATTCTCCAATTGATAAATGGTCAAAGGATATGAACAGACAATTCTCAAATGAAGAAATTAAAACTATTTCTAGCCATATGAAAATATGCTCCAAATCATTACTTATCAGAGAAATGCAAATTAAAACAACTCTGAGATACCATTACACACCTGTCATATTGGCTAGAATGACAGGGAAAGATAATGTGGAATGTTGGATGGGATGTGGGAAAATAGGGACACTGATACATTGTTGGTGGAATTGTGAATACATCCAGCCATTCTGGAGAGCAATTTGGAACTATGCTCAAAAAGGTATCAAGCTGTGCATACCCTTTGATCCAGCAGTGTTTCTACTGGGCTTATACCCCAAAGAGATACTAAAGAAGGGAAAGGGACCTGTATGTGCCAAAATGTTTGTGGCAGTCCTCTTTGTAGTGGCTAGAAGCTGGAAAATGAAAGGATGCCCATCAATTGGAGAATGGTTGAGTAAATTGTGGTATATGAATGTTATGGAATATTATTGTTCTGTAAGAAATGACCAGCAGGATGAATACAGAGAGGCTTGGAGAGACTTACATGAACTGATGCTAAGTGAAATGAGCAGAACCAGGAGATCATTATATACCTCAACAACGATACTGTATGAGCATATATTCTGATGGATATATTTCTTCAACAAAGAGAAGATCTAACTCAGTTTTAATTGATCAAGGATGGACAGAAAAAGCTACACCCAAAGAAAGAACACTGGGAATTGAATGTAAACTGCTTGCATTTTTGTTTTTCTTCCCGGGTTATTAATACCTTCTGAATCCAATTCTCCCTGTGCAACAAGAGAATTGTTTGGTTCTGCACACATATATTGTATCTAAGATATACTGTAACATATTTAACATGTATAAAACTGCTTACCATCTGGGAGAGGGGAAAAATTGGAACAGAAGTGAGTGCAAGGAATAATGTTGTAAAAAATTACCCTGGCATGGGTTCTGTCAATAAAAAGTTATTAAAAAAAAACTTTCTTTAAAAATAATATGTGGAATTTACTGAAGTTTGAAAGATCTAAAGAATAGGGATAAGAAGTGAAGAGAGGAAAAAATAGGATCGTATTCCATATAGGGAGAAAAGCTTAAGCACTGAAAGGAAGAAATTAAAATTTTAGAACCATATCAGTGTAATCCTAATGAGAAATACAAAATATAAAATTACCATATTAAAACAACATACAGAAAGTTATGCATATTCTGACTAGGTTGAGTTTATAACCAGGAATGTTTGACATTAGGACACCTATGATAATATATTATATTATAATAAAAGTACAGTAAAAAATCTTATAAGCACATCAATAAATGCAGAAAAATTTGGATAAACCTTAATATCTATATTTTTAAAAATCCAAATTCACTACTCCTTAATATATAAATAGTTTTATCAAAACATCACCACTAAAACCAGGGTAAAAAAGGAGGTCCATTGTCATCATTGTTAATTAATATACTGCTATAAATGCCAACTATCACAGGAAGACAAGTTTTAAAAAAAGAGACAAAAATAGCAAAAGTATTGCTGTTTGCAAATGATATTATGGTTTTAGAAAAGCCTTCAGAGTTTAGTAAAAATTAATTGAAACAATTTCAGCAAAACAGTAAGACATAAAATAAATCAAGAAATCATCAACTTTTCTGTATATCAGCAACAAAACCCACTAGAAACAGCTAGAAAGAGAAATTGCATTCAAATAACTATAAAATGTCTACATATTTGTATGTCTACCAAAAACAAGAATTATCTAATATAATTGCTAAATATGTTTCATATCAATAAAGATAAATAGTTGGAGATTTTAATTGTTCTTAGTTGAACTATGGCAATATAATAAAGATAACAACAATACATGAATTAAGTTATTTATTGACTTATCATTTAAATTGCCAAAAGATATTTTTGTAGCTAGAAAAGCATAATTATGCTGATCAGGAAGAGGCAAAAATATAATTTCAAGGGGAAAATAGAAAAAAAAAGTATAAAGGAAGAAGACCCTCTAACACTAGATCTGAAACAATAATCACCATAAAACAACAACAACAACAACAACAACAACAACCCCAACACAACTATTTGAAACTGATTTAAAAATAGAAAAGTACATTGGAACCTATAGAAACAATTGCATATAATAATATTTTGTTTTGTTTTGTCTAAATATTAGGTATAATTTTTAGAGTATTTTTTCTTCTTGAGTATATATTTTATTTCACTGACATTTAGGTTCAGATTTGCGAAGTATTATATCATTCTGACTGTCTTTTGAGCTCTTTTGCTTTTTTTTAAGAAAATATTATTTCATCCTTTTCTGCCATTTCTAATGGGTATAAAATAGTTCTATATAACCTGTAGTTTCTTATATATTTTTTCTTGCTGAATTTTCTTTTTGTCATTTTAATTTTAATAATGACTATATATGTAGGACTTTAAAGTATAAGGTTTGTTTTCTCTTTATCTTAAATAATTTCTATAGAATAGGACAATACATTTTTTATATTTATTTTCCTTTGGTAGTGTTATTTGTTTACCTTTCCTATGTTCCTGTTATTTGGAAGTATTTACAAGGCAAAAAAAAAAAAATATGCTTAATACAGCACTAAACTGGTGAATGTAAGTAGCTAGAAAAAAAAGATGCACAACACACTTTTAAATGTATTATGCATTAATAATACTTTATCATTTTCTTAAGTTTAGATAATGAACACAATATTCAAAACAAGTTCTGATTTGAAGTATTTGCTAATTTCTGACATGTAAATTATCAGAGAATTTAACACTGAGAATTTAACAATCTGCTTTTAAAAATCAATTTTAGCTGACTAACACAGCCCTATATATGTTACTGTAGTGGCAGTAATTTTTGTAGTTGCTGTTGTTTCTATTTTGCAGGCATATTGGGGGTTCGGTGTATATCAGGTGAATTAAAATGGAGTCATCTTTGTGAGAGACAAGAAAAATAGTGCATTAATAGACAACCTTTATTGGCCTATTCCATGATTGTGAACATGCCTTTTCTATTGGCTTGAATTTTCAGAATTTATACTACCTGGTTGAACACATTCTTTCCCATACATTAATACCTGAGAGAGAAGGACTCCATTCACAGTAGGTGACAATATGTAATTAATAGTGAGGATCCCAAGAGGCAAGTCTCCTTTCTTCTTCCCAACTTAGTGCAGGTAGCACAAAGCATGGAACCGGATTTGTGCATTTGTTTTTATTTTTTGTTTTTGTCTTTTTAAGTTGAAAGTTAAGGGAAGTGAGTCCCTGCCCCAGAAATTAGACCCACAGGATTCAGGAACCCAGGAATCCAGGTCAATTGTTTCAACTTGCCCAGAAGTGAAAATCTGAGGAACAAAGGTCAAGCATAGCAGCCCATGAGCCCATGAATATGCACTTAGTGGAGAAAATGCTATTAAGAAATTCATTTAAGCTGTGAACCTAATTCCCTTTCATCCCCCAGAGACCAAGGTGATATAAGGGTATCATGTCCCTGAACTATTGGGGGGAAAATTTGAATAATTTTTCTTGCCATATCTTTGAAATAAATATTCCTTAGTAAAAGCTAATTTGATATTCATTGGTTAAATGGAATTGAAGTACTAGTCATTGGCCTTTGTAATGGGAAGAGCCCAACCAATGGAGGGTTAAGCCACAGGTATAACAGATTCCCTAACCTCTGTAATATCTTGGATAAACTTTGGGAGGAAATAGATTGGAACAGGCCTAGTCTCCTAGTCATTTAACTCAGGTTATGAGAGAAGATCCTTCCTTTTTTTCTTTTAGTTGATTGTCAGAGTGCTTTAAAAGAGAAAGATTTTCTGCTACATAAGCAAAACAAAATAAAATGAGTCAGTGATACTCATTTGCCAGATACTGAGGAAATTCTTTTAGCCCAGCTCCATGATATAGTTCAGGCTTAAGTCAGACTTGATATTTCAATTTGGGTATAAAAATAAAAAATAAGCTTCAATTTGTTCTAGATCTAGTTTTGTTCCTGTTCTAAGTTTTAGATCTTAATTCAGACTAGTAGACCTTAATACTCTGATTAATCACAATCATTACATTGAATGTTAATATTTGCTGCCTACTTAGTAGGAGCAATAGATTCAAATAAAACCCATGCAGTACATGAAATCAAAGTTTAAAACAGTATCAATCAGTATATATTTATCAAGCACTTAATAGGTGTCAGGCAGCAGATTTAACTAACAATGGCCAAGCTTCTTATGGAATAGTCATAGTAATCAGAGCACATAGTTTTCATTATTTCTGTCAAAAAATAGGCTCAAATCAAGCAGAAACAATTCAAGCCTTTACAGCTGCCCCTTATCCTTTGCTATTCTTTTCTGCTTGGACTTTTCATTACCAGACATGATTTTAATCAGTTTAGATCAGTAATATTCTTGCTATTCACTGAACTTGGTGCTATCAAATACCATTGAATTCTCATTGCTTACTGGAAGGGAGCCAAAATAATGCTGTCTAATCTAAAAATTCAGGCCACTTTTCTACAAGCCTTCATAGCTCTTCCCAAGTAGTACAAGTAGTTTATTGCATTCAGCCTAAGGCAAAGGCAAAAACTTTACTGTTTCTAATCTGCAAAGGGAGTCTTGGGAAGAGATACAAATACATTTTTCTGCCAGGGTTCTCTAAAGTGTGAAAAGGATAATATGTTAATCCATGGATGAAATAAAACTTTGAGAAAGAGCAAGTCTAGTGAGACTTGACAAAATTTTCCCTGAGAGTCATGCCTTATCCATGCAATCTGCTCCTGTATTTTGAGAGAAAGGTAATGCAAGAATTTCTGAACCTATGGTAATGAGAATAGAAAGGTGAAGAATCACCTTCACTTTTTTTTGTAGGTAGGTAAAGTGCTCTATGCCAAGAATATTTCTTCTGATGAATATATAATTTAGAGGCCATCCTTTTAGTTCAGAATAGTCTGTGCTGGACTTTCTTTTCTCTCTGTTTCTAAAAGAAAATCTAGTCCCTTGTATGTTCATCACACTTTTATCTCTTCTAGGACAGGCTCCTTCTTATCATTCCTCACTGAGACTCCCAGAAAACACACCTGTGAGTCATTTAAACTGCTAAGGGTAGTAACCAACTTTATCCTTTTTTCAGGTGGAGAAAATAGTTAAGGCATTCACTAGAGATAGTCTTGTATCTTAGCATCTAAAGTCATCATGTTGATTATTGTTTTTCAGTAAAATTTCCTTTAATCTCAATAAAGTATTATCTGTCTTCACTGATTTATTTTTAAAATTAGATAATAATATAGGAATAGTCTTTAATTACAGTTTAAAGGATGAACAAGATATATTAATTATGTCTAGTGATCTTTTCTCAGGTAAAATATCTTGTTACTTATATAATGTAGAAGGCAGTATTAGATTTGAAATCAGAAAAACCTTTTAGAACCCAAAGTTTCTTTTATTCTTTTTCCCTAGTCCTTTGGAAATAGGTCTAGTCATGATAATAAATTTAATTGTAGCCAGTTCTAGGGTATGGAGAGAAGAAAATAAAAGGAAATGTATACTTTATTATATATTTAAAAGGAATAGAAAATTGTATATAATCAATTTGTAGTTTCATGTGGAATCATTTTTTATTATACTCTTAATGGAAATGCTTTTTTTATTCCATAAACTTTTTTAAACCTACAATAGCAGAATGAGACATAAAAAAACCAATAAGATTTTAGATAATATCATTCTTTAGACATATATTAATTCTAGTGACTCCAGACAAGGGACTGAACCTCTTTCTACCTCACTTTCTTTATTTGTAAAATGAAAAGATTGAACAAGATGATCTTTGAGATGTCTCCCACCCTAAATCCATGTCCCTATTATAGTATATAGAAGGAAAAATTATGATCATTTCTTCTCTTTCATCCTCTGAGATGTGATTTTTGTGTATGTGCTACTTACTTCTCTATGGGACCTTGAACAAGCCTTTTTTCTTTTCTGGAAATATGAGAAAGAAGGACAATAACCTGCAAAATAGAGATAATAAGACCTGTTCTTTTTGCCTCACAGGGTTGTTGTGAGAAAACTGTTTGTAAGTCATAAGGGCTCACAAATATGAACCATTATTATTTGTACTGAGGTCCAAGGGAAAAAATGTGCTAAAAATCAGAGTTTAATAAAGCCAGAACTCAATTTCATTCCAAAGCAAGTAGAGAAAAATTCCAGCAGAATGACCACAGTGGTGGGTCATTACAATTCCCAGGCCTCACTTCATACATTGCCAATTTAAGACATGGTTTACTGTAGGGCTATATAGAGTTAAGTCTAGATTTGGTCAGGCAAGTCTCCTACTATCAAAACTAGTAGAGGCGATGCAACATAGTCCAGGATCTATAGTAGGAGATAATCCTAAAGCAATAAGTAATATTTTTGTAGTTTCGTAAAGTTTGCAAGATACCCTATATAATTTACTTTATTGAACCTCATTGTAATCCTGTGAAGTAAATTATCATTTCCCACATTTTACAGAGCTTAAGTACATGTTCAATATTACACAGCTTTTAAGTATTAGAAGTATTATTTGTACTCAGATTCTCCTTAATAGAAATCTAACAGGACTTAGTGACAGGAAGACATAAGTTTAGACCCAGATCTTAAACACTAAGTAATTATGAAACTGCTGGTCAAGTTATTTAACCTTTGTCTGCCTCAGGTTTCCTTGTCATTAAAATGGAGATAATAATAGCAGATACTTCCCATTATATATGTGAAGATCAAATAAGATAATATTTGTAAAGGTCTTTACAAACCTTAAAGACTTATGTAAATGTTAAGTATTGTTATTATTGTTTTTGTTATTCAAGTCTGTCTACTATCCCCTCATTTTCTTTATGCCCATATATTGCTTTTTATAAGTTTATAAACTGATATATGGTATTAAGTACTGAAAGAAAATTCAAAACATTTAATAATGAAGTAATATAATCACAGGGGACATATCTTCATATTTTCTTTAAGCTACTTTTGGTAAGTTTAAATTGTAGTAGTATGATGTAGGCATGGAAGTTTCTGATTTCATGAAATAATAATAAAATATTTTGATAATTTTATGTGGCAGATTATATTATTTTCAAGTTCCAGAAAGTAACTGGTATGTTATGATCAACTGTAATTTGGGACAGGCTCCATATTGCAGCACATTCTATTAAATAAATTGTCAGGAAACAAGTCATATTTGTGGTCATTTTAGCATATTAGTAAAGACTGAGAAAATAGCGTTCTATAAAGCATCCAAGTCCATGCATCTCTAAGCATAGAATAATATTTTCTATTAAGCAGTTATGTAATTTTACAATTTTACCTTTTTTGGAAGAAAAAATTTATAAAAGTTGTGTGTTATTATCTTAATGCATTAAAAGCCTTTGTTTTTGAAGTGGACATGGCATGAATTGTATTTATTTTATCTTGTGTAATTAAAAATATCGACATTTATTAAGTACTCTAGAAAGTGACGTGAAAGTTCAAATATGTATTTCTTCTTATCACCCATATTGGCAATGTATTTGAATAAGACTCCCTAATGACTTTCGATAAGTTTATCATGTGTTGATACTACAATCAGGAGATCAACAAAGTAAGCATGGTCCAAGACCTAGCAACCAGATATTTGGTTCCACAGAAGACATTGGGATATGCCAGATAAGCAGATTACAAAGACAGAGTGCTGAACTTGATGAATGATTAATATATAGGAATCATTAATAAATTCATAGATGGTAGACTGTGGATCAACTAAGTTTTACAAAGGGCTTTCCTCCCAAAAGAAAAATAAGGAAAGTTGACTGCAGATATTAAATATGGGAATTGCAGAAACATTTAAAAATATTTTTTTAGTCACTATCAAATTTCACCTTACCATTATGCCAAATTGGTGTGGCCTCTCTATTCAACTAGATATTAAGCCTATCTAGCTTAATAGCTTAAGGCAGCTAAGCTGCCTTAGAGTTTTATCTTAAATAAATAGGATCATAGATTTAGACCTGGAAAGAATTTTAGAAGTCAGTAAGTTGAATACCTTCATTTTATAGATCCAGAAAAGTTAAATGACTTGCCCAATGATTACTTAAGAAAAAACAGACATAATTCATTCCATGTCCACTTCAAAGGTTATTATGTATTTGAGTCAGAATTGGTATCCAGTTTCTTTCTGATTCACTATACCCCATCCTCATCCCTATTTCCAATCTCTTGAAAAGTTCTTTGTAGTATTGGAACTCTTCTTCTCAACTCAAACACTGCCATCAGTCTGGGCTATTGCAGTAGTTTTCTCTTGAATCTCCCTGCCTCAAGTCTCTCTCCACTGATCTACCCTCATTCTGTTAGCAAAGTGATTTCCCTGATGTGCAGGTTCTCCCATCAGTGATGCTTTATTATCTCTAAGATCAATTACAAAATTCTTATTTGCTATTCAAAGACTTTCATAATCTAGTCCCTTCCTACCTTTCCAGTCTTCATATACTTTCTCAGACATGTACTGTTTGATTCAATGACGTTGACCACTGTTTCACCAACAAAACACTCCATCCCCACAATACCCACAGCCTGCAACATTGTCCCTCTTCTTCTTCACTTCCTGGATTCCCTGATTTTCTTCAAGTTTAAATTAATACCCACATCTTCTATGTGAAGCTTTCCCCAATTCCTTTTAATTCTACTGCCTTCTTTCCATTAATCATTTCCTATTTATCCTTAATATATACAACTTGTATATATTTGTTGATTGTGAGCTTTTTGAGGACTGAGAAAGTGTGAGATAGTGAGATAGTTTCAAGACTATTTGAGACACTGAGACAGTGTCTACTGTCTTTTGCCTCCTTTTGTATTTCTGACATTTAGCACTATGCTTGGTTAATGATAGACACTCAATAAATACTGACTAATTGTCACCAAGACCATATAGTATCCTATACACTGTATCACAAGGTATCCATGAAATACTTAGATAGCCTAATACTAATCCAAATTGTTGATTAGTTACCTGTATAAGAATCTTATCTCCCTCATCCTTCTATTATTAACTCATTATAAACCCGAAGTCAGTTTTAACTAAAGGTGCAAAACAGCTACATTCACCAATTAACAGATTTTTGACATTTTTGAGAGCTGAATTCCATTGCCTGCTATTGATCTATTAATATTTTCTTACATTTCAAAGGTTCATCTTTGGTATTTGAAACAGGTCAGATTATTCAAATAAGCTCAATATCTTAGTCATTTGAAAGGTAATTTTCTCATTTTTTTTCTTCTGGTATTAAAAAAAAATCTTCATTTAATAGTATTTTGTTTTTCCCAATTACAAGCAAAGATAGTTTTCAACATTCATTTTTGTAAGATTTTGTGTTCCCATTTTTTTCTTCCAACCTCCTTCTCCTTTCCCCTCTCCAAGATAGCAAGCAATCTGATACAAGTTATAAACTTACAATCATGTTAAACATATTTTCACAGAGGTCATTTTGTAAAAGAAGAATCAGAACAAAAAGGGGAAAAAACATGAAAAAAAATAAACAAAAAACCCAAATGAAAATAGTATGATTTGATCTGCAATCAGATTTCATAATTAATATATACAATGTTCTGGTTCTGCTCACTGAATGCAGCATCCAGGTTTTTTTCTGAAATTTGCCTGTCCATCATTTTTAAAGCACAATATTATTCTATTACATTTTTATACCATAACTTATTCAGCCATTCCCTGACTGATGGGCATCCCATCAGTTTCCAATTTCTTACTTTTCTTCTCTTAAAAGAGCTGCTATAAATATTTTTGTACATGTAGTTTCTATTCCCTTTTAAATGGACTTTTTGGGATACAGATACCTAATACTTATATTGCTGCTTGTCCTTATGAATATAGTTCCAAATTACTCTCCACCATGCTTAAGATCAATTAACTCCAGCAATAAAATAGTAGTCTTCCAATTTTCTCATATTTCTAACATTTACCATTTTTGGTCATATTAGCCAGTGTGGGAGGTGTGAGGTGCTACTTCAAAATTGTGGTATTCACATTTCTCTAGTCATTAGTGACTCAGAGATTTTTTTCATATGATTATAGGTTTGATTTCTTTTTATAGATTTTCTTTCTATTCACATCCTTTGACCATTTATCAATTAGGGAAAGACATATTCTTATAAATTGTTTTGATGATTACCACTTTATAATTTTAAATCTGGTACAGATAGACCACCTTCTTTGGCATTTATTTTTCATTACTTCATAATATGAAAAGGATGCATTTAATATTTCTGCCTTTCTGCAATTTATTCTCAATTTTTTGTGGTCTAAAATATATTCAATATTTTTGTAGGGAGGTGCTATTTACTAATGAAAAAAGTATAGTCCTTTCTATTTCCATTCAATTTTTATTCAGTTTTCTCCAAAGATCTAACATATTGAATATTTTTTTACCTCCTTAACTTCTTTCTTATTTATTTTGAGGTTCAATTTATTGATTTCTAAGAGGCAGAGGTTGAAGTCCCCCATTAATATAGTTTTCTTGTCTGTTTCTTCATGTAATTCACAAATCTCGTCCTCTAAGAATTTGGATGCCATAGCACATGTTATATATATATATATATATATATATATATATATATATATATATATATATATATATATATATGTGTGTGTGTTTAATATTGATGTTATTTCATTATCTACAGTAACTTTTACCAAGAAGTAATTTCTTTCCTTATTTCTTTTTAGATTTATTTTTCTTTTTCACTTTGCCTGAGATCAGGATTATTGTCCTTGCATTTTTTTTTTAAAAACTTCATCTGAAGCATAATGTTTTCTGCTCCAGCCTTTTACCCTTACTCTATGTATATTTTTATGCTTCAAATGTTTCTTGTAAATAATATATTGAAAAAACTCTAATTTTTAATCCTCTCTGCTGTTTCAATGTTATGAGAAAGTTAATTCCATTCACATTCAGTTATGATTACTAACTGTGTATATTACTCCATTCTATTTCCCCCACTTTGTTTATGCTTTTCTCTTTTCACTCTATCCCTTCTTATCAATGTTTGGCTTTTGAACATCACCTCCTTTCATCTGCTTTTCCTTTTATTAGGTTCCCCTCCTTTTTTGCCTTTCCCCTCCTTCTCTAAAGAATGAAATGAATTTTTATACCAATCCTCAGTTTCTTGCAAAGCTTAATCTGAGTACCACCTCCCACTGCAGAGTTTTTCTGGTATCTCTAAATGCAAGTATCTCCTTCCCCAAAGAACTATGTGCTAAATAACTTATTTTTCTTTTTGATTGAGTATTTTCTTTGCAGAAAATGCTTTACTTTTTCTGAAGATGTTTCCCCCAGCACATTGCCTGCCAAACAGTAGATGTTTCATAAATACTTACTAATTGAATAATATTTATAGTCTCAGAGACTTCAAATCTCATTTTTTATTCTCCTTTACTTATTTGGGTATTTTTAAACTGATATCACTCAAATAAACTATCTATATATGATCGTATAGCTGCAGCCTAGACAATAAAAATAAAAATAAAAACAACAATTATACTGGGTTTACTATTCAAAGAGATCTGAATTCAAATCCTGATTTTGATATTTATTAGTTGTGGAATAGTGGGCAAATAATTTCTTTCAGTCTCAGTTTTCATCTCTAAATAATAATACCTGGATACTAACTTTAAAGGATATATACTTACCACAGAGCATTCAGTAGGTAGTACTATCACCATATATTTTAATAAGTATTTGTTCATTTACTGTCTAATAGGGCTATTCAAAGGATCAGATTTGAAATTTGAAACTTGTATAGTATGTCAATATTAGATATTACAATACATCATGCATTTTGGTCAGTGATGTTCTTTGATGATACATACATACATACATACATGTATATACACCTGAGGAAACAATGTCACAAAGTAATTAAGATATGAAATTTGCTACAAAACCACCACAGATTCTTTGAAAAAAAGAAAAACCAACATTCATTAATTATGTGGACAAGAAGCTTTCTGTCAGTTAATAATGGCAATTTTTAAGTCTGAAAGTATTTGCCTTAAGATGCTGTTTTATTAAAATAGGGCATGACAAAATAGATCCACAAAATTCTTTAATTAGAAAAAATAAAGTTTTCTAGTCTAATGCCTTATGTCATCTATTTATGTTCTCTAAACATCTGTTGAATCATTTCTAGTGATACAAAATTACCTACCTGACAAGGCTGTCCATTGCATAATAATGTAGCTTTATTTGTTCAGAAATCTTTCCTCCTAGTTAGGTAAAATTTGTGTCCTTGTGACTTCCACCTATTAGTCCTAGTTTTCCCTTCTGAGATTAAATATTTACACACACACACACACACACATACAAACACACACAAACAGACATACAATTTTATCTTTATTCTATATGACTCTCCAAATATTTGAAGATACTATATATGATTCCTTTATGCTGAACATTAATCTGAAAAGCCATGTTCTAAAGTTTCTTTAATATTCTTGTCACTCATTTGTGGTTATGCTACAAATTGTTTCTGTCCAAATTGTAGTACCCAGAGCATAATACTAATGATGTGGTCTGACCACAGCAAAGCATAGTATCACCATTTGCTCCTTAGTTCTGAATATTATTGCAATCTTTTTTTAGGGGATATCTTTTGTCTTTAAGAAAGCTTGGATATATTGAATTGGTCTGTTGTATAATAGGAGATAATAGGAAGGGATTAAAGATGAATTGAGTACTGGGAACAGTAAGAAAAGTTCCAAAACCCCCCCAGAAATTAGCAAAGAATTTTATAATAGTCAGAAAGCAGTAAAGAGAAATAGTGAACATATTTAAATAAGCAAACCACCAAACTTTTCTTCATGTTAAAATTAAATCGTTACATGAGGAGTATCAATAATATTAATATAGATAATTATTGTATTACATAGACTACTTGATTGCTTTTAATTTAATTCAAAAGAATGCCACTCTGTTTAATGGATATCTCCCATGTTTCTGGATGTTCCTTAAGTCAAGAAAAATGAGTTAATCCCCAGAAAGTATTCAGGCCTTTCATGAAGAATTCAAATACTATCCTAAGTATCCATTAGATATGTGATCCTGGAAAAGTAACTTGACATAAGTCTACCTCTGTAAAAAATGGATATTAATAGCATCTACCTCCCAGGCTTGTAGGACTGGGATGGGATGGAACTGGGATGGTAGGATGAAATGAGAATATTTTTCAAGTACTCTGAAAATAATGTGTCCTATAAATTGAGCTATGAGAATGATGACAAATATAATGATGATGATGATGATGATGATGATGATAGAAATAATATTCTCCTTTATAACTCCCAATTTACTAAAAATAATAGGGTTAGAAATGAAAACCTACTTGTACTAGGACTAGCAAAATACCTAAAATACACTTTTAAATTGTTCTGTTATACTTCTTGTATTTGAAAAATTGTCCTAAGATATTGGACTTACATGTTGAGTTTATCAGAAGGATATGTCTGCTCTTATCAAAATAGATACATAATTTTTTTTTCTAATGAGATTTTTAAAAAGTTAATTTTGAGTGATTAAAAGTGGAAAACAAGAAGCCCATGACTATAGATTTATAAATAGTTTTGATTTCTATTCTTATGACATCTGAACACATACATACACTTTTAGGTATTCTAAAAGGTACCTCAGAAATGTTTAACAAATTAGTCATTAGCTTTTGTGATAACTTATAGAAAAAGAAAACCAACTGAGTGGGTTAAGGTTGAAAATGGCTATATGTTTTAAGGATTAAACATATAAGATGGGAGTAATCATTTATATAGTGCCAAGCACTATGCTAAGTATTTTATAAAATATTATCTCATTTTATCTTTACAACAACCTATGATTAACAATATTTTACAATTGAGGAAGCTGAGGCAAAAAGATTTAAGTGATTGCTCAAGGTTACACAAATTTTAAGTGTCTGAGACTGGATTTGAATTCAGGTCTTTATGTGAGACCCAGTATTGTGTTTATCCATTTTGCCATTTAGCTGCTTTAACATAACATTGACTGTATATATGTATATTGCTATGATATGTATATATATATGACTATATATATTTATGAAAAGAAAAACATAGCTCCATAAATGAAGCCAAAATGCTTAGTATCATTGACAATATTATCATGTGATCGAACAGAGAAGATAATAGCAAGAACAGATTTGATGTTTTGAAATTTAGCCTTCTCTACTAAGATACTCATTTTCCAATTTCTGCTTTTGTCCTTTCTATTTTTTGCTTCCATTTTTATCTTTATCTGTCCTTATGATGAGCTGTTTCTCAGATAAATTATTACAACTACAAGTTCAATATGAAAGAAAAAAACTATTCCATAACAATATGCCATCTCTATTGTTTGTGTTATGGGACAGTTTTAAACTTTCATGGGCTTCCTGACAGTAAACACTGTCAAATAATAGCTCCATAAGAACTGAGCAGTCTCCATTGTATATTAACTAACAAATAAAAGAAAAACAGAGTGATGTCCTGAGAGAAAACTAAATGGAATCAGGATGTGAAGTTACAGCAGATGAGTCAGCATGCTTGGAACATGAAGATTTCATGTGCAGTTTTAAGAGGAGGAAAATGGAAGGGATATGTCATGGTTACTTTCCATTCGTTGCACCAGGACAAAATGAAGTTGGATAGAGCTGATAAAGTGTCTTATCTGTGACAGGCACAAGCAGTGGGCACAGCTTACAGACAGATCATTGGAATCAATCTCTGAAGATATAATGAATTGAGAAACATGTCTGTGTATGATTCCTGATGACATCTGGATCAGGGAAGTGTCTTAGGAGATTTAACAAAGTTTGAATTCTAGCATATCAGAAATTGAGAACTAGAAGAAATGCCAGAACCATCTAATCTACCAATATATGAAAAGAAGCCTCACTGTAGCATGAATGATAAGTGACTGTCTAACTTCTGCTTGATGATCTCCAAGTGGGTGGAGGAGAGTAGATATATCTGATTAGATTTCTAGTAAATATGATATTATGATAAAAATGAATATCCCAATCAGCCAATGGATCTACACATCTATGAATAATATCCTCTTTTTATAGTTTTTTATTAAAAAATGTTTTGGAAATCTTCTACCCCAGACAAGCCTGGAATACCATTAATTTAATCATCACCATCACCACCATCCCAACTACCACCACCAACAATAGCAATACACAAATGCAGCCCTATAGTAGGCTCAGTTTTGTATAGAAACCATACTATCTTTAGAAGCTTCTTAATCAACATAATGACCATCCAGTATAAAATATCATCAAATTGTGATATAGTAACTAAAATACTGGTTTAGGAATCATGCATTTAAATTTTTGGCTCAGACATTTGTTACCTTTAAAGTTGTGCGTAAAGGGCTGAAACTCTGAATCAGATAAAAGGGCACTTAAGGCTACCTATTCAATGTGAGACAATGGCTCTATTAGTATATATTTGGATGATTGCTCTCCTCACCATTGGTGCTTGCTGAATTTTTGGTGGTAAGATAATTGAGGGCAAGGATTGGAGGGTAAAGGGGGAGAAGGGAGAGGCTCTTGGTGGCAGGAGGAAGAGGAGAGAGACTGGATACTCTGGACTCCAGGATCCAGGAGACATCTTTGTCAAGCCACATGGTAACTTGCCTGCCTCCTTCACTTTTCCCCCTAAAGACCAAGGACTTTGATTTATCCTGACTCTGACTGACCCTGAGGCCCTCCAGGGAGCTAACCCATACTTTACAGTTATCAACAAATCATTTAGGACACTATAGAGTGCTGTGGAAGATAATGCACTAAGCCAGGGATCAGGAAAATCTGAGTTCTAATGTAGCCTCAGAGATTTCCTCTGCAATTCTAGACAAATTGTTTAATCTCCTTTGTTATCAGTATCTTCATCTGTAAAATGGGATAATGATGGTACCACATCTCATAGTTGCTGCGAATATAAAAAAAGATAAAATTTATGTCTAAGCAAATATTAAACATTATTATTGTTGTTACTTTATCAAACTCCCATTTTTCCTTGTAAAATAGTATGTGTATATATATTATATATATGCATAATGCATATTTGTATATGCATATGTGTGTATACCTCACTGTCAAGCAGGGTTGTTAGGAGAAAAGTATTTTAAAAATATATATATATATATATATATATATACAGATGTCTGTGTGTGTGTGTATATATATATGGTGATCATTAGCATTGCCAACTTGGAGCTTCTAGAAAAGGATAATAAGTTTTTGCTCCAAGGACTTAGTCTAATTTTAATTGAGAATTACAATTGCTCATTGGGGAAAAAGGCATATATGTACTCTATGCAATTCGATACATATTTATTTAACAGTCAGTATGTTTAAGGTATTGTGCTGGGTGGAAGGGGATACAAAGAAAAGGCAATTTAAAATTTCTGCCCTCACAAAGCTTGTGTTTTACTGTTCACTACAATTGATAAAAAAATACAAAAGTGATGCTATCACTCTGACTGGCATTATCTGAAGGATGGATAGATTAGATTTTCACCATTATTCTCTAAGGTTCTTTGGTACCCAGTTTGGAGAAAATTATTCCATGTCCAACTGATAGTATATCTTCAATTAGCATGAAGAGGTCTTATTCATTTATCCATTAACACTGAGATTAGCTTTTACAAAGAATTAAAAAAAAAAAAAAACTACAAATATACAAACTTGCTCCTCCAAGAAGTGGAAAGCATATTCCCTCTGTATGCACTCTTCATATTACTTCAGTCTCTGAGGAGGGAAAGGGGATTAGATTCATAGTTTAGTTCAGTTTCTAGAGAACACGGACCCAATTTCAAATCCAGCCCACCATTCACATTTTGAGTTCTAAGCACTCTAGCTTTTCAGGGCTTCCCTGCCAGCTTACATGACTGCATCACCCCACCCAGAATCCTGTTTACAAGTTTGTCATGGCTTGTGCTTCTGTCTCTAAGGGGGATCACCCAGAAAGACCCTGAGGTCAGCCAGCAACTGAAATTGAGAAGGGCAAATGACACAGAACAAGTACAAGTACCCGTGGTCTCAATACTCTAAGGTGAGGTATAAAAAAGAAAAAGTAGGGACAAGAAGTGCTTTCTCTCTTACTGATTGAGGTCATGGAACCTTTGCTATGGATGAACTGTGATTCTCACCCTTTGAGCACAAGAAGAAGACTAAGAGCAGATACACACACACAAAGACAGAGATAGTGAGAGGGAGAGACAGAGACAGAAACAGAGGCAGAAAGAAAGAGATCAAGGGATAGTCAGAGATAGAGATAGAGAGAGAAGAAAGAAAGAGAGAAAGAAAGAAAGAAAGAAAGAAAGAAAGAAAGAAAGAAAGAAAGAAAGAAAGAAAGAAAGAAAGAAAGAAATGAAGGAAGAAGGTTGGGAGAGAGGGAGGGAGGAAGGAAGGGAGGAAAGAAGGAAGGGAGGAAGGAAGGAAGGGAAGGAAGGAAGGAAGGAAGGAAAGAGGAAGGAAAAAAGGAAGGGGGAAAAGAAGGAAGGAAGGAAAGAAGGAAGGAAGAGCGATAAAGAGAAGGAAGTTGGGAAGGAGGGAAGGAAGACAGACAGACATCAGATAGACAGACTGTCTCATTCTCATTAGTCAGTCAAAGGAGGCTACACTAACTTTTTGGCAAGGGTTGAAGAGAGCCTCCATCTTAGGAGAGCTGGGTATACTCAGGCCAGACACAATGTCACCTTATGTTAGATGATCTTGGCATATTCCAAAAGCCCCATTGCACAAGCAATAAAACATCTAAGTAAATACTACATGGGAGATAGAGAAAAAAAACTAACAACTGAGGGAGTGAAAGGGTTTTTAGGTAGGATATCACATGTGACCTTAGTCTTGAAGGAAAATATGGAATTTACAAAGTAGAAATAAGGAGGAAATATGTATTTAGGGATGGAGGAGCAACGTGGTCATAGGCATGGTTGCAAGGGAAGATATAGTTAGTTGAGAAGACAGGGAACATACCAGTTTTACTGGAAAGCAGTGTTTGGGATGTGGAATAATATGAAATACTGTAGAAAATCTAGATTGCAAAAATCTCTTAACATTTAACTGAGAACTTGGTGCTTTATACTAGAGGAAATAAGTGGAGGGATAATCACTAAAACTATGATTTCACTGATTTAGGGAATTTCAGCATAAGAAATTGCTACCAATAAAGTTCACTTCCATCCATGCCATTACTGTCTACAGGAATGTTGTGAATTCATTTTCAGATAAATTGAGATGTAAACAAGACACACTTCCAGACTCATAATATAAAATTATGGTTATTAATCAGAAAAATAAATAATGCAACCATGATTAAAGATTTGATTAAAAACTTCAAGGATCTACTTTTGAATAATAAAAGTACTCACACTATGGAAAAAAATAATAGTATATGGGTTCTGGAGCTGTGAAAAGAGTGAAATATATTTTCCTATCTAGTTTTCCTTTCTCCTAATACTCTAAGATTAGGCCAAGCAAAGTAGGTGTAGGCAGGAGAAATATTTTCCTTCACTGCATAAAAAATTTTGTGGAGGTGGAAGTATAGAAACTTCTAAATTAAAGAAGTTAGTAAACTTTGTAAAATAAGACATATTTTATTTTTACACAATCCCCTTTATCATCCTTTGCTTATTAAAAAAATAAATATATGAAAAGGGAATGGAGAGTTAGCAAAACAAAATAACATAATTTAAAAAAATCTATTACTATATACACTATTCCATACCTATAATACCCTATCTCTGCAAAGAATGGTAAAAGTGATCTCTTCATACCTTTTCTTTGGGGGCAAGTGTGGTCATTGTTTTCATAATATTCAATTCCTAAAGCTATATAGTTCTTTCCATTTATATTATTATTTTAATCATTTATGTTGTTTCCAAGTTCTGCTAACTTCATTTTGCATCATTTCATAAAAAGTCTTTCCATCCTTCGTATCACATTCATTTATTTTTAAACAGCAGAATTATATTATATTACATTTCTAGGCTAAAACTAATCCATTCTGTAATCAGTGGGCATCTACTCCCCTCATCTAATTTTTTTTTTAATATAACAAGTGAAACTGCAAATATTTATTGTATATGCAATATTTCTTTTTGGCAAGAACTTCCTAGAGACATATGGCCAGATGATAGGTTCTATATATCAAAGGATTAAGACCAGATGTCATGAAACTTGACAGATTAGAAAAGAAAAGTATTATAGGTATAGGGTAACCAAAGAGAGATAAGTCTAAAAACACTCTTTATATTAATGAGAATCCAAAGAGTACTTGGGAAGAACACTATAAGTCTAAAGTAGTCATGAAAAAACATTGGCTTTCATTTATGGAGGTGATATTGGTGTGATATATTTACCCTTGTCAGCTTCTCTGTTCAGTACACATTTTTAATTGTTTGCTTTATCCTCAGGTATCTTTTATAAAAGAGAGCAGCTAGATTAGTTTAGTGCTTTTTGACCAAAAATGGCTACTGTTTCTATGTGTGAATGCCAGGTCCTCTCTTGATTACTATTGCAATTTAGAAATTCAGTAGTACTGAGGTAACATATATCAACATGCTCCCAACAGGGATCAAGTTTTCTCCCTTGATATCTAATTTTCCTTCCTTAGAACATTTTCTTCCTTAGGTTTGGAGCTGAATAACAAGAAAATCTTTGCTTATTATAGTTAGTGACAATACTTCTCTGAGAGTTGGGCAATGAATCTGTATCTTTGAAAACACTTTTAAACTGATCAAAATATAGGTTTTCCTAACTGCTAACATTTTGACAATCAAAATGGAAAGAAAACTAGGAATTGAAGGCCAAATTCCCCAGGAAGTTTTAATTAAATCTTATATAGTAGAAGTTTCCATTAAAGATAGTTTCCATCTTTATCATGTTAACTTTCCTTAATGTCTTCTCTCAGTTCCTTGAAAGCAAACCTATCTCTCTTTTTTGATATTTAGGGGGTTCTTTTTTATTATTATTATGACAAATATCCCTAATCTTAAACCTGACAATGCAGCATCTATAAGGAAACATTATGGTCATTCCCAAATAATATTGAAATGACAACAGCATCTAAGAAATTTAGACAGAATGTATAGTTCTTTTTTTTTTTTTTGCATTCTTTTCTGCTTAAGTGGTTATTTTATTATGCAGTATAGGAGATGGAAATAATAAGGTGTGTTATCATGATGAGATAATTTCTATTTTTATTAGCTAGTATCTTTTCCAAGAAAATCCCAAAAGGAGTAATAAAAAGGGTGACGTAACTCAAAACAATTGAACAATAAAAATGTTATTTTATATTTTGTAAGCAAAGAAGTACAGAGACAGATTTTTGCATTTACTCAAAATGACTTTTGAAATATAAATAAATTACTTTAAAATAAATATCAAGGCTGGGATTAATTGGATTGTGATTCTTTTAGCTTTCCATTTTTTCTAGTGAATTTATTTACTTAAGTCTTGATTTTTATTTCTTTCATTGGTTGAATAGTAATAGCTACTATTTTATAGTTTTTCCAGGTTTTCAAAATGCCATATATGCATAAACATATTATATATATATATATATGTGTGTGTGTGTGTGTGTGTGTGTATGTGTGTGTCTGTGTTTGTGTATACACATGAATATATCAAAAATGTCCTATATGCACATACATAGTTATACAAATATGGAACATACACGTATATATACTATGTCACATATAAAATATGTAATACAAAATATACTGTGGGAATCATGACAAATTGAAGGAAGTATAGATGACAGTAATGAATGCAATTAGCATATAGTTAAAGCAACAAGTATGTAATAGATGTAATAATGTTTCTAAATGGGTTGACCTTGGTCCAAATGGGCATTCATCATGCAGCTTTCCGTTTTTCTATGTGTATTCTGGATACTTTATCCAAGGATATATAAACCCAACATGGTGTCCTACTCCATATAGCCTTTTTCCTATTTATCTGATATTCCTTTTACTTTCTTGATTCATTTTATTCATGAGTTTTTTTTATCAGTCCCTGATCATCATTAAAGTTCATAATTGAGCTTTTAAATAAAAGTAGATTTTTAACATTTTTTAAATGGGTGCAAGAATTAAACAAAACATGCATTCATTTCCTAGTCTAACCTTTCAAAAGAAAAACAAAAAAAAAATCCCTAATTTTCGTGTTTGAACAAGTTTCCTTTACCTTTAGCTTCTTGGCTGCAGAATAGGAATGGGAGGGAGCCAACTAAGAATTTAAGATTTTTATAATAAAACAATATTTATTACACATACACACACACACACACACACACAGTCACACAAGGGAAGATCATAGCCATCTCTGTTATGGATAAATATTGGACTGAGCTCAATACTTCTCTACTGTGTTGCAGCAAACACCAGAAAATCAGGATTGCCACCTCCAGGATTACTTTATCTGTGGTAGAATATTTACCTTTCATTGTTCAGGAACAAAGTTATCCTTTTCCTACTCAGCCTATTGCTGATCTGATAGCTGTCAGAGCAGAGGAGGAAGGATAGGAAAATCTTTATGTATAGATTCAAGAAATAATTTTAACTTCTCTGGTTTTCCTAATTACCATTTTCCTCTGAACTTTTTACTCCAAAAATCTCACATGGAGCTCTATGTTTGATGTCTTCCCCTTCATTGACCAAAATGTCTACCCCATCCCATGCATACCTCATTTTGGGAGGCAAAAGCACAGATGAAGTTTGATCAGAATATTAGATTACTAGCAAAGGGTTAGGGTTACATAGGTACTTATTACACAGGTACCCTGTATAATTGCACACATTTTCAAGATCAGAAGAATTCCATTCTGAAGAAAAATGGGCACAAGTTATCTTTGAGGAATGATGAAGAAAATATTCCATTTTTATATGGAAGAGTAGGGCAAATTTAAACTATAGCTGATTATTTTGGTGCCAAGGGCAAGTAGTCCCAATGAGGCTTAAGTCAGCTTTTTAAAAGAAAAATGCACCTGGGCATGGGAAATGACTTCAGGGAAAGATCTTGAACTTTAGGACACAAAATCTTCTGGAAGAAGAGACTGTCGGTCACTGTTGGGAATAGAGTATATTGGGGTCAAGATAGATTGTAGCTTGCTTTGGGTGTGGCAACAAGGGAAAAAAGCACAATGACTAGTATTTTACTATTGTGACTAATTATTTCTCATGACAAGTTAAAATCGTTTTTACCTGCTTAAGGAATATATGTTATCAATAATCTGTGAACTGTAGTGACCAATATAAAAACCTCAGTCCCTTTGCCTTAGTTATTACACTATTATAAATACAACTAATGGTTTTTAATAATAATATCTAGCAAAATTAAAGTCTGGTTTATTAATCAAACATTTGTTGAGTACTTAGGGAAGCACATTAGAAATGTAAATACTAAAAATCAGCATGTTTTACTAAAGTTTAAGTATATTAAATTAGTTTCTTAATCTAGTATTATTATTGTCTATGAGACTCATGTATCAGAGAAATATTATAAGCATTCTGTTCTTAGATTTCTGTAGAGAATTTGCCATATTCTCTAATTGCAACCTTTTGAACAAGATGAGAAAATGAAGTTTAGATGACACTATAATTGAGTAGGTATTTTAAATGATGTTTTGGAAACATGTTAAACTCAATAAGTCTAAAATGGGAATAACTTACCTATGAACCTCCCTCTTCTGGACTTCCCTATTTTTGTGAAAGAATCTTTAAGTTCATAATCTAGGTATTATCTTCAATTCTTCTCTGCATTTAATTGCATATATTTAATTAGTTGTCAAATTTTGATATTTCTATCTTCACAAAAGCTACTTCATCCTCATGTTTCTCTGTACTCATGCACTTCCCATCTTAGTTCAGAGCCTCATTATGTTTGATCTAAATTATAGCAATATCCTCCTAATTGGCCTTTCCTATCTCAAGACTCTCATCAATATAATCTATATTACACAATGTTGTCAAAGTAATTTTCTTTAAGTGTCATCTAACTGTATTACTGCCCTCCCCAACAACTTCAATTGACTCCTTTTTCCCTATTAAAAATGAAATTCCTTTATTTAATTTTCAAAACTCTATATAACTTGATCTCAACTTATCAGGGGATATTGCTTTGGGATTCAGCCAAACTAGTGTACTTATTCATAGGACTCAATTCAGGTATCTGTGTCTTTTCTTGGTTATTCCTCATTCTTTAAAATGTGTTTCTTTGCCTCCACATTAGAGTCTCTCCCTTCCTTAAGAAGGAATTTTGTGGAGGACAAATTCCAGGATAAGCCCCTGGACCATGAAAACCTATTACAGGAAATCAAACTGATTAGAGAAATGTAAATTCAGACAACTTTGAGGTATTACTACATACCTCTAAGATTGGCTAAAATGACAGAAAAACATAATGAAGAATATTGGAGGTGATGTGGGAAAATTGAGACACTAATGCATTGTTGGTGGAATTGTGAACTGATCCAGCCATTCTGAATTGCAACTTGGAACTGCTCAAAGGGATATCAAACTGTGCATACCCATTGATCCAGCAATGTTTCTATTGGGTTTGTATCCTAAATAGATCATAAAGGAAGGAAAGGGACCCCTGTGGCAACCCTTTTTATAGTGGCAAGAAACTGAAAACAGAGTGAACTCTGTGGGAAAATGGCTGAATAAGTTATGGTATATGAATGTTATGGAACATTATTATTCTATAAGAAATGATCAGTAGTATGATTTTGGAGAAGCCTTGAAGCGATTTAATGAATTGATGCTAAGTGAAATGAGCAGAGCCAGGAAATCATTATTACAGCAATAGCAAGATTATATGATGATCAATTCTGAAGGACATGGCTAACTTCAACAAAGAACAAACCAGTTCTAATGGTTTTGTGATGGAGAAAGTCATTTGCACCCAGAGAAATGACTGTGGGGACTGAGTGTAGGATCGGAACATAGTATTTTCACTCTTTTTGTTGTTTGTTTTCATTTTGTTCTTTTTTCCTTTTTGATCTGAATTTTGCTTTGCAGCAGGACATTTGTGGAAATATGTATGGAAGAATTGCATATATTTACTATATTGTATTACTTGCCATCTAGGGGCAGGGGTGGAAGAGAAAAAATTGGAACACAAGGTTTTTCAGGGGTGAATGTTGAAGATTATCTATGCATGTATTTTGAAAATAAAAAGTTTTAGTTGCATATATGTATCTATGTACATACATAGATACATATAATCAACGTATAAAATGAAAAAAAAAGCCCTATCAGAGGACATTGAAGGAAATCCAATTTCTTGAAGAGTGGAAACAAAGGAAAAGGACAGAGAGATGATGTGGAAGTTGGCAATGACAAAATGGGTCCATTTTTCTAATTTACACTAAATATTTCTATTTATCTGGAACAATTTCTATACTTTATATATATATATATATATATATATATATATATACTTTATATACATATATACATATATATATTAAAACTTTAAATTATAAGGTCATTTCCTAGGATTCATTTATTTATATTACTTTGGATCTAATTGTATTGTAAACACCAACAGGCCCTTGGCCCAGCTTTACACATAAAAATCTGGAGCAAGATCAGCCCAATATAGTTATAAACTTGATGACTGACACTCCCAGTTGATTTTTCTTCTGTTCCTCTATAAACCCCCTTTTTATTTACCTGAAATCAGCACTGGAACAACAGGGGGCTAGATATTCTTGGAATCCACAATTAAAATAGAGTCCAGGATATATGTTTTTCCCTTAAGCAACACAACCATTCTGTTACTTATTCATATAACAACTTTCAAAAAGAACAATAAAAATGATCATTTTCCCATAGGAGTAAGATATCCTTGCCCACTCCCTTTCAGTTTTTTTTTTCTGTATTATTTCCCCACATTATATTGTGAGTTCTTCAAAGGTGGGAATAATCTTTTGTATTACTAGTGTATATATTTGTGTTATAGCACAGTCCCTGGCACATAGTAGGTACTTAATGAATATTTATTGAATGAATTACAAGAGATGGGAGTGAACTTGCCTACTTTTTACTTATTCTATCTCTTCCCAGACAACAGTGACTACTAATTTCTTTGAGCCTGAGGGTCAAGATTCTCCAAGCCAGCTATGCTTCAGAAAGTTTATCTAAAAGTAATAAATGAACACTGGGAGATTCTTTCTTATTTGCATAAAGCCCCATAAGGGGGAAAAACTCTGGAATTTTAGACCAAGGTTTAAACCTCTTTTTTAATATATACCTTTCTATACCTACTATGAGTTCTAGATCTCTTGAAATCAATCTATTCATAAAGATATAAAGATATAGAGATAGATAGATAGATAAAACATACTTATGGTTGATTTGATTTTATCTAGCCAGAAAATGTAAACTATTTAGACAAAAGTAAATGATAAAACTAATTTTAGATAGTAAAGATAAACTTTGGATCAGTTTCTGCCACATCTGGACACTGAGAAGGGAAAGATAATTTATAGCATGTCACGATTTTTTTTTTCAGATCTCCTGGAGAAAAATGAGTGAGTTTCAGCTTTTTTAAACTCTTCAGATTTCTAGCATCGTTTGAAAGCAGCCAATGAAATCAAGCTGCCCCACTATTCCTACATCAACTAAAAAACTGACAAATTCAATTTGTCCTTGTTCTTGCTGAGGCAATTCTATTCAATACTCATTATAACTTCCTAATCTCTTCCAGGATGGGAAGAAACAATACTGCCTGGATTTCTCAAAAGTTTACATAGTCTCTGAAATCTCTCTTTCTATCCATATATCTCCAAAAACACTTTTTCCCTTCCACATACTCTGAAAATCATTGATACTGATCCCTTATTTTTCCTTACACATAACATTTGATATTCTCTCATGACTACCCCTCATGTCTGGAATTTTCTCCCTCCTCATCTCCATTTCCTAGATTCTCTTGATTTATTCAAGTACCAGCTAAAATCCCTGTTTTGACAAGATACTTTTCCCAATGCTTCTTAATTCTAGTAACTTCTCAAAGTGGGGAATATCTAATTTTTTCATTTATATAGCTTATTTGTATAATAGTTATTTGCATGTTATTTATTTTATTAGATTGTGATCTTTCTGAGATCAAGGATTATTTTTATTTCTTTTTTGTATCCCTAGTGCTTAGCATACTTCACATTGCCTCTTGAGTGATTGACAAAAGACTATGCTGCCTTTCCAGATTTATCTGAAATTAATCCCCTTTATCAACTCTATAGTTCAGACAAATTGAAGACTGTTTTCTGAACCTGAAATTTTTTCACCTTTTTTCATAGTCCTTATGAATTGAATGAACTCTTCCCCTATATCTTTCTACCATATTGAATCTTTTTCTCCTTTCAAGCATCAATTAAAGTGCAATTTCCTCTTTGAAATCTGTCCTGACTACCACATGCTCCCTTCATTTTTTAGACATTCTCTTTCCTCCAATTATCTCATATTTATTTATGTTCATGAAATACACTCATTTCCTTGAGGGAAAAGACTTTATTTTTGTCTTTCTATTTCCTACAGACTACATTGCCTTTCATAATTGACTGATAATTAATTAATGTGGGCGAAAATGAATTGAATTGAATAGTGGACATGCAAAGAAAAACCTTTTATTAACTATGCAAGTGTTTTTGCTTTTGTTTTTGATTTTTTTTTTTTTTTGACAAGACAATTGGGGTTAAGTGAATTGCCAGAGTTACTCAGCTAGTAAGCGTTAGTATCTAAGGTTAGATTTGAACTCAGATCCTCCTTCCTGACTTCAGGGCCAGTGCCCTATCTACTGAACCATCTAATTGCCTCCAAATCCTTTATTCATTGAGAGGAGTGGGGATATCAACAAAAAGCTGGAGGGGAGAAGAGCTAATTAATATATCACTACTTTACTCTACATTTCTGGAGGAAAAAAAAATTACTCAGGAGGAAAGATTTCCTTTGAGACAATAGGGATCCTCCACTCAGAAAGTAAAAATTCTAAGCTGGGATTTTATCCCATCAATTGAATCTTTCCTGTTTTCTATCTCATATAAATACACTACATGGGGTCACAAAAATGATCAGAAATAAATAAAAGTTATTAACTTATTCATATACTTTGATTAATAGTTTATTACTAGGTTTGTTTAATAACCAAGGAAGTTAGTAACAACAAGAAATGATTTATATTTCAACAAAGTTAAAAGAATTATTAATTGTAATTAAAATGTGGAAATAAAATACATATGTGCCATTCATGGGTGGCTGAAAAATTATGACTCATAAATATAGTGACAAATTATTGTGCCTTAAGAAATGGCAAATATGAAGAATTCAGAAAACACAGGAACACTTGCATGTAATGATATAGACTGAGGAAATTAGAAACAATAGATCCGTTTTCATAATGATAACAATGTGAATAATCATAGAAAGGCTGAAAAAATGATCAAATGATCATTTGAAATCATCAAACTTAGTGCCATATTGTCAAAACTTTAAAGGATACATCTCTACCTTTAGTTCATGACTAATTAATGGGCCTTTGGGGAATATATGCTTTGGTGGTATTGTCTCAAAAAAAAAGTATCAATATTAAAAAAGATAGATTTCATGGAAACTTCAAAACCCATTCTCCTCTTAACCTAATAAAAGGATAAAGCTGTTCCTAAAAGAATTGGAACAAGAAATTAAAAAAAACAAAAACAAAACAAAACATGGACTTCTGGGAAGGTCCTCTCTGTTTCAAATTTGTGATTTTTCTAAAATTGTATTGGCAAAACTTAGATGAAATTTATTATCATCTTCTGAATCCACAGTCATTATGACAAGTCTTGTTTCTCCTTTGAACAGGTTGGTAGTTGACAATAGCAGATAGAAAGCCAGACATTTCACTCTAATGATCAGGTAGAAATGTAATTGTTATTATTTTTTTTTAATTTCTTTTTTTTTTATATTTTTTTTATTTAATAGCCTTTTATTTACAGGATATATACATGGGTAACTTTACAGCATTAACAATTGCCAAAGCTCTTGTTCCAATTTTTCACCTCTTACCCCCCCACCCCCTCCCCTAGATGGCAGGATGACCAGTAGATGTTAAATATATTAAAATATAAATTAGATACACAATAAGTATACATGACCAAAACGTTATTTTGCTGTACAAAAAGAATCAGACTCTGAAATATTGTACAATTAGCTTGTGAAGGAAATCAAAAATGCAGGTGTGCATAAATATAGGGATTGGGAATTCAATGTAATGGTTTTTAGTCATCTCCCAGAGTTCTTTTTCTGGGCATAGCTAGTTCAGTTCATTACTGCTCCATTAGAAATGATTTGGTTGATCTCGTTGCTGAGGATGGCCTGATCCATCAGAACTGGTCATCATCTAGTATTGTTGTTGAAGTATATAATGATCTCCTGGTCCTGCTCATTTCACTCAGCATCAGTTCGTGTAAGTCTCTCCAGGCCTTTCTGAAATCATCCTGTTGGTCATTTCTTACAGAACAGTAATATTCCATAATTTTCATATACCACAATTTATTCAGCCATTCTCCAACTGATGGACATCCATTCAGTTTCCAGTTTCTAGCCACTACAAAAAGGGCTGCCACAAACATTCGTGCACATACAGGTCCCTTTCCCTTCTTTATAATCTCTTTGGGATATAATCCCAGTAGTAACACTGCTGGATCAAAGGGTATGCACAGTTTGATAACTTTTTGAGCATAGTTCCAAACTACTCTCCAAAATGGTTGGATTCGTTCACAACTCCACCAACAATGCATCAATGTCCCAGTTTTCCCGCATCCCCTCCAACAATCATCATTATTTTTTCCTGTCATCTTAGCCAATCTGACAGGTGTGTAGTGGTATCTTAGAGTTGTCTTAATTTGCATTTCTCTGATTAATAATGACTTGGAGCATCTTTTCATATGACTAGAAATAGTTTCAATTTCTTCATCTGAGAATTGTCTGTTCATATCCTTTGACCATTTTTCAATTGGAGAATGGCTTGATTTTTTATAAATTAGAGTTAATTCTCTATATATTTTGGAAATGAGGCCTTTATCAGAACCTTTGACTGTAAAAATATTTTCCCAGTTTATTGCTTCCCTTCTAATCTTGTCTGCATTAGTTTTGTTTGTACAAAAACTTTTCAGTTTGGTATAATCGAAATTTTCTATTTTGTGATCAGTAATGATCTCTAGTTCTGCTTTGGTCATAAAGACCTTCCCCTTCCACAGGTCTGAGAGGTAAACTATCCTATGTTCCTCTAATTTATTAATAATTTCATTCTTTATGCCTAGGTCATGAACCCATTTTGACCTTATCTTGGTGTACGGCGTTAAGTATGGATCAATGCCTAGTTTCTGCCATATTAGTTTCCAATTTTCCCAGCAATTTTTATCAAACAGTAAGTTCTTATCCCAAAAGCTGGGATCTTTGGGTTTGTCAAAGACTAGGTTGCTATATTTGTTGACTGTTTTATCCCTTGAACCTAATCTATTCCACTGATCAACTAATCTATTCCTTAGCCAATACCAAATAGTTTTGGTAACTGCTGCTCTATAATATAATTTTAGATCTGGTACAGCTAAGCCACCTTCATTTGATTTTTTTTTCATTAATTCCCTTGAAATTCTTGACCTTTTGTTTTTCCATATGAACTTTGTTGTTATTTTTTCTAGGTCATTAAAATAGTTTTTTGGGAGTCTGATTGGTATAGCGCTAAATAAATAGATTAGTTTAGGTAATATTGTCATCTTTATTATATTTGCTCGCCCTATCCAAGAGCATTTAATATTTTTCCAATTGGTTAGATCAGACTTAATTTGTGTGAAAAGTGGTCTGTAATTTTGCTCATAAAGTTTCTGATTTTCCCTTGGCAGATAGATTCCTAAATATTTTATATTATCAGTAGTTACTTTAAATGGAATTTCTCTTTGTAACTCTGACTGTTGGATTTTGTTAGTGATATATAAGAATGCTGATGACTTATGTGGGTTTATTTTATAACCAGCAACTTTGCTAAAGTTGTGGATTATTTCTAATAACTTTTTAGCAGAATCTCTGGGGTTCTCTAAGTATACCATCATGTCATCGGCAAAGAGTGATAATTTGGCTTCCTCATTGCCTATTCTTATTCCTTTAATCTCTTTCTCAGCTCTTATTGCTATAGCTAGCGTTTCTAATACAATATTAAATAGTAACGGTGATAGTGGGCAACCTTGTTTCACTCCAGATCTTATTGGGAATGGTTGCAGTTTGTCTCCATTACATATGATGCTTACTGATGGTTTTAAATAGATGCTGCTGATTATTTTAAGGAAAAGTCCATTTATTCCTATACTCTCAAGTGTTTTTAATAGGAATGGATGTTGGATTTTATCAAATGCTTTTTCTGCATCTATTGAGATGATCATATGGTTTTTGTTAATTTGGTTATTAACATGGCCAATTATATTGATAGTTTTCCTAATATTGAACCAGCCCTGCATTCCTGGTATAAATCCTACTTGATCATAGTGTATTATCTTGGAGATGATTTTCTGTAGTCTTTTTGCTAATATCTTATTTAAGATTTTAGCATCAATATTCATTAGGGAGATTGGTCTATAATTTTCTTTCTCTGTTTTCAGCCTACCTGGTTTAGGTATCAGTACCATGTCTGTGTCATAGAAGGAATTTGGTAGGACTCCTTCATTCCCTATTTTATCAAATAATTTATATAGCATTGGGGCCAATTGTTCTTTAAATGTTTGGTAAAATTCACATGTAAATCCATCTGGTCCTGGGGATTTTTTCTTAGGGAGTTGTTTAATTGCCTGTTCTATTTCTTTTTCTGAAATGGGACTATTCAAGCAATTTACTTCCTCCTCTGTTAGTCTGGGAAGTCTATATTTTTGGAGGTAGTCATCCATTTCACTTAGGTTATCAAATTTATTGGCATAAAGTTGAGCAAAATAACTCCTTATTATTTCTCTAATTTCCTCTTCATTGGTGGAAAGTTCTCCCTTTTCATTTTTAAGACTACTAATTTCATTTTCCTCCCTCCTTTTTCTAATCAGATTTACCAAAGGCTTATCTATTTTATTGGCTTTTTCATAGAACCAACTCTTAGTTTTATTAATTAGTTCAATAGTTTTTTTACTTTCAATATTTTTAATTTCTCCTTTTAATTTTAGAATTTCCAATTTAGTATTTGATTGGGGGTTTTTAATTTGGTCTTTTTTTAGTTTTTTTAGTTGCAAGCCCAATTCATTAATCTTTTCTTTCTCTGTTTTATTCAAGTAAGCCTCTAAGGATATAAAATTCCCTCTTATTACCGCTTTGGCTGCATCCCACAAATTTTGGTATGATGTCTCATCATTGTCATTATCTTGAGTGAAATTATTAATTGTATCTATAATTTGCTGCTTCACCCAATCATTCTTTAAGATGAGATTGTTTAGTTTCCAATTACTTTTTGGTCTATTTCCCCCTAACTTTTTGTTGAATGTAGTTTTTATTGCATCATGATCTGAAAAGAAAGCATTTACTATTTCTGCTTTCTTGCATTTAATTTTGAGGTCTTTATGTCCTAATATATGGTCAATTTTTGAATAGGTTCCATGAACTGCTGAGAAGAAAGTATATTCCCTTCTATCTCCATTCAATTTTCTCCAAAGATCCAACATACCTAATTTTTCTAATATTCTATTTACTTCTTTAATTTCTTTCTTATTTGTTTTGTGGTTTGATTTGTCTAATTCTGAGAGTGCAAGGTTGAGATCTCCTACTATTACAGTTTTGTTGTCTATTTCTTCTTGCAACTCTCTTAACTTCTCCTTTAGGAAGTTGAGTGCCATACCACTTGGTGCATATATGTTTAATATTGATATTGCTTCGTTGTTTATGCTACCCTTTAGCAGGATGTAGTTTCCTTCCTTATCTCTTTTAATTAGATCAATTTTTACTTTTGCTTGATCTGAGATAAGGATGGCTACCCCTGCTTTTTTGACTTCACCTGAAGCATAATAGATTTTGCTCCAGCCTTTTACCTTTACTCTATATGTATCCCCCTGCTTTAAATGTGTTTCTTGTAAACAACATATTGTAGGGTTCTGACTTTTGATCCAGTCTGCTATCTGCCTCCTCTTTATGGGGGAGTTCATCCCATTCACATTTACGGTTAGAATTACTAAATCTGTATTTCCTGCCATCCTAATAACCCCAGATTGTGCTTTACTTATTCTTGCCTCCCCCAACCCTCTTTCCCCCTTTTAAACTTATGTACCCCTCTTGTATCACGATACTTATCCTCTTTATAATCCCTCCCTCCCCCCCTTTGAGTCTTTCCCCCTTCCTTCCCTTATTACTCTTTTTCTTTT
The DNA here is from genome assembly GCF_902635505.1 of Sarcophilus harrisii. Taxonomy (NCBI): domain Eukaryota; kingdom Metazoa; phylum Chordata; class Mammalia; order Dasyuromorphia; family Dasyuridae; genus Sarcophilus; species Sarcophilus harrisii. Next base: position 138,531,811 of record NC_045429.1, read on the forward strand.
CCCTTTTCCTCTCCCCCGTTTTTAATGAGGCGAGAGAGAATTTTCTCTAAAACAAATGTCAATTATTTTTTCTTTGAGCCAACTCTGATGAGAGTAAGATTCACACAATGTTCCTCCCCCTCTCTAAATTCCCTCAGATATGATAAGTTTCCTTAGCCTCTTTGTGGGATGTGGTTTCCCTCTTTTTATCCCTCCTTCCCACCTTATTCTGCCATCATCCCTTTTCCATATCTACTTCCCTTTTTTATGTTATATCAGTACAATCAAATTATACATGTATTCTTTTTGTATATCCACAACAGAAATACAATTCTCAAGAGTTATTTTTACCTTTTCTGCATCTCTTGAGTTCTATTCTTGGAGATCAAATTTTTTGTTTAGTTCTGGTTTTTTCTTCAGAAACAAATGGAATTCATTTGTTTCATTAAATGTCCATCTTCTTCCCTGGAAGAAAATGCTCAGCTTAGCTGGGTAGTTTATTCTTGGCTGCATCCCAAGTTCTTGTGCCTTTCGGAATATCATATTCCAGGCCCTTCTTTCCTTTAATGTAGAGGCAGCCAGATCTTGGGTGATCCTTATTGTGGCACCTCGGTATTTAAATGGTTTTTTTTTGGCTGCTTGTAAAATTTTTTCCTTAATCTGATAGTTCTGAAATTTTGCCACAATATTCCTTGGGGTTTTTATTTTAGGGTTTCTTTCAGAAGGTGTTCGATGAATTCTTTCAATGCCTATTTTACCTTCTGATTCTATTACATCTGGGCAGTTCTCTTTGATGATTTCTTGTAAAATAGTATCTAGGCTCTTTTTTTCATCATAGTTTTCAGAAAGTCCAATAATCCTCAGATTATCTCTCCTAGATCTATTTTCCAAGTCTGTCGTTTTTGCAAGTAGATAATTCATGGTTTTTTCCAGTTTGTCATTTTTTTGTTTTTGCTTGACTGATTCTTGCTGTCTCAATGAATCATTAGTTTCTATTTGTTCAGTTCTAATTTTTAAAGAATTATTTTCTTCATTAGCTTTTTTTACTTCTTTCTGTATATGTCCAATTGAGTTTTTGAATGTATTGTTTTGGTCTGTGGAATTTTTTTCCATTTCACTAATTTTTTTTTTTAGTGAATTATTTTCTTTTTCCAATTCACAGATCCTACTTTCTTGCGTGTTCTTTGTCTTTTCCAATTCACGGATCCTACTTTCTTGCGAGTTCTTTGTCTTTTCCAATTCACAAATCCTACTTTCTAGTGAATTCTTTATTTTTTCCAATTCACAATTCTTACTTTCCTGAGATTTTTTTACTTTTTCCAATTCGTTTTTCAGGAAGTTGTTGCTCTCTTGTAAGGCTTCTCTTTCCTTTCCCCATTTATCTTCTAACTCTCTTTTGAGACTTTTAATGGTCTCTTCTATGAGAGCATCATGTAAAGGAGGACAGTCTGATGCATTTTTGCTGTTTGAGGTCTCTTCAGGTTTGCTGACCTGCTCTTTTTCTGCATAGAAGCTGTCGATCATTCTTTTCATCTTTTTATTCATGTTTTAAAGCTTTTAGTGTAGGTCTCCTAGGCAAGGGGGTTACCAGCTTCCTTTGCAGAGCAGGGAAAGATGTAAACCGATTTCCGGCTCTGAGGTATGGGAGTGCTCTGAGTGAGAGTTTTCCCTTCCCCCAACAGGAAGTGGATTCAGCACTGGCCGAGCTATCAAACTGCTTAGTAGGGCTGTGTGGGTTAGTGATTGCCCTTGGCTAGAGACTAAGGGATGAAAGTGTCACTGCCCCAAGCCGGAGCCTCTTGTGGGACTGTGAGTATTAGCAGCTGACCACAGACCGCAGACCGCAGACCGCAGACCGCCCCGAACTCTGCCCCAGTGTCTCTGCCCAATGCAAATCGTCCCCGGAAAAGCTCTATGGCCCCAAGCCGAGCTCCCCACTGCGCAGATTGGAGGCTAACCCGGGCTGTGTCCTCCTGCCTTGCAGGATCACAACTGCCCCAAGGAAAAGCCCGGTACTGCGGGTTGGGGCTGTGGCTTGTGCTGAGATCTGTGCTTTCACTTTCGGTTTGAGACTCTCCTCGGAACCTAATTTCTCTCCCTGTCTGGGCTGATCTCCCCCCTGGCCCCGGAACCAACCTTTTTTGGCGAGTCTGCAGATTTTCTTCGGCCGGTGAGTTCTACTTCTTATCTTTACAAATTGTGGCAGTCAAGACTATTTTTGAGGCTCGATATAATATTGATAAAGAGGGTAAGAGAAGAGCTTAGAAAGTCGGGTGTGTCTTCTCCGCCATCTTGGCTCCGCCCCCTGTAATTGTTATTTTAACAGTAATAGATGATAGCCTAATCAGTAGTTCAGAATGTTTTTATTCTAGACTTAGAAACAATTACTACTGGGTTTAAACAGTTCTTACTTTGGACAAATGAAGACAATGTGTAAAGTAATAGATGTCCCAAATTTTCAATAGGTTATTAATCAATAAATATGTCTAGGATCAGGAATTAGATACATGACTAAAACTGAGAGAAATTATGAATGATTACAAAAAAGTGTTGTATGCAATAGAGTGTTTGTCTTTAATGAATTTGTGGATTAAATCTAGTTTAAGTATTCCAACAGTATTTTTTGTTTTTTGTTTGTTTTGTTTTGTTTTATGAGTTATGTTGGGAGAGAAGAATCAGAAAAAAAGGGAAAAACCATGGGAGAGATTGAAAAAGCAGAAAAAAGTAGTGAACATAACATGTGTTGATTTACATTATCTCCTTAGTTCTTTTTCTAGATACAGATAATATTTTTTTGTCCAAAGTCTATTAGGATTGCTTTGGATAATTGAACTATTGAGAAGAACCAATCCTTTCACAGTTGATCATCTCACATTCTTACTGTTATTGTGTACAATATATTCCTGATTCTGATTGTTTTGGTTAGTATCTATTCATGTAAATCCTTCTAGGCCTTTCTATAATCAGCTAGTTCATCATTTTTTAAAGCAAAATAATATTCCATTACTTTCATATACCATAATTTGCTTAATCATTCCCCAATTGATGGGCATCTATTCCTTTCCAATTATTTGCTACTGCAAAAAGAGCTGCTACAAACATTTTTTGCAAATGTGGTTTCTTTCTCTCCCCTTTATAATTTCCTTGGTATATAAACCCAGTACTAGCACTGCTGGGTCAAAATGTATACATTGTTTTATAGTCTTTTGGGCATATTTCCAGATTGTTCTCTAGAATGGTTGGATCATTTCCCAACTCCACTCCATTCATTAGTGTCCCAGTTTTCCCCCATCCCCTCCAACATTTATCATTATCTTTTTTCTGTCATTTTAGCCAATCTGAAAGGTGTGAGTTGGTACCTCAGAGTTGTTTTAATTTGCATTATTCTAATCGATATTGATTTAGAGCATTTTTTCATACAAATACAAATGACTTTAATTTCATCACCTGCAAATTGTCTGTTCATAGCCTTTGAACCTTTATCAATTGGGGAATGACTTACATTCTTATAAATTTGACACAGTTCTTTATATATTTTGGAAATGAGATATTAATCAGAAATATTGGCTGTAAAGATTTCCGCCTTCCCCCAGCTTTGTGCTTCTCTTTTAATCTTGTTTTTATTAGTGTTGTTTGTACAAAATCTTTTTAATTTAATGTAATCAAAGTTGTCTATTTTGCCTTTCATAATGGTTTCTAGCTCTTCTTTCATCAAAAATTCCTACCTTCTCCAAAGATCTGATAGATTAATTGTCCCTTGTTCTCCAAATTTGTTATGGTATCATACTTCATGCCCAAATTGTGTATATATTTTGGCCTCATTTTATTATGGGTGTGAGATGTAGGCCTATGTCTAGTTTCTGACATATTATTTTCCAATTTTCCCAGCAATTTTTGTCATATAGTGTTTTTATTCCAAAAGCTGGAGTTTAGGGCTTTATCAAATATATATTGTATTGTGTGTATCTTATCTTTTCCACTGATCCACCAGTCTACTTCTTAGCCAGCACCAAGTGGTTTTGATTACTACCACTTTATAATATAGTTTTAGGTTTGGTACTGCTAAGCTACCATACTTACAATTATTTTTCATTAAGTCCCTTGATATTCTTGGCTGTTTGTTCTTCCACATGAATTTTGTTATTATTTTTTCTTGTTCTGTAAAATAATGTCTTGACAGTTTGACTGGGATGGCACTGAGCAAATAGATCAATTTAGGCAGAAATGCCATTTTTTATTATATTAGCTCAGCCTAGCCATTAAAAATGGATATTTTTCCAATTGTTTAGATCCTATTTTATTTGTGTGAGAAATATTTTGAAATTGTGTTCATATAGTTCTTGGATTTGCATTTTTTTTTAGTAATCTGTGGCTCTTCATGATTCTATTTGGGATTTTCTTGACAAAGATATTAGAATGGTTAGTCATTTCCTTCTTCAGCTCATTTTACATGAGAAAACTGAGGCAAAAAGGGTTAAATGACTTATTCATGGTCATAGTTAGTGTCTAAACATTTTTTAAAAGTAATATCTTTTATGAAGAGAGACATTATGATGTAAATAGAATAGCAGAAGGACTGGACTCTGAACCAACCGACCAAGAAATAAATCCTGCTTCTTCCAATTATAGGTAGTGCATTGTGGGCAAATGACTTAATTCATCTGAGCCTAATTGGCTCTATACTTCAAATAGGGATAATAATATATTCTTTGCATACATCACATGGTTGGCATGAAGCTCAAAACTGATCTTGTCTGTATGGGACATTGTAACCACAAAGAAAAAGAAAATACAACATGTATAAGTTGTATTCAGACACATCTCCCAAGTCTATCAACTATCAACTGAGAAACCAAAACACTTCCCAAAAAAATGAGTTTTAGTGAATAAAATTTGCTTATATTGTGAAATGTACAGCTGAATTTGATAGAGTAGGCCAAGATGACGAATCATTATTTCCATTTCTCTCAGGCTGTGTATGTTCAAAAGACACCATTTGGAGATGCATTTGTGATAAAATATTTTCTGTTAAATTTGCAGTTGATTACTAATGACAGTTTTTAAATCCAAAACCCACAAGGCAAATTGCACTGATCCACCCACAAAACATAGACCAATAACAGATGCATACAAGGCATTAAATTAAGCTACCATAATTTGTGTTTGACACCTCCACACCAGATATAAACCAGAGGTTTTCATGGTGTTTTTGGTAATTAGTTCTATCTTGCCACTTTTTATGTTTATGTAATATGCTGATTTAATGTAAAGCTTTCTTGTCTCAATATTTGACTTAAGGGAAAAAAAAAACTCATTGAAATCAAAACATTGCTGTGCCTGCCAGTTACCCAAGGCAGGGAGTAAGAAAACCTGGATTGTAGTCCCAGCTCCACCATTAATTAGTTGTATGATCTGAGAAAGAAATTCTACTTTGGACTTGCTTCACTTTTTTCCAATGTAAAATGAAAGAATTTGGACTAAATCTTGCATAGATGATCCACTCAGTGATTTGGCAGCTTCCCTCTAGGTCTTTTAATATCTTGCTGGCAACAGTGACAGCACTCCAATTGTCCATCTGTTCCTCTTTATTGTCACACACCATTCTTTTCAGTCACTCTCCCAGACAGGTTATCATTGATAATGTGCTGCAATCTACTTATATCCACCATGTGACTTTACATTGTTTTGGAGTCTCTGGAAACTGCAATTCTGTTCCAGAGTTCATCGTCATAGAGCATTGCTGGAAAAATATTGGAACTAAAATGATAGATTGTGGGGGCAAGATATTATACTGATGGCATAAGCCCTGGAATATACCAACTCCAATTGAGATGAATCATCTCTCAAAGAAAACTAGCCTAATTATCTAAACAGGGAAAATTAAAAGACTGAAAATGACTACATCCAGATGTATATAAAATTGGAATTACTCTCTCAGTCCATATATTTTGAACAGATGCTAAAATATATTTTCATCCTTTCAGTCTACATAGGATAACAATACTGATATGATTCTCAATTTCTTCTATCTCACTTTATATAAAATAAAGTAATAGTAAATTAATAACAATTACATGTAAAAAGCACTTTAAGTTTGCAAAACATTTTACTTTTGTTATTTCACATGATTCTTACAATGTTCCTGGGAGGTAGGTACTATTATTATCCCCATTTTGTAGATGAAGAAACTAAGACCAAAAGAAGTTAAATGATTTATCTTGGGTCATATAGGTAATAAATGTCTGGGGCAAGATTTAAAATCAGATTTCCCAAAATTAATTCAAACATTTTGTCCACTGAAAATCTTGTCATTTTTTATCTTCTTACAATTCATTTCTATACACTTTTCACTTCTCAAACATCCAGCACTTTAGTTATCACCTCTTAATAATAGTCTCACCATTGGTCTTAAAGTCTTTGTTATTGCTGCTATTGTTGTTTTCCATACATTTTACAAAATGGTAGACATAAAGCTAATTCAAATATACCACATTGTGTGGGTCCACAGTCACCCAAAACCAAAGCTAATAAGTCTTAGTTAATGAATATATTTATATCTGCCAACTAGAGGGCATATTAGCTCACTAAATTAATATAGCAAATAAGGTGACAATAAAATCTCTTCCCATGAATACAAAAGTACATTTTCCTAGATATCACTACTGAAGAAGGACACAAGCACAGGAACATGTATAACCAGTGAGCACATGTGGAAGACATACATGTGGTGGATATATTTGTAATTAGGAAAACATCAAAAGGTACTTATCAAATACCAGGGACAATGGCCAAGAAATGTGGATAAGAGGCAGGCATGTAGGGACATTGTGTGACCATGGCAACTAATGCTTCTAAAGCTGCAGAGCTGATGATGTCCTCTGGTAATATCATCCCACTGCTCTCGGCTGGATATTGAATTGAGTATTACATCTCTGCTCTTCAGTGGGCAAAATGTTTTCTCTGTTGGACATTTCCACTGCTCTAATCACCAAATTAATTTTTTTCTTCTCCTCTCTGCTGAGTTTCATTTCTTTGAGCACTTCAGGATCATCAACTAGTATTCAAGTGGCTAAAAGGACTATCCTTGACAAGGGTGCATTGATGATCTTTTAGTGAATGGCTAAGGACTATAAGCCATCACATTGAGTTGGGCAATCAGCAATCACTAGCAGAAACCTTCAAGCTAAGATGTTTTAATATTTTACTACTTTTTCACTGGTGGCAGCTTAGGGTCCCTGATCCAAGACAAGTTTTCAACCTATAGTAAGAAATTTCTTTCTAATGTCTATCAATTCTAATTGTGGTATTTGTTATAAGTCATTGTGAGATATGGTACACACCTCTCAGAAGACATATTAGTTCAAAGCAAATAAATGATGCTGTTGATGAGGATAATGAAAATGGTAATAAGGAGGAAAATAATGGAATACTATGGTAAAGAAAATATTCTCCCCAATCCTAAGCATATTTTCCCTAAGATTATCATGCTATTTAAGAGTGCTGAATTTACACACATACACTAACACAGATACACACACACACACATACACACGACTAAAGAATAAACATGGAGGGTACAAATATAGTGAATGGGGCTAATTGGATGAAGTATTTCTCAGTACATGACTTGTGGGAGACACCCAACATTGGTGAACATTGGTCAAGGATGGTTACATCCTTTTAATCTATCCAATAAGAAGCACTCGTGTCTTTTGCCTTTAAACCCTGGATAAGCGGGAAGTTGGTCAGGTTCCAGGATCACATGGTGGGAGTTGGGATGGCTCCTAGGTGTGTTTGGGCCACTTCCTGTAGGGAATAAATAAATGCTTTCTCTTTGTACCTGAAGCTGTCTCTTGAACCAGACTTGTCTCACACAAGAGTAAACATATGTCCATGGAATAGGCAGAAAAAGGTACCTATGAAGACTTATGCATATATGAGCAGCTGTTATTCATATAGTAAATAGATACAGGATACAGGTAGTCAGAAAATATATAGGAACAAATCATACCTCTGATATTGCAGAGCACCATAAATTACATGCTGATGTATTTTTACTCTTTTTTGAAAGTAATTGAATTGGATAGTATATATTACAAATTGAGTGACAAATTGGCTCTTCTAGGGATCTCTGCAAGTCTTCTTTTAGTATTTTTTTTAGAATTTCTGAGTTTCTTCCATTTCTTGTCCAACTGCTATTCTCTGCTACCATCTTCCTGAGTGCAGTGTCTATAAAGCCTCTCTCTAGCAGGAAAAGTCATAACTTTTTTAGGGATCTTTTAGCAAAGCCCAAGCTTTGGGGTGCTACATTCAGGCATTCTAGGTAGCAAGTAACTAATATAACTCTTTGACTTCTGACTGCTATTTTATTATGAATGAGAAGTTTAATTATAATTTCTAATAAGACCCTGATTAGGAATCTGCAACCTTAAAGATCTTTTCTTAGATCCTACCAAAAACAAACAAACAACAAAAACAACCCTTAGGGGAGCTATACTGTATAGTGAAATGGATGTTTAAGGTACCTTTTCTTATTTTTATTTTTTTGGGGGCAAGACAATCAGGCTTAGGTGACTTTCCCAGGATCACACAGCTAGTGTCAAGTGTCTGAGGCTGGCTTTGAAACTCAGGTCATTCTGACTCTAGGGCCAAGACTTTATTCAGTTCACTTTTTGAGAGTGCCTGAGATATTCTTTTAAAACTTAATCTAAAGTATTAACCAAATTATAATAAATCAAAGATACACTTATGTTACTTTCCCCTAAAGGGAAGTTTGAAATAATGAGTCAAAAGAGAGGGGCAGAGGGGAAAAAATGGAGAGAGGAAAATGAAGAAAAGAGAGAGAGAGGAAGGAAAGGGAAGCAAAAAGGGAGATAGGGAGGAAAGGAAGAGAGGGAGGAAGGAAGAATTATAGAGAAAAAAGAGGGAGGAAGAACAGGAGGGAGAGAGACAGAGACAGAGAGACAGAAAAGAAAGGGGGAAACATTCAGTGAGAGACAGAGATGATGTGAACATAGACAGTTTCCTTTAGCTTATTATTTTTTTTTATTTATATAAGATGTACTAATCTATACCCCATTGTGAAAAAGGAAGTATTTAATTGGTGTTTATATGGGGAGAATTACGTGAGTTTCACTATCTTTTGTTTCTAGAGTTCTATAGATATGTTAAAGGCAAAAGAGATAACTGAATAGTGAATAGCTAAGGACTATGAGCCACCACACTGGAGATAGGACATTTGTTATTCATCACAAAAAATCTCTCAGTCTCAGGTTTTTCTTTCATTGGCACAAAACTTTCCAGATCTTAAAGTACAAAATTATTATGATTATTCAAATTTATATTTCTCATTTATTTTATAACTTTGAGAGAATCAGTGTAGAAAAAGCCAACAATTTATTGTTCTTCAGATCACTAAAAAGATGGATACTATTTTTTGTTTGTAATAGAATCAAGTATTACATTAGAAGCAAATCTAAAGGTTCACTTAAGGGATCTTCTTGTGGGGAAAATCACTTTTATTAAGCTTATTATCATGAATCTCTCATTTTCAATGGTATTAAAATAGAAATAATAAAGGGTTGTCACTATTCTGCTATGATTTTTTTTAATACTTAATTCTGTGGATTATTTAGTAGATTGATTAAAAACTAGAAAATAATTACAAATACTATTTGTATAATGGAATGGAAATATTGATTTGAGTTCTCTTTTTAAAAAAAAAAGTTTTTTACTGATGTCATTGTTATATTGATGAGGTATGGATCGTGGCAGGAATATGGGTTGGTCTCCAAAACACCAAGTTAGGGCGGGTTCAGGGAGACATGCTACCCAAAAGTTTGTGATAAGAAAAGACATTTTATTAAAGGAAAGACCCCAAGATGTTCTCTTAGTGGGCAATATCAAATAATTGCAAAGAGACATTTTCTCAGGGCTTACTTATATACAGAAACAAAACAATTTGGGTTTTGCATCTGAAAGGAACATACTTGAGACAGGGTGTGGGAAAAGAGTCTTTCCCAGGGAATGTAGGTTTTGCATCCAAAAGGTGCATAATGTGTGGGAAAAGAGTCTTTCCAAGGGAATTCAGATGCTCTTCTGGATGAGGCTGTATTGTCCTCATCAATATCATCATAATTACCCCCAAGAGAAGTATCCCATATAATAAATAATATTTTAAAGACAAAAATTATTGAAAAAAAAAAACATACCACATTCATGTACCTTCCACCTCTACAAAAATCACTTGAATAGTTAAATTCCAAACTGCTTTACAAAATAGCTGTAGTAATTCATAGATCCATCTTCCCAAAACCCAACCAAAATTGACTGTTCTCAACCATTATTATTGTGATCAATTTGCAGCATGCAAGGTAAAATCTTGGGGTTCTTTTGATTTGCATTTCTCCTAATAGTGATTTTGACCATTTTCCCATATTTTTAATATTTTATAATTCTTCTTCTAAGAACTGTTCATATATTTTGGTAGGTAATCTATTAAGCAATTTGAGTATAGATAAATGCATATTAGCAACACATGTCCATAAACGTAGATGCATATATTAAACATACACATATGCACATATATACACACAAATAACAATATATATATATTAATGTGTGTAGAGTACTATCATTACATACATACATATGTCTATATACACTTATATATATGTGTGTCTATAGATCTCTATATGCAAATATACACCTTTTAATTCATTGTTTTTGCATCTTAAATGCTATTGTTTATAAATCATAGCTATCAGGCCATTTTTAGTGACTGGATACCAAGATTACTTTTCCAATTCTTTTCCAATTTCATTTCTTGTCCTAAGAGCATTAACTTTCTTCAGAAGCTTTTCAGTTTTATGTAATCAATTTTATCTTTCCCAATTGTTTCTTTCTCTTGTTAAGAATAGTTATGAAGTCTTTGTGATCTCTTTTTCTTCTAATTTTAATTAAATAATATTTAATATTAAAGTTATGTATATATTTTGAATCTATTGTAAAATAAGGTTTTAGATATTTAAGATAGGGCTAATTTTTTTCCTCTTCTTTCCAATTTTTATTGTTTTTTAATTAAAGCTTTTTATTTTCAAAATATAGACATAGATAATGTTCCATATTAATTCTTACAAAAACTTATATTCTAATTTTTCCCTTCCTTCTCCCCAGCTCATTCACTAGATGGCAAGTAATCAAAGAGATATTAATTTTTCTATACATATTTCCACAAATATCATGCTGTATAAGATAAATCAGATCAAAAAGGAAAAAAAATGCAAGCAAACAACAACAAAAAGAGTGAAAATACTATATTGTGGTCCACATTCTGTTCCCATTGTCCTCTCTCTGGGTGCAGATGTCCTTCTTCAATCCAAGAACATTGGGACTGGACTTAATCATCTCCTTGTTGACAAGAGCCATGTCTATTAGAACTGCTCATTGTATAATCTTGCTGTTGCTGTGTATGTTTGCTTTGTTCCACTTATGTCACTTAGCATCAGTTCATGTAAGTCTCTCCAGGCCTCTCAGAAATCATCCTACTGATCATTTCTTATAGAACAATAATATTCCATTACATTCATACACTATAATTTATTCAGCCATTCTCTAATTGATGGACATCCACTTAGTTTCCAGTTTTTTGTCACTACAAAAAGGGCTACTACAAACATTTTTGCACATAAGGGTCCCTTTCCCTCCTTTAAGATCTCTTTGGGATACAAAGCCAGTAGAAACACTGCTGGATCAAAAGGTATGCACATTTTGATAGCCCTTTGGGCAGAGTTCCAAATCCCTCTCCAGAATGGTTTTCCTGTCATCTTAGGCAATCTAATAGGAGTGTAGTGGTACCTCAGAGTTGTATTAATTTGGGTTTTTCTGACCAATAATGATTTAGAACATCTTTTTTCATATGATTAGAAATGGTTTTAATTTCTTCATCTGAAAAATTGTCAGTTCATATCCTTTGACCATTTATTAATTAGAGAATGGCTTGAATTCTTATAAATTTGAGTCAATTTATTTTATATATTTTAGAAATAAAATCTTTGTCAGAATCCTTGAATGTAATTTTTCCCCCAGTTCATTGAATCCATTCAAAACTTGTCTACATTGGTTTTATTTGTACAGAACCTTTTTAACTTAAAATAGTCAAAATTATACATTTTGTATTGAGTAATATATTCCAGTTCTTCTTGGGTCACAAATTCCTTTCTTTTCCACAAATCTGAGAGATAAACTGTCCTTTGTTTTTCTATTTACTTTTACTTGCTTACAATGTCACTCTTTATGTCTAAATCATAAACCCATTTCAACCATATCTTAATATATGGTGTTAGGTATGGGTCAGTGACTAGTTTCTACCATACCAATTTCCAATTTTCACAACAGTTATTTCACAAAAACTTATCCCAATAACTGGGATCTTTGGGTTTGTCAAACTCTAGATTACTATAGTCATTGATTACTTTGTTCTGTGAACTTAACTTATTCCACTGTTTCCCTACTCTGTTTCTTAGCCAGTACCAAATGGTTTTGATGACCACTGCTTTATAAGATAGTTTTAAGTCTGGTACAGCTAGACTACCTTCATTTGCATTTTGTTTCCATAATTCCCTTGAAATTCTTGCGTTTTTCTTCTTCTAGATGAACTTTGTTATTATTTTTCTACATCTGTAAAATAATTTCTTGGAAGTTTGATTGTTATAGTACTGAATAAATAGATTAATTTAGGTAGTAGTGCCATTTTTATTACATTAGCACAGCCTTTGTATGAACAGAATATTTTCCCAAGAGATTAGATCTGACTTTATTCATGTGGAAAGTCTTTTGTCATCATGTTCATATATTTCCTGACTTTATTTTGGCAGATAAACTCCCAAATATTTCATATTATCAACAGTTGTTTTAAATAGAATTTCTCTTTCTATCTCTTGCTGCTAGACTTTCTTGGTAATAAATAAAAATTCTGATGATTTATGTGAATTTATTTTGCATCTTGCAACTTTGCTAAAGTTGTGAATTGTTTATTACAATTTTTAGTTGATTCTCTAGGATTCTCTAAGTATACTATCATATTATCTGCAAAGAGTGATAATTTGATTTCCTTATTACTTACTCTATTTCCTTTAATTTCCTTTTCTTCTCTTATTGCCAAAGCTAACATTTCTAATACAATGTTGAATAGTAATGTTGATAGTGGACAGCCTTGTTTCATCCCAGATCTTCTTGGGATTGGTTCTAGCTTATCCCAGTTGCATCTGATGTTTGCTGATGGCTTTAAATAGATGATATATATCATTTTAAGGGAAACTCCATTAATTCCTATACTATCCAGTGTTTTTAATAGGAATTGGCATTGGATTTGATCAAATACTTTTTCTGCTTCTATTGAAATAATTTTATGGTTTTTTATTAGTTTGATTATTGACATAGTCAATTATGTTAATGTTTTTCCTAATATTGAACCAGTCCTGCATTCCTAGTATAAATCCTACTTGGTCATGGTGTATTATCTTGAGGATAATTTATTTTGCTAATATTTTATTTAGGATGTTTCCATCGATATTTATTAGTTGGTCTATAATTTTCATTCTCTGTTTTCACCCTACCTAGGTAAAGTATAAGCACCATGATTGTGTCATACAAAGATTTTGGTAGGATTTCTTCTTTCCCTATTTTTCCAAACAGTTTGCATAATATTCAAATGAATTTTTTAAATGTTTGGTGGAATTCACATATAAATCTATCTGGCTCTGAAGTTTGTTTTTTTTTTCCCCTTAGGGAGTTGGTTAATAGCTTGTTCAATTTATTTTTCTAAAATGGGAATATTTAAGTAATTTATTTCCTCCTCTGTTAATCTGGGCAATCTATATTTTTGCAAATACTCATCTATTTCACTTACATTATCATATTTATTTGCATTCAATTGGGCAAAATAGCTCCTAATTATTGCTCCAATTTCCTCTTCATTGGTGGAAAGTTCATCCTTTTAATTTTTGATACTAATAATTTGATTTTTTTCTTCCATTTTTCTGATCAAATTAACTAAAAGTTTATCTATTTTGTTGATATTTTCATAAAACCAACTCAGTTTGGTTTATTAGTTTTATAGTTTTTTTTTAAATTTTCAATTTTATTAATCTTCCCTTTTATTTTCAGAATTTCAAATTTGGTATTTAACTGAGGTTTTTTAATTTGTTCTTTTTCTAGCTTTTTAAGTTGCATGCCCAATTCATGCTTCTCTTTGTCTATTTTTATGCAAATAAGTATAATGTGTGGGCTAGCTCCCGGGAGGGCCTCAGGATCAGTCAGAGTCAGGATCAGTCAAAATCCTTGGTCTTTAGGAGGAGAAGTGAAGGAGGAGGGCAACCTGCCATATGGCCATATGGCCATAAAGATGGATGCTGGACTAGGGAGTCTGGAGCCTGAAATCTTTCTTCCTGAGCATGCTGCAGCAGAAGAAAGAGTCTGATGCTCTGCCTCAGTGCTCCAATCCTTGCCTCTAATTACCTCATCACAACACATTCAGCAAGTGGGAATCATAAGGAGAGCCATCACATCACCATATGTTTATAGAACCATTATCATACAGTGAGTAAGTAATTAGCCTTAAGTGCTCTGCTCTCTTAGATTCAAATACACCTTTCAGAGCTTCATTCCTCTACAAGTAAGCATCTAGAGATATAAATTTCCCCTAAGAATTGTTTTGGCTGCATCCCATAAATTTGGTTTGTTGTCTCATTATTGTCATTCTCTTGGATGAAATTATCATTTGCGTCTATTTGTTGTTTCACCCACTCATCCTTTAGGATCAGATTATTTAGTTTACAATTAATTTTGTCCTATTTTTCCCTGACTCTTTATTACATGTGATTCTTATTGCATCATGATCTGGAAAAGATGCATTTACTATTTTTGCCTTTTTGCATTTGTTTTTGAAGTTTTTATGCTTTAATAAATGGTCAATTTTTGTGTAAGTTCCATGAACTGCTGAGAAAAATGTATCCTCCCTTCTGTTCTTTCGAGTTTTTTTTTTTTTAAACAATTTTTATCACATTGGAAGTTTTCTTTCCAAAGTATTTTGTGTTTTCCAATTTATCAAATATTGGGTTATTGATCACTATTATTTCTATTTTGTCTTATTTACTTTTCATCACCTTTTTTTAATTCAATACAGGATGCTTTTGTGAACTCATGTTTCATTCATTTATTTATTTTATTTCTGAGGCAATTTGGGTTAAGTGACTTGATCAGGGTTACACAGTTAGGAAGTGTTAAGTGACTGGGGCCAAATTTGAACTCAGATCCTTCTGATTTCAGGGCTGGTGTTCTATCCACTGCACTACCTAGTTGCCTCTGAACTCATGTTTTATAATATAATTTGCATTCTGTTTTATCCTACTTGTTCCTATTAATTATTTCCTTTGACAATCTAGATTTTTTAGTTTTTCCAAATTTTCTTCTTTTTTAGTTTATTAATGTTTTTGTGCTTTAGGTATATTACTTGTGAACAACAAATTGTGGGTCTTTTTAAAAATCTAATTATTTACTCTTTTTGTTTTATTGGATTATTTCATCCATATACCTTTTAAAATGACTTGAATTATGTTTGTAATTTCCATCATCTGTCTCTAACATTGTTTTTCATCAGACTGGGATTTTTTTTATGTTTTATCCATAATAAATGCAGCAGTTTTTTTTATGTGAATCTTGATTAATTATTAATATCTGTGTTTCTATTAGCTATCACCCTCTTTCTCTCAAGTTATTGTGCCTCCCCCTCTTTTGATCCTTTTTTCACCCTTTGTTCTAGAGTTTTGTTTAATTAAATAGTTCCATTTTCTTTCTTTTATGTAGCTATTTAATTCTTCTCCTCTTTTTATTTTGCTTCCATCAATATGTTTGCTCTTACGTGAAATATTTTTTTTGTTACCTATGCTTAATTTATCAAATTTTTAAAAAAATGTTTTTTGTCCTTTTCTCTTTTGTTGCATTAATTATTAATTTGTTATTTATTATATCTTTTTTAGGAATTTTGGACTGGAGTTGTGATTCTTCTCCTGAAGTAGAATGAGTGGTATCTCTCTGTACCAAATTTTTGCTGACTCTGTTAATTGTAAAATTCCCATGTAATCTGACTAACAAAATGAAGGCTAGATTCTGTCTTTCTTATTCAAAATTCCTCAAACCTCTGTAACATTAAATTTGTGCCCAAGAGATAAAAACAATTCCATCTGCCTCCATGGTCTGTCACCAAAATCATAATAAGGTAAAACTATGTTAAACTAAAAGCAAAGAAAATTCCCAAATACCCTTATTCAGCCCTCTTCTCCAATGAACCACCATCAGTCAGAGACCTACAAGCTAATGCATGGGATTGTAACAGAACTCAACTATGTTACCCTTTTCCCCCTGTACCATAGAAAACCAAATAGAAGCTTGATCAGGTTGGGACAACAGTGAAGCAGTGCACTGAGCTACAGTAGATCTCTCAGATAATGGAAAAACACAAAGAATTAAAGGATGACATCAGAGTATGTGGCTGTATGGTGCTCCATTAAGCCTGAGGAAAGGAGCTCAGTGTCCAGACACAGTCAGCTCTACCACCTTCATCAATCTCCTTTAAAAGAAGTCACGTGGAGCAAAAACTGAGGTTCATAAACATTGAAATTTCCATAATAAGAGGAGGCAGAGCTGCAGTATAGAGAAATGCAGTAGAGAAAAGTACTGGAATTGTCATCTGAGGAACTTGAATCCAACCTTAACATTTATGTAGCAATAAGATCCTGGCAAGTAACTTAATCTTTTTCAGAGTCAATTTCCTCATCTGCAAAATGTGAATAATAATAACACCTTCCTCCTAAGTAGTTGGGAAGATCAAATGAGAGAATATATATCAAATGCTTTTGCAAACCTTAAGATGGTATATGAATGCTAGTTATTATTATTATTGTAATTCTCAAAGAGGAACAACAAATGACTAATTTTGAGCAAGAACAATTGGTGTTAAGAATTGAGATGTGATAACTGAAGGATTGTGACAGGAAGGTACAAAAAGAAATGAGGAAGAAGAAATAGCAAGAGATAGCAGAGAATGAAATTTGAGGTAGTAATCACAAAGTGTAGATATTTAGACGGAAGAGAAAGAGAATAACAGAATATTAGAACTGTTAAGGCAACTTTTTGTTTATTTTGTTTTTCATTTCCAAGATATGCCTCATTCCAGAACTTCTAGGACCAAAAGTATTTACTTGACTTATGTCAACACTTTTTTTCCCTGATTTTCATTTGCTAGCAATTGCCCTTAGAGTCACAACATATCAAGACCATCTCTAGTTCATTTTCATATTGAATGCAATGAGTTAAGATTGTTAGCAGAAGTCATGGAAGATAGAAATATTCATATGAAAATGCAAAAAAAAAAATCAATCAGTTTTTATGAGGTCCAAGATGTTATATAAATGTGGAGAAAATACTCAGATGAAATGAAATTAAAAAAAAAAAAACAACTTTGCAAATGAATGCTTGCTATAATTTTAACCTAGCTATAATTTTTGATTTGTAATACTTTTTGCTACTGGATCTCCAGGGACTCTAGGACTGGAATTATTATAAATTCTTCTAGGCAATTGTCTCATCCAAAAACCTTACCAGTCTAGTACTAGTAGCTTTTTAATAGCCATTAAATGATTTTTCTCTTTGGAATTTGGCAAGAAAGCCAGAAAAGTAAGAACCAGAGAGATATAAAATTTATAATCTAAGCTCAAAAAATTAAAAGGGGGAAAAAAAGAACTTTGCCAGCTTTTATAACTCAGATTAAGCAGATGAAATGGTCCTATGGAAACATTTCACTTTAGTCAGAAGTTATATTCTATCAAAAAGTAAAGGCTCATATATTGGTATGTTAATGAATATTCTTTGATAGGATTGATGTGACCTTCTTTCATCATTTTCCAATTCCCACTATTCTTTATTGATTCTTTTTAAATGACATTTTGGAAGCTACAAAATACAGCATAATCAAAAGTTGGATAGAGGAAGGAATTAAACTCTTTGCTTATTAAAAACTGCTTTCTTTTGAAAGCTTAGGCCTTTGTTTACTTATCTGGCAGAAGACAATTCTGAATAGTTCTCAATGCTTCCTTGTGACAATGAACATTTTCCCCTAAATTTAATTAATAAAATGTAGTTCCTATCTTAATATATGGCAAAGATTATTTCTGTCATATTTAAATTCCACCTAAAGCCATTGTCTGAAGCAGAGAACAGTTTATAATATTAATCAGTAGCTTATTCAGAGCTCCTAAAGATATGTACATATAATACATAATTCTGCATACAATGACATTATAGTGAATTCTTCTAGAACATTGCTGAAATCAAAAAAGACCAGACAAACTATAAAACCCAACCCTACAGTAAATTAATTAAATTTGGTAAGAACATTACTATGTTATTCAGGCATAATAAAAAATTTCATGACCAGAAGAAAATGGGTAAGCCATCTCACTTCTAAATACTTTCTAGCATATAATTATTGTTCTCTCATGTTCATGCTAAATATGTATGAGGCAACTGAGAGGGAAAAAATAGACAAATAATTGGACCTGAGCAATTTTATTGCAATGGTAAAATATTCAAATCATAGTAATAACCATAATGACCAATATTAAAATATGACCAAAAACTAGTGACTTGTCTAGTCCTAGTTATAATTCGTGTGAGAAAAACAAAAAAGCAAGAAACTCACTGGGGAGAAAAAATTTAATAAATGTAGGATGAGGATACCTCTTGTTTTCAAATTTCTTGTTGCCAAGGCCTTTGCTATTCCCATTCATTAAAACTCTGAAAAGATTAAAAATTCTCCAGGCATCATTCGCCACTCATTTGGAAACAGCTTCTAGTATCAGAATATTAAAAATATCTATCACTTCAAAGTAGACACTCCGTGTGTCTTTGTGAGCTCTTTAGAAAAGTACAAAGAAGGGGAAAGCTAAAACATCAGGACAAACTTATATCCAAAGAATGTCACTTTGGGAATGGGAGTAATTGAAAGAAAACACATTTAAGCATGTCTCTGTTTCAGATTTTAAGTATGATTTCTACCTTACATCCAAGTATTGTAATTATTGAAGTGCTCTTGGAGAAACCAATTAGATATACATATTTTTAGATTCAATAAGTAAACTTTCAACGTACTTACAATTCAATGTGTAAAATGTAACTAAGTTTAAATTTCTCTTAATTTTTCTCCATCCTTCCTTCCCTCTTCCCACCCTTCTCCCCTTTCTTCATTCCCTCTGTCTCGCCCTCCTTCTTTCTTTTCTTTCTTTCTCTCACTCACTCCCTTCCTCCCTTCTTCCTTCCTTTATTAGATCGAAGACTATTGGTAGGGAGTAAAGTGTAAGAAGAATAGAATGATAGGAGACATCTAGTTTATAGACTTTAAATGCCTAAGAAATAATTTTAGTTTTGATCGGGTGATAGAGAATGACTGCAGTTTACTGAAAAGGAACTAACATGGTTGGATCTGAAACTTTCAAGAAGCTCCTCACATATTTTATTTTTGGGTGAATTTATTTAAATAAACACTAAATGATCAAAAGTGTCTATATTTCAGCAGTTCTATCACCAGGCAATTACAATCACAATATAAGGAACCAGTAAAGGCTGTTAGGTGTCACTTGGAAAAGTGAGTATTTGGGATTATTGTTTTTAAGAACATGTCCATGTCCAACTCTTTATGATTGCATTTGGGGTTTTCTCAGCAAAGATATTAAAGTAATTTTCTATTTCCTTCTCCAGGTTATACTAAAGAAGGGGAAACAGAGATAGAATAGACTTAAATGACTTGCCCAGAGTCACACAACTAGTAACTGTGTGAGACCAGATATGAATTCAGAAAAAAGTTTTCCTAATTCCAGATCTGACACTCTATATACTTCACTACCTAGCTTCCCTTCAATATTTGGAGCATCACATTCAATATAATAAAAGTGGGATAAATAGGTCAAGAGAGAAAAGTTTTCAAATGTGAATTGGGCCATAATAATCAAAAAGATTTGTAGTAGTACTTTGTCACATAATTGTCTTTTGAGTTTCTTTGGTTATTAAATTTAAAGAAGACTACACATATCTGGTCATCTTTCCTCAACCTGTTCAGCTACTTGATAAATGTACTTCATAGACTCTGTCCAGACTCACTTATTGTAATTATCCTTCAAGCATGCCTTTTCTAGTTGGATGGGGGTAATTCTTTTGAATTATAAGTTCTTCAAGAAAAAGTGTTATTTTACTTTTGTGTGTGTATTTGCATTTCCAACTCCTAGCACCCCTAGCATAAAGTATGCATCTTATATGTGTTGAATTTATATGGAAATCCACATATCCTGGGGGTTTAGCTCTCTAGCAAGATGTTTTTTATTACTGTTGCCCACTGGAAGGCCACATCACTCTTTGACTATATGGCAATTGATTGTTATTTCTGCCCTTTACAACATAGGTATTGAGTTGTTGGAACATCTTTTTTGAGCCTAGACATATGATTTAAGGAATTATAATTGTTCTGTAAGTAAATGTCTTACAGAGTTGATGTGAATGTGCCCTGAAAGGTTAAATGTTTTGCCTATGATCAATGGTTTCCTTTAAGTCTCTGCTGAAGTCCCATCTTCTTCAAGAATCCTTTCTCAGACTTCCTTAATCTTCTTGTCTTCTCTCTGAAATTATCTCTGGAAAGCCATTTGGTATTGAGTCACTCTGAAACAACCAGTCTAGTCCATAGACAAGAGATGATTACGTAGCATCCTTATCTTATTTAGTGTCTGTCCAAATTTGTATGACCTCAAATCAATGTCTGAAAGAAAAGCCTTTGTAAAGCCACAGCTATCTCTATATCATGATAAGGCATAAGGTTAAGGCTTCAAAATACTTAAATATAATGATAATAATATTTCATACAACATTTAGCACAGGAATATCTCCAGATTCAGGAGTGTGCTGGAGATGACATCTAAAAGGTCACAAGAGTTAATTGTTATCTATTTTTTGAGTTTAAGTATTTACACCTCAGAAATCAGCAAAAAATTAGAAATGGGACTTTTAATTGTTTTGTTGATTGTCTGAATTTAATAAAGTGATAAAGAAAATGCTATTAATGCAGTTTAATCTCAGAAATATGTCATGCATATATTTTACCCCAGAGTCAATTACTAAATATATATCCTTGTTAATTTGCTTTTTAAGATAATATTAATGACTTACTAGTGATCCTATTCATTAATAGCTTACTTCAGTGTCTCTGAGGCAACCTAAAAATTATCTCATGTTAGTTCTTTGCCAAAAAATATGAATATCTTCCATTGTTTTTCAAAAGATATGAATTAGTCATAATTTGAAAAAACTGATTTACTATATGTTTATATGTGCATAATGTTTTGGGCACACAAACTCTGAGAAAATGGTCGATTGACAATGTCATCATTTCATTTCTATAGCATGCTCAACACAGGGTATTTAGAGATAAAAATAAAATTATGGTAATTACTATAATGTCATTATCACATTAATCATTGCAGTAGATTTGAAAAAAATAGTAAACATTTTCTTAGTGTTGAAAGTGAATTCATGTATTAACTATATTGTTTATATAGCTAAATGAGAAAGAATTCAGAACAGTATCGATTTTAATGGATGTTTTTATTCTATACATTGTTTTATACACATTGTATTATGTGCATACTATATATGTATTTTATGTACATTATTAAACCCATTCTAATGACTACCTAAAATAATTGATTTTCCAGTTTTTTATTAGTATATACATAATCACAATTTTTTACAAAGTTACCAAAGTATTATTAAATATGAGAGAACAGAATTCTCTGGAAAATGTAAACATTTCAAATGCCACTTATATTTAATATTTGAAGAAAAGATGTATCCACCATTTTAACTGTTCATCTTGTTCTTGATTTGTACATCTCCTAGGCTTAAAAATGACTGCAGCAGAAGATTAAAGGAAATAAAGCTAAAGTTAATTGCTTCAGGCTAGAAATGAGGCATCCTGAGGGCCTTTACAGAATCCTGCTGGCACTTGACTCTATCTTTAGTTTAGCTTACTAAAAACATCACAATATGTCCTCATTTCTGGTAGACTGAGACCTTATCAGCTCTTTCAGGCTAAAAGGATATTTAAAATATTTTCAGGATATTTCAGGCTAATATTTTATTTTAAAATTTCAAGCTAAATATCATTTGAATTGAATACTACATAATGAGAAGACTTGTAAAGGATCCACTAGAACCATGAACAGTCATTCTATTATTTAACAGCCATCCTATTTTTTCATGCTTTAACACTATCAGGAACTGTGCTCTCTGATGAGTTGCTTGAATAGATTGAAAATTGAATAGAAAAATCATTTATTATTATTAGTGTAAGAAAAAAACAGTTTTAATTTCTTTTAAAAATGCAGTGAAGAGAAAGGGGGTATAATGATTATGAGCAGTATATTTAAACTGCTAGAAAGAAGAAAGAATTAAAAAAACATAAAACTGGTGAAGATAGTTAAGACAAGGAAGGTAGCACTGATTTGGGAATACTAAACTCATAGAAGCAGAGAATTTTAGAGCTGAATAAAATATAGAAATCATTTAGTATAGCTTTATTCCTTGTTTAAGAATAGGAAAATGAGGCCTCAAGACAATTAACTTTATGCAGTGAGATAAGTTCAGTTTTAGACATGTTGAGTTTAAGGTGTCTACCAGGCAAAAGTTCAAGATGTCCAATAACTAATTGGAGATGTAAAACTAGATAACAACAGAGACATTAGAGCTAGTTAGCTAGATAAATACAGAGATGAAACTTTAATCTATGGTAGTTTATGAGATTATCATATAAAATTGCATAAAGGGAAAAGAGAAGAGAGATCAAGACAAAATCCCTCTGGGATTTCCAAGTTTATTAGAAATGATCTGGATAAATAACTGGCAAAGGAAAATAAGGAATGACCAAAAATGTTAGAGGAGAAAAGAGTTTCATTAAAACCTAAAGAGAAGAGAATATCAAAAAGAAATTGATCAAGAGGTCAAGAAGGATTAGGATTGAGAAAAGACCATTTCAGTCATGATTAAGTCTTTGTGACTTCTTTTTGGATTTTCTTAGAAAAAATACCAGAATGGTTTGCCATTTCCTTTTAAAGAAGAGGCAATTAGATTTGAATATTAAAAGATTCATAATGTGCAGAAAGCAGTTTCAGGTTGAATGTTAAGTCAAGAAGGCAGAATGTAGAACCCTTAGAAGAGAGTAAGGGAAAAAAAAAAGAAAATGTACACACCTATGAGAAAGGAATTTCTTAAGAAATTTAGCCACAAAAGGAAGAAATGTAGAAAGATAGCTAGGGTATGAAGTATCAAGTGAAGATTCTTTGAGAATGGTCGAAATGGAGATACACTTGCAGGTAATAAGGAAGCATCCAGTAGATAGAATGAGATTGAAAATAAGCAAAAGAATGAGGAAGATAGAAGAAACATTTTGTTGAATAAGATGGTTTGTAATGAAGTCACTTTCACCTGTAGACATGTGGAAGAGTTTGTTTTGACAAGGAGAAGGGCCATCTCTTTATATGAGATCATGGCAAAGAAGAAGACATTGGTAGAAAGCATCTTAGTCAAGTGAGATGAAAGGAGGAATAGGGATTTGCTCTCAGAAAATTGTCTCAATTTCATCAATAAAAGCCCAAAGTAAGGGCTCAAAAACTAGTTTTTAAAAATCAAATAAGAGAGACAGAAGAAAAAGTGGGAAGAGAAATAAGAGTGATGCAAGAAATTCATTAAAAAAGAGTCAACAGCTTGTTACAGGAGACATAACACAAAATATTTTTTTAAAAATAACCCCTTAAAAAAAGAAAATAGGTCAAATGGTAAAAGACAAAAATTCAATAAAGAGAATTCCTGAAAAAGTAGAATTCACCAAATGGAAAAAGAGGTTAAAAAGATCACTGAAGACAATAATTTCTTAAAGTTAGAACTGGGTAAGTGGAATCTAATGACTTTATGAGACATCAAAAAACATGAAACAAAATCAAAAGAATGAAAAAATGGACGAAAATGTGAAATATGTTATTGAAAAACAAGTGACCTGGAAAATAGATCAAGGAGAGAGAATTAAAGACCTGTTGGACTACATGTTAAGTCATGATCCAAAAAGACCCTAGACTCATCTTTCAAGAAATTATAAAGGAAAACTTCTCTGATAGTCTAGTATCAGAAGATACAATAGGATTTTTTAAAAAAAATTACTGATCTTTTCCTCAAAGAGATCCCAAAATGAAAACTCAAAGGAATATTATAGCCAAATTCTAAATCTCCCTATCAAGGAGAAAATAATGCCAGCAGCCAAAATAATAATTCAAATATTATGGAACCATTGTCAGGATAAAACAATATTGAGTAGCTTTTACATTGAAGGATCAAAATATTTCAGAAGGCAAAAGAGCTAGGATTACAACCAAGAGTCACTTACTCACCAAAATAGTATAATCTTTCAGGGGAAAAAATGGATATTCCATGAAACAGAAGACTTTCAAATACTATCAATGAAAGAAATGTAAATTAAAACAACTCTGAACTAGTACTTTATACCTGTCAGATTGGCTAATAGGACAGAAAACTAAAATTACAAAGTTTGGAGGGGAAATTAAAACACTAATTTTCTATTGGTGAAGTTATATATTGACTTAAGCATTCTAAAGTGTAATTTTGAACCATGTCCAAAAATCTATAATACTATGCATATCCTTTGCCCAAACAATGTAACTACTAGGTGTATATCCAAAAGAGATAAAAGGAAAATTAACAATGTGTACAAAAGAGAGACAATTCTGTAGGATTTACAATGTCAGATGCCATCTCTCTGCAAAGAAAGAATTGGTAGAGCCTGAATGCAGACCAAATATACTTTATTCCCCTTTATTTTTCTTGTAGGTTTTTTTTAATGTATTTTTTTTTCACAAAATGATAGACATGGAAATGTTTTGCAAATGTATGCATATATAACCTATGGCAAAATATTTTCCTTCTTGATGGGGGGGGGAGGAAAGAGTGGATAAGAACTTGGAATTCTTTCACTTTAAAGTTTTTTTGGTGAAAAGTTCAAAGTAGAGGGGGGAAAACTGTGAAATATAATTAAAGGGAATTATTCTGGGAAAATTGTGGCATAGGTCAGAAAACTTGTGGCTCTCCTAGTTTCCTGCATGAAAAAAAATAACCTCTGAGTGAGCATAGAGCAGCAGGAATAAATACAAATCAGAATGTTGTTTGTCCTTTGTTTTTTGAAAAGGACTGATGACATCAGGTGGGTGCTGTCTTGAATTGCAAGTGAATTGGATTTAAGTGAGGCAGAATTGTACAAAGTTATCAGCTTCACTCTCTCTAGAGTTTTCTGAATCCAATAGCAAGACATAGGTTAGGATGACTGGAGATGGAGTCTGACACCAGGAGTTGGGATAAAGTTGCTGCCCTTCTAAGACAACTTGGGAAGACTTCAGGAATGACTTGACCTCAAGGTACTGAAGTTTAGAAGTCAACTCTGCAAAATTAACCCACAAAAGGTAGCTGAATTGAGAAGCAACCTTAGTCTCAGGAACTTTCACCTCACAGACAGTGTGGGGGTCGAACAATGACTAGAAGATTGAAGTGTCCCCATCAAGTGTGTCAAGCACAATTATGCTAATCTCACTGGAGATTCTGGGCCTGGAGGAAGTTGTTGGGGGAAGAAGGAGCTGGCACACACATAGTAAATGTTGCAGTAGAGAAGGTGGGTATCCTACTGGCTGTGGATATATGCAGCGGAGTAATGTCTCTGGTTTCAGTACCAGGGCACAGGAAACAGTTAATGTTTGAAGACCCTTGGGACCACAGGGAGCAAAAGCATTTGTGGGACACAGGGCTGGGGGCTCTGGACAGAGTTTAGGGATAAAAAAAGTGGTATACACTGGGCCTCAGGCATAGGTGTGAGTTGCATATGAAGGGATTAAAATCTAAACCATAAAATTAAAGGCTGAGAGAGTAATGTACTAAGAGAAAGTGAAAGGGAGAGGTGAAATGGTGCAAATTATCTGGCATAAAAGAGGCAGGGAAAAAGCTTTTACAGTGGAGAAGAGAGGAAGGAAGAGGAAGTGAGTAAACCTTACTCTTCTCAGAATTGGCTCAAAGAAGAAATAAAAAATACACTCAATATGGATATAGAAATCTATCATGCCCTGCAGGAAGGGATAAAAGGATAGCACCTAAGGGGAAGGGAGTGCAAGAATAGGGAGGGTCATAGAAGAGGGGCATATTAGGAGAAAGGATGGTCTCAGAAGCAAAACATTCTTGAAGAACGACAGAAAGAATAGAAGAAGAGGTTAGAAAAATTGAGGTAAATTAGCAATAGTAATTGTGAAAAGAATTTTGAAGCAAGTTTTTCTGATGAAGTCTCATTTTTTATACATATAAGGAATACTCATATATATGAGTCAAATAAACAATAAAAGCAATTCCTCAATTGATAAGTGATAAAAAGATATGATCTATGCCCAAAGGGCTACAAAATCATACTTATCCTTTGACCTAACAATACCACTATTAGACATGAATTTCAAAAGAGATTTTTAAAAAAGAAAAGGAATTATATGTACAAAAATATTTAGAGCAGCTCTTTTCTGGGGCAAAGAGTTGAAACTTGGGGAATGCCTATCAATTAGGGAATGTCCAAATAAATTGTGGTATCTGATTATGATGCAATATTATTATTCTATAATAAATGATGAGCAGAGTGCTCTCAGAAAAACCTGAACTTGGGTAAAGTGTAAAAAGTGATAGCAATGTTGTTCAATTATCAAGTATGAATGACTACTATTCTCAGCAATACAATGATCCAAAACTACGCTAAAGAAACATAATCAAAAATACTTTGCATACCCAGAGAAAGAAATGATTATATGTGAATACAGATTGAAGTATACTTTTTTAAACTTCATTTTTCTTGACTTTGTTTGTTTCTTTGTTTGGAAGGAGGAAATCTATGTTTTATTTTGCAACAAGTTTTATGGAAGTATTTTGCATAACTTCACACAAGCCTTTTCCATGGGGGTAGGCTAATGAAGAAGGGAAAGAATCTGGAACTCAAAATTAAAAAAAAATGCTAAAAACTGTTTTATATGTAACTGGGAAAAATAAAATATTAAATAAATAAGAAAAAAAGGTTGGGCACTGGAACAGAGCTCAGAAGACAAGAATAAAAATGACTTGAGGTCTGAGCCATCATTCACCACACCTTAGATAAAACTTGATTATAGTAAAGGCTGCCAACAACAAAATAAAAGTAAAATTTAGTAAACAAAGAAGAAAGAACTCAAATATAGATAGCTCATATGGAAGCACAGAAGGTCTAGCTTCATATTCAAAGGAAGATAAAAACTAAAAAGGTACTCCTTTTTTCTTTTCTTTTTTATTTATTTATTTAATAGCCTTTTATTTACAGGTTATATGCATGGGTAACTTTACAGCATTAACAATTGTCAAACCTCTTGTTCCAATTTTTCACCTCTTACCCCTCCCCCCCTCCCCCAGATGGCTGGATGACCAGTAGATGTTAAATATATTAAAATATAAATTAGATACACAATAAGTATACATGACCAAACCGTTATTTTGCTGTACAAAAAAACTCAGACTCTGAAATATTGTACAATTAGCTTGTGAAGGAAATCAAAAATGCAGGTGGGCATAAATATAGGGACTGGGAGTTCAATGTAATGGTTTTTAGTCATCACCTGTAGCTGAACCTGTAGCTGGTTCAGTTCATTACTGCTCCATTGGAAATGATTTGGTTGATCTCCTTGCTGAGGATGGCCAGGTGCATCAGAACTGGTCATCATATAGTATTGTTGTTGAAGTATATAATGATCTCCTGGTCCTGCTCATTTCACTCAGCATTAGTTCATATAAGTCTCTCCAGGCCTTTCTGAAATCATCCTGTTGGTCATTTCTTACGGAACAATAATATTCCACAATATTCATATACCACAATTTATTCAGCCATTCTCCAACTGATGGACATCCATTCAGTTTCCAGTTTTTAGCCACTACAAAGAGGGCTGCCACAAACATTCGTGCACATACAGGTCCCTTTCCCTTCTTTATAATCTCTTTGGGATATAAGCCCAGTAGTAACACTGCTGGATCAAAGGGTATGCACAGTTTGATAACTTTTTGAGCATATAGTTCCAAAGTACTCTCCAAAATGGTTGGATTCGTTCAAAACTCCACCAACAATGCATCAGTGTCCCAGTTTTCCCGCATCCCCTCCAACAATCATCATTATTTTTTCCTGTCATCTTAGCCAATCTGGCAGGTGTGTAGTGGTATCTTAGAGTTGTCTTAATTTGCATTTCTCTGATTAATAATGATTTGGAGCATCTTTTCATATAACTAGAAACAGTTTCAATTTCTTCATCTAAGAATTCTCCGTTCATATCCTTTGACCATTTTTCAATTGGAGAATGGCTTGATTTTTTATAAATTAGAGTTAATTCTCTATATATTTTGATAATGAGGCCTTTATCAGAACCTTTGACTGTAAAAATATTTTCCCAGTTTATTGCTTCCCTTCTAATCTTGTCTGCATTAGTTTTGTTTGTACAAAAACTTTTCAGTTTGGTAAAATCGAAATTTTCTATTTTGTGATCACTAATGATCTCTAGTTCTTCTTTGGTCATAAAGACCTTCCCCTTCCACAGGTCTGAGAGGTAAACTATCCTGTGTTCCTCTAATTTATTAATAATTTCAATCTTTATGCCTAGGTCATGAACCCATTTTGACCTTATCTTGGTGTATGTTGTTAAGTGTGGATCAATGCCTAGTTTCTGCCATATTAGTTTCCAATTTTCCCAGCAATTTTTATCAAACAGTAAATTCTTATCCCAAAAGCTGGGGTCTTTGGGTTTGTCAAAGACTAGGCTGCTATATTTGTTGACTGTTTTATCCCCTGAACCTAACCTATTCCACTGATCAACTAATCTATTCCTTAGCCAATACCAAATGGTTTTGGTAACTGCTGCTCTATAATATAGTTTGAGATCTGGTACAGCTAAGCCACCTTCATTTGATTTTTTTTTTTCATTAATTCCCTTGAAATTCTTGACCTTTTGTTTTTCCATATGAATTTTGTTGTTATTTTTTCTAGGTCATTAAAATAGTTTTTTTGGGAGTCTGATTGGTATAGCACTAAGTAAATAGATTAGTTTAGGTAATATTGTCATCTTTATTATATTTGCTCGCCCTATCCAAGAGCATTTAGTATTTTTCCAATTGGTTAGATCAGACTTAATTTGAGTGAAAAGTGGTCTGTAATTTTGCTCATAAAGTTTCTGATTTTCCCTTGGGAGATAGATTCCTAAATATTTCATATTATCAGTAGTTACTTTAAATGGAATTTCTCTTTGTAACTCTGACTGTTGGATTTTGTTAGTGATATTTAAGAATGCTGATGACTTATGTGGGTTTATTTTATAACCAGCAACTTTGCTAAAGTTGTGGATTATTTCTAATAACTTTTTAGTAGAATCTCTGGGATTTTCTAAGTATACCATCATGTCGTCGGCAACGAGTGATAATTTGGTTTCCTCATTGCCTATTCTTATTCCTTTAATCTCTTTCTCAGCTCTTATTGCCAAAGCTAGAGTTTCTAATACAATATTGAATAGTAACAGTGATAGTGGGCAACCTTGTTTCACTCCAGATCTTATTGGGAATGGTTGCAGTTTGTCTCCATTACATATGATGCTTACTGATGGCTTTAAATAGATGCTGCTGATTATTTTAAGGAAAAGTCCATTTATTCCTATACTCTCAAGTGTTTTTAATAGGAATGAATGTTGGATGTTGTCAAATGCTTTTTTCTGCATCTATTGATATAATCATATGGTTTTTGTTAATTTGGTTATTAACATGGCCAATTATATTGATAGTTTTCCTAATATTGAACCAGCCCTGCATTCCTGGTATAAATCCTACTTGATCATAATGTATTATCCTGGAGATGATTTTCTGTAGTCTTTTTGTTAAAATCTTATTTAAGATTTTAGCATCAATATTCATTAGGGAGATTGGTCTATAATTTTCTTTCTCTGTTTTCAACCTACCTGGTTTAGGTGTCAGTACCATGTCTGTGTCATAGAAGGAATTTGGTAGGACTCCTTCATTCCCTATTTTATCAAATAATTTATATAGCATTGGGGCCAATAGTTCTTTAAATGTTTGGTAGAATTCACATGTAAATCCATCTGGTCCAGGATTTTTTCTTAGGGAGTTGTTTAATTGCCTGTTCTATTTCTTTTCTGAAATGGGACTATTCAAGCAATTACTTCCCTCCTCTGTTAGTGTGGAAGTCTATATTTTTGAGGTAGTCATCCATTTCACTTAGGTTATCAAATTTATTGGCATAAAGTTGAGCAAAATAACTCCTTATTATTTCTCTAATTTCCTCTTCATTGGTGGAAAGTTCTCCTTTTCATTTTAAGACTACTAATTTCATTTTCCTCCCTCCTTTTCTAATCAGATTTACAAAGCCTTATCTATTTTATTGGCTTTTCATAGAACCAACTCTTAGTTTTATTAATTAGTTCAATAGTTTTTACTTTCAATATTTTTAATTTCTCCTTTTAATTTTAGAATTTCAAATTTAGTATTTGATTGAGGGTTTTTAATTTGGTCTTTTTTTAGTTTTTTTAGTTGTAAGCCCAATTCATTAATCTTTTCTTTCTCTGTTTTATTCAAGTAAGCCTCTAAGGATATAAATTCCTCTTATTACTGCATTGGCTGCATCCCACAAATTTTATATGATGTCTCATCATTGTCATTATCTTGAGTGAAATTATTAATTGTATCTATAATTTGCTGCTTCACCCAATCATTCTTTAAGATGAGATTGTTTAGTTTCAATTACTTTTGGTCTATTTACCCCTAACTTTTGTTGAATGTAGTTTTTATTGCATCATGATCTGAAAAGAAAGCATTTACTATTTCTGCTTTCTTGCATTTAATTTTGATATATAGTCAATAATTGAATAGGTTCCATGAACTGCTGAGAAGAAAGTATATTCCTTTCTATCTCCATTCAATTTTCTCCAAAGATCTAACATACCTAATTTTTCTAATATTCTCTTTACTTCTTTAATTTCTTTCTTATTTGTTTTGTGGTTTGATTTGTCTAATTCAGAGAGTGCAAGGTTGAGATCTCCCACTATTACAGTTTTGTTGTCTATTTCTTCTTGCAACTCTCTTAACTTCTCCTTTAGGAAGTTGGATGTCATACCACTTGGTGCATATATGTTTAATATTGATATCGCTTCATTGTTTATGCAACCCTTTAGCAGGATGTGGTTTCCTTCCTTATCTCTTTTAATTAGATCAATTTTTGCTTTTGCTTGATCTGAGATAAGGATAGCTACCCCTGCTTTTTTGACTTCACCTGAAGCATAATAGATTTTGCTCCATCCTTTTACCTTTACTCTATATGTATCTCCCTGCTTTAAATGTGTTTCTTGTAAACAACATATTGTAGGATTGTAGGGTTCTGACTTTTGATCCAGTCTGCTATCTGCCTCCTCTTTATGGGGGAGTTCATCCCATTTACATTTACGGTTAGAATTACTAAATCTGTATTTTCTGCTATCGTAATAACCCCAGATTATGCTTTACTTTTTCTTGCCTCCCCCAACCCTCTTTCCCCTTTTTAAACTTATGTACCCCACTTGTATCATGATGCTTACTCTCTTTAGAACTCCCCCCCTTTGAATCTTTTCCCCTTCCTTCCCTTATTATCTTTTTCTTTTCCCTTTTCCTCCTCCCCTTTTTTAATGAGGCAAGAGAGAATTTTCTCTAAAACAAATGTCAATTATTTTTTCTTTGAGCCAACTCTGATGAGAGTAAGATTCACACAATGTTCCTCCTCCTCTCTAAATTCCCTCAGATATGATAAGTTTCCTTTGCCCCTTTGTGGGATGTGGTTTCCCTCTTTTTATCCCTCCTTCCCACCTTATTCTGCCGTAATCCCTTTTCCATATCTACTTCCCTTTTTTATGTTATATCAGTAAAATCAAATTATACATGTATTCTTTTTCTATATACACAACAGAAATACAATTCTCAAGAGTTATTTTTACCTTTTCTGCATCTCTTGAGTTCTATGCTTGGAGATCAAATTTTTTGTTTAATTCTGGTTTTTTCCTTAGAAACAAATGGAATTTATTTGTTTCATTACATGACCATCTTCTTCCCCGGAAGAAAATGCTCAGCTTAGCTGGGTAGTTTATTCTTGGCTGCATACCAAGTTTTTTTGCCTTTCGGAATATCATATTCCAGGCCCTTCGGTCCTTTAATGTAGAGGCAGCCAGATCTTGGGTGATCCTTATTGTGGCACCTCGGTATTTAAATTGTTTGTTTTTGACTGCTTGTAAAAATTTTTCCTTAATCTGATAGTTCTGAAATTTGGCCACAATATTCCTTGGGGTTTTTATTTTAGGGTTTCTTTCAGAAGGTGTTTGATGAATTCTTTCAATGTCTATTTTACCTTCTGATTCTATTACATCTGGGCAATTCTCTTTGATGATTGCTTGTTAAATAGTATCTAGGCTCTTTTGTTCATCATAGTTTTCAGAAAGTCCAATAATCCTCAGATTATCTCTCCTAGATCTATTTTCTAAGTCTATCGTTTTTGCAAGTAGATAATTCATGGTTTTTTCCAGTTTGTCATGGTTTTTTCCAGTTTGTTTTTGCTTGACTGATTCTTGCTGTCTCAATGAATCATTAGTTTCTATTTCTTCAGTTCTAATTTTTAAAGAATTATTTTCTTCATTAGCTTTTTTTACTTCTTTCTGTATATGTCCAATTGAGTTTTTAAATGTATTGTTTTTGTCTGTGGAATTTTTTCCATTTCACTATTTTTTTTTTCAGTTAATTATTTTCTTTTTCCAATTCACAGATCCTACTTTCTTTGAGTTCTTTGTCTTTTCCAATTCACAAATCCTACTTTCTTGTGAGTTCTTTGTCTTTTCCAATTCACAAATCCTACTTTCTAGTGAATTCTTTATTTTTTCCAATTCACAATTCTTACTTTCCTGAGAATTTTTTACTTTTTCCAATTTGTATTTCAGGAAGTTGTTGCTCTCTTTGTAAGGCTTCTCTTTCCTTTCCCCATTTATCTTCTAACTCTCTTTTGAGACTTTTAATGGTCTCTTCTATGAGAGCATCATGTAAAAGAGGACAGTCTGGTGCATTTTTGCTATTTGCTGTCTCTTCAGGTTTGCTGACCTGCTCTTTTTCTGCATAGAAGCTGTCAATCGTTCTTTTCATCTTTTTATTCATGTTTTAAAGCCTTTAGGGTATGCCTCCTAGGCAAGGGGGTTACCAGCTTCCTCTGCAGAGCAGGGAGAGATGTAAACCGGTTTCCGGCTCCAAGGTATGGGAGTGCTCTGAGTGAGAGTTTTCCCTTCCCCCAACAGGAGGTGGATTCAGCACTGGCCGAGTTATCTAAGTGCCCAGTTGGGCTTTGTGGGTTAGCGATTGCCCTAGGCAGAGACTAAGGGGTGAAAGTGTCACTGCCCCAGGCCAGAGCCTCTTTTGGAGCTGTGGGTATTAGCAGTTGACGTAAACCCTGATTCTATAGGAATTCTGCCCCGCAGTCTCTGCTCCAGTGTCTCTGCCCGCCAAATCGGTCCTGTGAAAGCTCTATGGCCCTAAAACGAGCCCCCACACTGTGCAGATTAAAGGGTAACCTGGGCTGTGCCCTCCTGCTGTGCAGGTTCGCAACTGCCCCAAGGAAAAGCCCCATACTGCGGGTTGGGCCTGCGAGCTTGTACTGAGATCTGTGCTTTCACTTTCGGTTTGGGCTCTCCTTGGAACCTAATTTCTCTCCCAGTCTGCGCTGATCTCCCCTGTAGCCCCGGAATCAACCTTTTTTGGCAAGACTGCAGATTTTCTTTGGCTGGCGAGTTGTTCTACTTCTTATCTTTACAAATTGTAGCAGTTAAGACTATTTTTGAGGCTCGATATAATATTGATAAAGAGGGTAAGAGAAAAGCTTAGAAAGTCAGGTGTGCCTTCTCTGCCATCTTGGCTCTGCCCTTTGGTACTCTTTTTTTCAGTGAGGAATGTCAAATGGTTCCAAACCCAAAAGGAATTCTTGGAAGAACTTTAAAAGAATTTTAAAAATTAAATAAAGAAATTAAGGAAAAAATAGAAAAAAAATAAGAGGAACCTAAGAAAATCAATAAATTAAGAAAAAATAAACCAACTGAAAATTTAAAAAAATCAAAATCTTAAGGAAAAATAATTCCTTAAAAGCTATAATTGGACAAGAGGAAGCTAAAGACCTTATAAGATACCAAGAAATAATAAAACAAACCAAATGAATGAAAAAATTAGAAGGCAATATGAAATATCTTATAAAAAACCAACTGATCTGGGGAGAATAGATTGAGGAGAGACAAGATATGAATAGTCAAACTATCTGAAAAAGATGATTGAAAAATCTTGATATAGTATTACAAGATATAAAATAAAATTGCCTTGAAGTTTTAGAACAAGATAATATAACAGAAATAGAAAAAAAATCCACTAATCACAATTTGATCCCTGGAGGAAAACTTACAAAAATGTCATAGCAAAGTTCTAAAAACTCCCAGGTTAAGAGGAAATGTTGGAAGTAACAAGAAAAAAAACATCAAATATTATGGAGCTAAGATCAGGATTACACAAAAACCTAGTAACTACTATATTGGGGGTAAATAGGTCTTAGAATACTGTATTTTATATAACAAAAGACCTGAGTAACTTACCTAATATATATATATATATATATATATATATATAATCCCAAATGTTTTTTTTTATTTGTTTATATATATTTTTATTAAAGCTTCTTAAGTTTCAAAGCATATGCATGGATAATTTGTCAACATTAACCTTACAAAAAACTTGTTTTCCAATTTCCCCCACTTCCCCACACCTCATCCCCTACATGTCAAGTAATCCAATATATGTTAAATATGGTAAAAATATAGGTTTAATCCTATACATGCATATATATTTATACAGTTATCTAACTGCACAAGAAAAATCAAACCAAAAAGGAAAAAAAAAATGAGAAATGAGAAAGAAAATAAAGTACAAGCAAACAATAACAAAAAGAGTGAAAATCCACACTCAGTTTCCACAGTTCTCTCTCTGGGAGTAGAGTGCCATCTTCATCACAAGACTTTTGGAATTATCTCATTCTTGTAAAGAGCCATGTCAATCAGAACTGATCACCATACAATCTTATTTTTGCTGTATATAATGATCTCCTGGTTCTGCTCATTTCAATTAGCATCAGCTCATGTAAGTCTCTCCAAGCCTCTCTGAAATCATCCTTCTAATCATTTCTTATAAAACAGTAATATTTCATAACATTCATATACTATAACTTATTCAGCCATTCTCCAATTGATGGACATCCACTCAGTTTCCAGTTTCTTGCCAATACAAAAAAGGTTGTCCCAAACATTTCTGCACATGTGGATCTCTTTCCCTCCTTTGAGATATCTTTGGGATATAAGACTGGTAGAAACACTGTTTGCACATTTTAATAGCTCTTTGGGCATAATTCCAAATTGCTCTCCAGAATGGTTGGATTAGTTCACAACTCCACCAACAAGGTATTAATATCCGAGTTTTCCCACATCCCCTCCAACATTCATCATTATTTTTTCCTGTCATCCTAGCCAATCTGACAGATATCTAGGGGTAACTTAGAGTTGTCTTAATTTGCATTTCTCTGATCAATAGTGATTTAGAGTAACTTTTCATATGACTAGAAATGGTTTTAATTTCTTCATCTGAAAAGTGTCGGTTCATATGCTTTGATCATTTTATCAATTGGAGAATGACTAGAATTTTTTACAAATTTGAGGCAATTCCCTATATATTTTAGAAATGAGGCCTTTATCAGAACATTTGATTATAAACATGTTTTCCCATTTTATTGCTTCCCTTCTAATCTTGTCTGAATTAGTTTTGTTTGTACAAAAAATTTTTTAACTTAATATAATCAAAATTATCTATTTTTTTGTTTAAAAAAGTATTCCAGTTCTCCTTTGGGCATACATTCCTTCCTCCTCCATAGTTTGGAGAGGTAAATTATCCTTTGTTCTTCTAATTTGCTTATTATACCACTCTTTATGTCTAAATCATGAACCCATTTCAACCTTATCTTGGTATAAGGTGTAAGGTGTGGATCAATGCCTAGTTTCTGCTATACTAGTTTGCAATTTTCCCAGCAGTTTTTGTCAAACAGTGAGTTATCCCAAAAGTTGGGGTCTTTAGGGTTGCCAAAAACTAGATTACTATATTCATTGACTACTTTATCCTGTGAAACTAACTAATTGCACTGATTGACTGCTCTCTTTCTTAGCTAAATGGATTTGATAACCACTGCTTTGTAACATAGTTTTAAATATGGAATAGGCCACCTTCATGTGTGTGTGTGTGTTTTTTTTTCATTAATTCCCTTGAAATTCTTGACCTTTTAGTCTTCCAGATGAACTTTGTTATTATTTTTTCTTGATTTGTAAAATAATATCTTGGGAGTTTGATTGGTATAACACTGAATAAGTACATTAATTTAGGTAGTATAGTAATTTTTATTATATTTGCTTGGCTTACTGATGAACACTTGATATTTTTCCAATTGATTAGACCTGAAATTATTGGTATAAAAAGTGTTTTGTTGTTATATTCATATATTTCCTGACTTTGGCTTGGCAGATAGACTCTCATATATTTCAAAATTTTGACAGTTATTTTAAATGGAATTTTATTTGTATCTCTTGCTGTGGGGCTTTGGTGGTAATATATAAAATGCTAATGCCTTATGTGGATTCAGTTTGTATTTTGCAATTTTACTAAAGTTGTGAATTGTTTCTAGAAGTTTTTTTAGATGATTCTGTAGTATTCTCTAAGTACACCATCTAAGTATCATCTGCAAAGAACGATAACTTGATTTCCTTATTACCTAAACTAATTCATTTAATCTCTATCTAATCTTCTTGTCAAAACTAATATTTCTAATACAATATAGAATAGTAATGGTAATTTGGTCAATCTTGTTTCACTCCTGATCTTATTGTGAATGGTTCTAGTTTGTCCCAATTATATATGATGTAATGGTTTTAAATAGATGGTACTGATCATTTTAAAGAAAATTCCATTAATTCCTATACTCATTAATGTTTTTAATAGGAATGGATGTTGGATTTTATCAAATGCTTTTTCTGCATCTATTGAGATAATCATATGTTTTTTGCTGATTTGTTATAGATATAGTTAACTATGCTAATAGTTTTCATAATATTGAACCAGTCCTACTTTCCTGGTATAAATCGTACTTGGTCATGGTGTATTATCCTGGGGGTGATTTTCTATAATCTTTTTGCTAATATTTTATTTGATATTTTTGCATCACTATTGATTAGGGAGATTGATCTATAATTTTCTTTCTCTGTTTTGATCCTACCTGGTTTAGGTGTCAGTACCATGTCTGTACCATAAAAGAAATTTGATAGGACTTCTTCATTCTCTATTTTTTCAAATAGTTTATATAGTATTGGAGTTATTTTTTCTTTAAATGTTTGGTAGAATTCACGTGTAAATTTATCTGCTCCTGGGGATTTTTTCTTAGGGAGTTGATTAGTAGCTTGTTCTATTCTTTTTCTAAAATGGAACTAATTAAGGAATTTATTTCCTTTTCTGTTAATCTGGACAATCTATATATTTGTAAGTATTCCTCCATTTCACCTAGATTTTCAAATTTATTGACATGTAGTTGGGCAAAGTAACACTTAATTATTGCTTTAATTTGCTCTAGATTGGTGGAAAGTTCTCCCTTTCCATTTTTGAGACTAACAGTTTGATTTTTTTCTTTCCTTTTTCTAATCAAATTAACTAAAGGTTAATCTATTTTGTTGTTTTTTTTCATAAATCCAATTCTTAGTTTTTTTGAATTAATTCAATAGTTTTCTTACTTTCAGTTTCATTAATCTCCCCATTTTTTCGGAATTTCAAATTTGATATTTATTTGAGGGTTTTTAATTTGTTCATTTTCTAGCTTTGTAATATGCAAGCTCAAATGAATGTTTTTTTTTAAAAGGACATCTAACAAACTTAAAGACTTTCAGGCAATTCAAAAACATCAGAACTTAATGGAAAATTTGCCATATACAGAAGAAAATATAAGGCAAACCCTAAAGATCATTTATAAGGCACTTAATAAAGTCAGAACGTTTACTACTTTTATGTAAAAATCTTATCTGTACTTTTATGACTGTCATTACTATATTAGTAGTTTGAAAAAAAGGCAATACTGTGTAAGGAGAAACAAAAAGAAGTAATTATGTCATACAAATAAGACATTAAAGGAAAAATTGACACAGAAGAATGATAATGGGAGGATGGTGCTGGAAATTTACGCTAATCTGAAATTTGTTAATTTCAATTAACAATTGAATGATGTGTATGTATGCATACATACATACATACGCCTTCATGAACATCTTCTAAATTGAGAAATAAATAAGAGGATGAGGGAGTAAGCTAGGGAGAGAAGATAAAGGAGGGACTCTTAATAAGATAAGTAGTTTCAGGAATGGAAGGGCAAGATGGTGGGCAGAAAAGTAACAAAGTAGTGAAGAGAGATACAGTAAATTGGATGAGAAGGATAATGAGAAAAAAAAAAGGAAAGAAGGACATATACAATAAGAATTATAATTTAAAATGTGAAGGAGATTAATTAATAACCCTGAAAAAGAAATGGATAACAAATCAAAAATCTGAATTCAATAAATATATTGCTTTCAGAAAAAATAATAAAAATAAGAGATACATGTTGGAATCTTTACAAACTGTTAAGTCATTAGAGTTGATAGAGACAATAATCATCTAATTTAGCATGGTTCAGTATGGTTGAACTGATCCTACGAGGAGGTGTTATGGGCCAGAACTTGAAACAAGGTACTAAGTATAACTGATAGAAACAATGCTTGTGTTCACACCTTTAGAGAACTCATATTAGCAAGAAGTATTTAAGTACTCATTGGAGTTCACATGTTTGGGAAATTTCAGGGTTTAGTATGAGATATCGGAATTCACACCTCCCTTGAAGCTCTTAGGACCAGAGAGCATGCTGGGAAATATCCCACAATCCCATTCTTTCAGAGGAGGAGTTAACTTTTGGGAGATTATATACATAGAGGAAGCTCTTAGAGCTGGAAGAGAGTTACTTGGGAACATTCCCAGGGGTCGGAGAGGATCACTCTGGGAGGAAGCCTACAAGCCCTCTCTCAAAGGCAAGAGAGATTCATTGCATCTGCCATCTTGGTGTTGGCTGGAGGCTGAAGAAAGCAGAGGCAGAAGCCAAGGACAAAGCTGCAAGAGCTCTTTGAACCAAGCAGAGAGATAGGCCTTAACTAACCGGGCTATTTTGGAAGGAGAAAATAAACGTTTGCATTTTTACCAGCTGGCTGTGATTTTGGGCGATTATTTACTTTTAGCTGAAACTAAGGCTGCCTCCAAAAAACCTCCCCAAGAAACCTCTCCCAGAGAGAACCATCATATTATTATATTTTAAAGAAGAAGATCACTACAGATACACACAAAAATGAAATAAAGAGCTTCAGTGTAATTTGTTTTGTTAAAAAAAAAAGCAGGGGTGGTAAAATATAATTTTAGGATGGAAAGAATGCAAGAAATTGGGCAAAACTTTCATAAAAAATTCCTCAGATATAATATGTGTATGTTGAAATACTGCTGTGTTTTTAGACATGATGATTTGGTTGATTTAGAGAAACCATGGAAGGTGTTAGACTTAGAAAGGAAGGTGCTATCCATATCTATAGAAAGGGGTAACAAGTGGACTTATAGTACAGCCTTACATATAAGTGTGTGAATGCACATATGTATATATTTTTACATATCTATTTATATATATACACACCCATTATTAATTATAGCCTTTTTAGCGTGGAGTGGGGAAAGAAAGGAAGGATTAAAAAAAAATAAAAAGGACACAATAGAGAACAGAAGAAAACCCAGAAGGAAGTAAGGAAAAGCTGAGAAGTTTTGAAATCAGTGTATAGTATTTATTATATAGATTTTTGAAATGGAAATTTATTGCTTGACATTGAAGCTTCTCTTATGTTATGTTATGTATATGGAATTTTTCTTGTTTTTTATTTAAGTTCAAAATGAATAAAAGATTTACCAAAAACAGAACCTTAAAATTAAAAAAAAAAGACATAAAATTACAGGAGTAAAAAAAAAAATAAACTGGTAAATATGCATCCGTCTACAACTGGGAGAGACTAAACTTGGATGAGTGGCAGCTAGATGTTGCAGTAGATAAAATGTTTGACTCTAGAATCAGGAAGACTCATCTTCCTGAGTTCAGATCTATTCCTATGTCTATATCTAAATGTACTAGTTGTGTGACCCTGGACATATCACTCAACCTTGCTTTCCTCATTTGTAAAATTAAGTGGAGAAGGAATTGACACACAACATCAGTATATTTCAAGAAAACTCCAAATGGGTCACAAAAAATTGAATGCTTCTGGAAAAAAAGACTCAACAACAACAAAATGGATGATGGTTATTTTTTATTAGGCTGAGTTTCTCTCATTTCATAAATATCATTGAATGAATGAAATATAATGGAGGCACTGAAAAGTTTGGTTATATTTTGATGATCTAAAACAAAAGGAAGGAAAGAGAGGTAAAAGAAATGTATTAAAGAAGGAAGGTTAAATAGTAGGGGAATTGATCTTACAAAATTAGAGGGCAGGCTGAACAAGTTGTGGTACATGAAGGTCATGGAACAATTTTATTCTATAAAAAATGATGAACATATTGATTATTGAAAGATTTACTTACTGGAAAGATTTACATGAAGTGATGCTAAGTGAAACTAGCAGGACCAGAAATACATTGTACACAACAACAGTAAGAATGTGAAATGAGCAACTATGAAAGACTTGGTTCTTCTCAGTGGTTCAGACATCTAAGGTCAATCCCAATAGACTTTCAACAGAAAATGCCATCTGCTACTAGAAAAAGAACTTAAGAGACTGAATGTAGATCAACACATACTATATTAACTTCTTTTTTCTATTTTTTAATCTCTCCCATAATTTTCCCTTTTGCTCTGATTTTTCTTTTCTAAAATGATTCATAAATTAATGTGCATTAAAATAAACTTACTACAACAAGAACAAAAATAATCAGAGGCCACAAGAATATACAAATAAGAGGGATGAGTGATGGAACTTGCATCATTTGAAACCCATTTTCATCTGAACTGACCAAAGATAAAATATATACCTAGATTTGTATTTAAGTTAATAGTGTAATAAGATTCTAAGAGAATAGGGAAAAGCGGGAAGAAATAAGAATGAGGTTGATTCAAGGAAAGATAGTCTTAAATGAAACAATTTCTAACTTCAGCAAATACAGTGTGGTAAAGAAAGAGTGGGTATGAACCTGACATTTTCCTCTAGATAAGTGAAAGAAAAGATGAATGGAAGTCTAGAAGCAGATTTCAACAAACATAGAAGTCTAGTACTGAAAACACTCCTCTCTTAACATGGCAGTAGGGTGTGGCTATGCTTATGGTAACAGTCACCATCATAGTCACAGTCATGATATTTTAGGGCATCCTGGGAAGAAATTATTTGTAAGGCAGTATAAAAGTGCCCCAGACACCCAGATTTTCCAGAACAAACTCAGGATCCTTTTAATGGCTAATGTAGAATTTCTGGAGAATAGGCACCTTTCAACCTTGAGAATTGCAGGTTTCTGGTGTCAGTGTAGATTATAATGTCTGAGCCATGGTTTTAGTGAATTTAAGGATCTTTGGGCTGTGTTGAATGACTATACATTATTCCATAAGCTCTGACTATAAGTAAAGTGCAACAGTGGCTCCACAAGAATTATAAAAAGCCCTGGGGATCATGGAATTTAGATTGAGCCCCAAAGCAGTGATTTAAATTTTAAAATAATACAGCACCAATGGAAAAAATGACTTTTGATGATTGCATTGCTAGTGACATAAAATTTGGAGCTTTCACTAATAATTTAAGAAGGGATATAGCACAAAGTGTTGTGTATTTCCTCTATGAAGTTTTTATAGTGTGATTAGTCTCTATATCAAAGGAAGAAGATGGTAGACATGATAAACTTTTTTATTTTCATTTTGCTTTGTTTTTATTTATATGTCATCTGTAATGTATGCTACTTAATGTTAACAAATTCTCAAAGACTCATAAAATATTATTATTTTATATAAAATTAATGTTTGGGAAGATTTTTTAAGTGCTTATGTAAAACTAATTTTAGTAACTTAACATCAGTCCTAATAAATCATACTTTGAGTTTGGACATTTCCATGAGCAATTGTTAATAATGCTTTTTTTGTTGTTTGTTTTCTATGTATAAAACTCTTTCTTTTTTTAAAAACTTAATTGTATTTTATGTTTTCAAATTACATGCGAGCATTCATTTTTATAAAATTTTGAGTTCTGATTTTTTTCTCTCTCCTTTCTTACCTCTCCTTTTTCCAACACAGAAAGCAATCCAATATAGGTTATACATGAACAATCATTTTAAACATTTGCATATTATTTATATTGTGAAAAAATTAGAACTAAAAGGAAAAACCATGAAAAAGAAAAAAAAAAACAAAAAAAAAGTGAAAATAGTATGCTTTGCTCTACAGTCT
This sequence comes from Sarcophilus harrisii, assembly GCF_902635505.1. Taxonomy (NCBI): domain Eukaryota; kingdom Metazoa; phylum Chordata; class Mammalia; order Dasyuromorphia; family Dasyuridae; genus Sarcophilus; species Sarcophilus harrisii. The sequence goes on from NC_045429.1 coordinate 138,574,646, forward strand.
CCATCGTTCTCCCTTGTGTTGTGAATAACATTTTCTGTAACAAAGCTGTTGGAATTGTCTTATTGTATTGCTAAGGGAAACTGAGTCTATAATAGTTGATCATCACACAGTGTTGCTATTATTGTTGTAGAGTGTTCTCCTGGTTCTGTTCATTTCACTCAACATCAATTCCTATGTCTTTCCAGATTTTTTTTCTAAAATCCACCCACTTAGTATTTCCTATAGAGCAATAATTTTCTATTACATTCATATACCAGAACTTTTGTAACCATTCTTCAATTAATGAGCATCCCCTTAATTTCCAATTCTTTGCCAGCACCAAAAAAATAAAGCTACTACAAACATTTTTTGTACATATGGATATGTTTTATTTTCTTCTTAAGCTACTATTATGTAAATTTAAGACGGTAATGTGCTTGAGTTATTTTCTATTATGATCTACTAAAGCATTTTAATGGGAAAAGGAAGGGTAAGAAGCAAAAAAAAAAATAAAAATAAAAGGGAATAGTATAGACTAAAATGTACAATTAATAATTATAACTATGAATGAGATAATTATCCATATAGTGGAAGAGGATAGCAGAATAGATTAGAAAGCAGGAACCAATTAATAATAAACATGCTTGAAGTGATGGACTGAAGATGCAAAATGAGATGCATTTTTTTTGACATTGTTAGCATGGATATTTGCTTTGTTTAGCTAGCATATTATTATGAGGATTTTTATTATTATTTTAATTTTCTGTTAATTTGAGAAGGGAGGCCAAAGAAAATAAATTTTCATTAAAGAAAAAAGAATGATCCTAATTTCAAGGTCTTCTTACTTCTGTTGCTTAATTATAAATATTCTAGTTATTCTGTGGATAATGAACTATTCTCTTACTTTTTTATAGAAAGTTATGTATTTCTTAACTTTTCATCTGATGACAAGTTTTTCTTTACATTTTGGTCCTAGATACTGTTTTACATGGTGACCTGATGTACATGATTTGTCACTACCAAGCAGCTGTAAATGGGAGAATGATGAATATTAGGAATATATATAATCATATATAAACACTAAAGATTAGTTTCTACTTTTTTAAAGAAATAGTATGGAATAGTAGGATTCTTATCTTAGAGATAATGTTGGATTTGAATTGCTTCAAGCAGCCAGATAGTACAGTGGATAGAGTGCAAGGCCCAGAGTTAATAAAATTTAAATTTAAATCCAGCTTCAGGCACTTAAAAATTTTGTTACTGGGGATATCATTTAACCCTTTTAGTTTCTTCATTTGTAAAATGAGCTGGAGAAGGAAAGGCAAACCATTCTAGTATCTTTGCTAAGAAAACCCAAATGCAATCACAAATAGTTGTACACAATTGAAACAACTAAACAACAAGCACTAACCATCCCCTAATAAATACTTTGAATAAGTCACTTACCTTTTTATTTCCTCAATTGTCTGAATTTGTAAAAAAGCAAAATTTGGATTTTATGGCTCCAGATATCCCTTATAAGTCTGAAACAATGTTCATATAATCTCCAAAGAAGTGTCTTCTAATTCTGCACTCTCCATAGTGTTTTCTCCCTCTAAAAATTACCTACTTGCACAGAAACATTTCAAGACTTACATCCTACTCCCAGTACAATGTAAACTTCTTGATATAGGGACTATTTTATTTTTGTCATAATCAATCCAGTCCCTGAAACAATGCCTAGCATATACTGGGTATTTAATACATGTTTGTTATTGAACTAATTTGTTTTCTTTCACCAATATCCTATGGTGCAGGTTCAGTAGAGTATGGGAATGATACAAGTTATCATATGAACAAAGTAACTTTAGTGGAAGATCAAGGGGACCAAGCTATATAAGATGCTTTAACTCTATGATTAAAAAAAGCATAGTCGATTTATGAATTATGTAAAAGAAATCAATATGTTTTAACCTTAGTTAGTTTCCTACAGAAATAATGTAATAACCCTAGATTCTATCTTTATACATATATATCCTTTTTCATGATAAAATACATTGATAGTCTGACTTATCCACAGAGAAAGCTAGGGAAATCAATATGAATGCAAATTTGTTACTACTACCAAATTCAGAAATTCAATTAAAACATCATCTTGACAGTGAGTCAGAAGTATTATCACCACATGGGGCGGGGGGAATGACTAGTGAGACTATAGGAATTTGATGTAAGAGATGGAAATGTCCTGGAGAATGAAAATGAATGATTAAGTGATTTAGGGGGATTAATAAACAAAGTTGAATAGAAAATGATATACTTGATGAAAACTCAGAAATTAGATGTGATTGGAGCTTTCAAAATGGTAAAAGAGATATGGAATGTCAAATTAATCTTTGAAATTCACATAATTAAAGTAATGTGGACCTCTTAGAAGACTATTTCTCAAGCTCAATTCAAATAACAATGGAAATGCTTTGTTGTAATGTTCTGGTTTGCTTTCTGGAGGTCTTGGGACCAACCGTGTTTCAGCAGAGTAATCACCACAAAAATAGCCAGGAATAAAGTCTAAAAGTCTGTATTGTCTTCTTCACAGTCTGTCTCTTTGCCTGGGGCCCAGGTTAGCTCTCTGGAGGCCCTTCAGAGGGTCTTGGTCTCAGCAGGGGAAGCAGATGAGCCACCATGAGGCTGAAGAAGATGGAATGTCTCTCCTCCAGTCCTTCTTGGCTCTTTTATACTCTATTATAAGTACATCATCGTAGGTGTCAATCTTGTAGAATAGTTATCAATCTTGTAGAACTATATTAAGTACTCAGTACATATACTGAACTAGAGAATTATTAAGCATCATAATAAACTAGATAATCCTTGTCTTATCAATTCCACTGAGTTATCACCTTTTCAAGTATACTTCTCCAAAGTTCTGCCCTTTACATTTGTGGTTCACTTAGAGGTCTGTAAGTAGAAGATGAAACTTTGAAGAAGGCAAGAATTATGAAAAGGATGTGGCAGATGGAATAGTTTGAAGGAAAAAAATGCCAGTAGTTAATTGGAAATAAGGACAAAAAATAGGCATTGCCCCCCAATTTTTTGTGAAAATAAAGTCTCATCTGTGGGATTGGAGTAAGAAAGGGGAGAGCTACTATCAAAGGGAATAAAAGTAGCTGATTATAAAAAAATGTCTTCATAGTGCATTGGAAAAAGTTTTCATTTAGCACAATTTTTAGCTTCTTTAGATCTTGTTTGACATTCTAAATAGTATGGATCTAAAGAAAAGAAAGAACATATAAAGACAATATATGGGAATTTTATGGTTCCAAGGGGGATTGGATTGAGAAATGAAAATGCATAGAAAACAACTTGGACATGAATTCTAAGGTCAAACAATTTAATAATTCTTTTCTAACTTGAAATTTTAAGAGAAACAAGAACGATCAGCATAGGGGTAAAGAGGGGAGAGAAAAGTAAGAGTTTTTCTCCTATTGCAGTTCTTGTAAATAAATATACATAATAAATGCAAAAATGTGGCTATGAGGTTATTAGTCAATGAATTTTCTTCTTTCACTTATAATTTGCTTACATTCATATGCATATTAATTAAAAATCTTGAAATGAGCTGGACTTCAATGGCCCAAGCAATATAATACATATAGCTTGTATGTGTTTGTTTGTGTGTGTCTTTGTGTGTGTGTGGTGTTGGTGTGTTTTGGAGTGTGGAGGCAGTAAAGTCCCTAAAATGAGTTTTCAAAGGAACAGCATATTCGCCAGGGATTAAGCAAAACTTTTTTTCCTGCCTATTTTTTAAATTAAAACTTTTTATTTACAAAATATATGCATGGGTAATATTTCAACATTGACCTTTGAAAAAACTTGTGTTCTAAATTTTTCTCTTCTTCCCCCTATTCACTCCCCTAGATGGCAGGCAATCTAATAATCTAATATATGTAGAATATGTTGAAATATATGTTAAATCCAATATATGCATACATATTTATAAAGTTATCTTGCTGCACAAGAAAAATCAAATCAAAAAGGAAAGTAAATGAGTAAGAAAACAAAATACAAACAAACAACAACAAAAAGAGTGAGAATATTATGTTGGGATCCATATTCAGTTTCTACAGTCCTCTCTCTGGGCATAGATGGCACTCTTAATCATAAGATCATTGGAACTGGCATCAGTCATATCAGTCATCTCATTGTTGGAAAGACCCACATCCATCAGAAGTGATCATCGTATAATATTGATGTTGCCATATACAATGATCTCTTGGTTCTGCTCATTTCACTTATCATTAGTGCATGTAAGTCATTCCAGGCTTCTCTAAAATCATCCTCCTGATCATTTCTTATAGAAAATAATTTCCATAACGTTGATACACCATAACTTATTCAGCCATTCTCCAATCAATGGGCATTCACTCAGTTTCCAGTTTCTTGACATTACAAAAAGGGATGTCACAAACATTTTTGTACACATGGGTCCCTTTCCCTCCTTTAAGATCTCTTTGGGATATAGGCCCAATAGGAACATTTCTGATTTGGTTGATCTCATTCCTGAGGATGGCCAGGTCCATCAGAATTGGTTATCATATAATATTGTTGTTGAAATATATAATGATCTCTTGGCCCTGCTTATTTCACTCAGCATCAGTTTGTGTAAGCTTCTCCAGGCCTTTCTGAAATCATCCTGTTGGTCATTTCTAACAGAACAATAATATTCCATAATATTCATATACCACAGTTTATCCAGCCATTCTTCAACTGATGGGCATCCACTCAGTTTCCAGTTTCTAGCCATTACAAAAAGGGCTGCCACAAACATTCGTGCACATACAGGTCCCTTTCCCTTCTTTATGATCTCTTTGGGATGTATGCCCAGTAGTAACACTGCTGGATCAAAGGGTATGCACAGTTTGATAACTTTTTGAACATAGCTCCATATTGCTCTCCAGAATGACTGGATCCATTCATAGTTCCACTAACAATGTATTAGTGTCCCAGTTTTCCCACATCCCCTCCAACAATTGTCATTATCTTTTCTTGCCATCTTAGCCAATCTGAGAGGTATGTAGTGGTATCTCAGAGTGGTCTTAATGTGCACTTCTCTGATCAAAAGTGATTTACAGCATTTTTTTATATGACTAGAAATGGTTTTAATTTCTTCATCTGAAAATTTTATGTTCATGTCCTTTGACTATTTATCAATTAGAGATTGGCTTGGATTCTTAAAAATTTGACTTAATTCTCTATATATTTTAGAAATGAGGCTTTTATCTCTTAAACTCTTAACTCTTAAATGTAAAAATGTTTCCCCAATTTATTGCTTCCCTTTTAATCTCATTTTCATTACATTTGTTGGTACAAATTTTTTTCAACTTAATATAATCAAAATTATATATTTGGTGTTTAATGGTGAGTTCCAATTCTTCTTTGGTTGAAAATTCTATACTTATTCACAGATCTGAGAGGTACACTACTATCCTCTGTTGTTCTAATTTGCTTATATCACCCCTAATGTCTAAATCATGGATGCATTTTGATCTTATTTTGAAATATGGTGTTAGGTGTGGGTCAATGCCTAGTTTCTGTCATACTAGTTTCCAATTTTCCCAGTATTTTTTGTCAAATAGTGAGTTCTTATCCCAAAAGTTGGGATACTAGATTGCTATAGTTATTGACTATTTGTCCATTATTCCACTGATTGACCACACTATTTCTTAGTCAGTACCAAGTGGTTTTGATGATCACTGTTTTATAATATAGCTTTAGATCTGGCACAGTTAGGTCACTTTCACTGACATTTTCTCTTCATTAATTTCCACGAAATTCTGGACCCTTTATTCTTCCATATGAACTTTGTTTTTATTTTTTTTCTAGACCTACAAAATAATTTCTTGGGAGTTTGATTGGTAGCACTAAATAAGTAGATTATTTTACATAGTATTGACATTTTTATTATATTTTCTCAGCCTTTTCATGTGCACTTGATATTTTTCCAATTGTTTAGATCTCACTTTATTTGTGTAGAAATTGTTTTGTAGTTGTGTTCATATAGTTCCTGACTTTCCCTTGGCAGGTAGATTCCCAAATATTTCATATATCATCAGTTATTTTAAATGAAATTTATCTTTGTATCTCTTGCTGCTAGACTTTGTTGATAATATACAAAAATACTGATAATTTATGTGGATTTATTTTATATCCTGCAACTTTACTAAAGTTGTGGATTATTCCTAGTAGTTTTTTAGTTGATTCTCTAGGTTCTCTAAGTATGCCAATATATCATCTGCAAGAGTGATAATTTGGTTTCCTCATTATCTACTCTAATTCCTTTATTTTTTCTTCTTTTATTGCCAAAGCTAACATTTCTAATACAATGTTGAATAGTAATGGTGATAGTAGGCAACTTTGTTTCACCCCTGATCTTATTGGGAATCATTCTAGTTTGTCCCTCTTACATAAGATGCATGCTTTTGGTTTTAAATAGATACAACTGATCATTTTAAGGAAAACTCCATGTATTCCTATACTCTCTAGTGTTTTTAATAGGAATAGGTTTTACTAGGAATAAAATTGGATTTTGTCAAATGCCTTTTCTGCATCTATTGAGATAATCAGATTATTTTTGTTAGTTTGGTTATTGATATAGTCAATTATACTAATAGTTTTCCTACCAGCCCTGCATTCCTGGTATAAATCCTACTTGGTCATTGTGTATTATCTTGAGGATGATTTTCTGTAATCGCTTTGCTAATATTTTAGTTAAGATTTTTGCATCAATATTCATTAAGGAAATTGGTCTCTAATTTTCTTTCTCTATTGCCACACTAATTGGTTTAGCTATCCACAACATATCTGTGTCATAAAAGAAATTTGGTTGGATTCCGTTCCCTATTTTTTCAAATAGTTTATATAATATTTGAATTAATTGCTTTTTAAATGTTTGGTAGAATTCACATATAAATCCATATGGTCCTGGAGATTTTTTCTTAGGGAGGTGATTAATAGCTTGGTCTATTTCTTTTTCTAAAATGTGACAGTTTAAATAATTTATTTCCTCTTCTGTTGACCTGGCCTACTTATATTTTTGTAGATAATCCTCTATTTCATTTAGATCATCAAATTTATTGGCATATAGTTGAGCAAAAATAACTCCTAATTATTGCTCGAATTTCCTCTTCATTGGTGGAAAGTTCTCTCCCCCTTTTTTTTAGAGACTAATAATTTGATTTTCTTCTTTCCTTTTTCTAATCAAATTAACCCAAGGTTTATCTATTTTGCTGGTTTTTTCATAAAATCAAGTTTTAATTTTACTTATTAATTCAACAGCTGTCTTACTTTCAATTTTATTAATCTCCCCTTTTATTTTCAGAATTTCAAATTTGATATTTAATTGGAGGTTTTTAATTTGCTCTTTTTTCTAGCTTTTTAAGGTGCAAGATCAATTCATTGATTTTCTCTTTCTCTACTTTATGCAAGAAAGGATCTAGAGATATAAAATTTCTCCTTATTACTGCTTTGGCTGCACCCTACAAATTTTGGTATTGGAATATTTGGTATTCATTATTGTCATTCTCTTGGATGAAATCATTGATTGTATCTATGACTTGCTGTTTCACTCATTCGTTTTTTAGGATTAGATTATTTAGTTTCCAATTAATTTTTGGTCTATTTTTCCCTGGCCTTTTATTGCATGTGATTTTTATTGGAATCATAATCTGAAAAAAATTACACTTAATATCTCTGCTTTTCTACATTTGATTTTGAAGTTCTTATGTCCTAATACATGTCAATTCTTGTATAGGTTCCATGAACTGCTGAAAAAAAAAACCAATAAACTCCTTTTTGTCTCCATTAAATTTTCTCCAAAGATCTATCATACCTAATTTTTCTAAAATTCTCTTGACTTCCTTAATATCTTATTTATTTATCTTGCAGTTCAATTTATCTAGCTCTGAAAGAGCAAATTAGAGATCCAACACTAGTATTGTTTTGCTGTCTATTTTGTCTTGCAACTCTTTTAACTCCTCCTTTAGGAATTTGGATGCTATTCTACTTGGTGTATATTTGTTTAGTATTGGTATTGTTTCATTATCTATGGTACCCTTTAGCAAGATACAGCAAAAATTGATCTAATTAAAAGAGATAAGGAATTTCCTTATCTCTTTTAATTAGATCAATTTTTGCTTTTGCTTGATCTGAGATTAGGATCACTAACCTTGCTTGTTTTTTTTTTTTTTTTTAACTTCACCTGAAACATACTAGATTCTGCTCCAGCCTTTTACCTTTACTCTTTACTTATCACTGTGCTTTAAAAGTGTCTCTTGTGAACAACATATTGTGGGATTCTAGTTTTTAATCTAGTCTCCTAGCCACTTCTGTTTTATGGGAGTGTTCATTCTATTCACATTCACAGTTAAAATAACTAATTCTGTATTTCCTGCCATCTTATTTACCCCAAGTTATGCTTTTCTCTTTCTCTTCCCCCTTTCCTCCTCCCCAGTATTTTGCTTCTGACACCACCTCTCTCAGACAGCCCTCTATTTTTAGAGCCCCTCCCCCTTTCTTGCACCTTTCCCCTACTACTTCTGTTTTCCCTTTTACTAGCTTCTCCTTTCAGTTCCCCTTTTCCTCTCCCACTTTCCTATAAGGTGTTTTAAGTTTCTCTGTGAAATCGAGTATGTCTGATGTTCTCTCTTGGAGCTAAATCTGATGAGAGTAGGATTCACACCATGCTTACTCCCCTCCTTTCTTTCCCACAATTATAATAGGTCTTCTTTGACTATTCATGAGATGTAAATTCCCTTTTTTTACCTCAATTTTCCTCTTTTTCCAGTATACTCCCCTTTCTGGGTCTTGTTACTTTTTCATATTATGATAATAAAATCAAATTATACCCACACTCTTTAAATATAACCATAACAGAAATATAGTTATCAAGGATTCTTTCCTTTTTACCTTGTTATGCTTATCTTGAGCATATTGTATTTGGACATCAAATTTTTTTGTTCAGTTCAGGTTTTCCATCAGGAATAGATGAAATTTACCTGTATCATTGAATGTCCATCTTTTTTCTTGAAAGATAACACTCATTTTAGCTGAATAGTTTATTCTTAGCTGTAATCCAAGTTCTTCAACCTTTCAGGATATCTGGTTCCAGTCCCTTTGATTCTTTAAGGTGGAAGCTACAAGGTCCTACGTAATCCTGATTGTGGCCCCTCAATATTTGAATTGTTTTGATTTTTTTTTTTGGATGCTTGCAATATTTTTTTCCTTGGTCTGATAATTCTGAAATTTAGCCATAATATTCTTTGGGGTTTTTAATTTGGTATCTCTTTCAGGAGATGATCAGTGAATCCCAGTTTCATTTAATAATTGATATGGATTAACTTTTACAAAGGGATAATTGATTCTAAGATATAGCTCAAACACATGTACAAGTATTTTTTCCTCTTTGTTCCCCCATTCCTACATTTACCTTTGTTCCTATAAATGTGCTTCTTAATGAAGGTAGAGAAAATTGCAGAACCAATTTGATTAGTTGTGAAAATTGAATGAGTTTAGTTTCTCCAGAGTTAATGAAACTTAAATTAGAGAAATGAAACTTAAATAGGAAAATAAAGAAACTGAAAGCTAAGAAATAGAATCTAAACTTTGGGCCAATATGAAATAAAGGGGGGAAAAACTTTATGGGGAAGACATAAATTAGAATAAGAAACATTTTCTAAAACTTAAGCCAAGATGAAGACTCAGACTCAGGAAGGAAGATGTAGTCAGGGGTGGGGACTTATACTCATTGGAGGGAAGATGTAATTAAGAGTGGAAACTTATGTGGGGAAATTAAGCTTTTCAGATAGCCTATAATCATTATAATACCTAGCCAATGGGAAATCATAAAAGGGACTGAACTATGTCTAAGAAGTTGAAGGCCAAGAGGAGATGTAATAAGGGGTGGATATTACTATAAGAAAATTAGAAACTTTGGATAGACTGTAACCTCTGTTGTACCCAGTCAATGGGGAAACAGGAAAAGAACTTGCATTTTGGGATAGGAGATTTAAAAAAAAACAACAACTGTGCTTTAACACTTCAAAAGTGTACCTACTAGCTTAGATACCTGTTCTAGAACATTAAAAAATAAAATCTTTTCTTAATTCATCAGTGACTCAGTGGAGTTTTTTTTTTTTTTCTTACATAGGATCAACTACGGATTTATGTTAAACAACTTCAACCAAGCTCTCTGTATTCTTAAGCAATTCTTTCTACACTGGACTTATCAACTCACTATCCCATGGTTCACAGCAGTTCTCCCCAACGGTCTCATTTTTTCATAAGCATTTTCATGAGAATTTCTCTCTTTTCAAACAGCATATGACACCTATTCACCTTATCCCCTGAAGAAAGTACCTTACCTCATATTTTAAAGGGGCTGTCTCCAAAATAGAGTTTTGACTCTAACTCCTAGATTTCTATGACTTATTCTCCTAACTTTTAGAAATTCAAAAGATCACACTTTTAGAAACGAATGCTCATTTCTTTGATCCACATGGTTTCAGTGGGTAGAAGGCTCTAAGTCTTCCTCTCGTACACCAAGGTCTCTCACTGACCCTGTAAGTGAAGGAGTCACTGAATGAAATAGAGATGGCAATGCTGATGAAAACCTTTTTAAGAAAGCACTGTTTTCTCTTTCTGGATGAAAAGTCAACTTTCAAAAGATATTCCCAGTCATGTGGGAATGAACCATGTACAAAATATCAGTTCATGCTCTATAGTCATCCTTATATATCATAATGAATCACCCAGAAATAGACATGCCAGCTTTTCCACATAGATAAGTTCCATCAGCCAACAAACCCAGACTTTGGTTACATAAGGAATTTCTATCCCTATCAAATCTATTTTTGGTAAAATAGATTCTGATTACACACCAGATATAAACATATAATAACCATTGCTGGGTTCACGGGACTGGAGTTATGTGCTCTCAATCTTCATTAAGACTTCCTTTTTCCTGAACTCATGAAAGTGGTAGACCAGGTTAAATCCTAATTGCTAACCACCAAAAAGACTCCTTTCTTTATAATATTTGCCTTGTTGTATGCCTATTTGCCAACCTTGAAACTTCATATAAATTTACTTAAAACTTTGTTTTGTCTCATACCTAAGTCTTCTTAAACATTAGAGCATAAAGATACTCAATCTAAAATGTAAATCAGGTATGGAATAGAAATTTATTTCCTTTATGAAAAATGAATGTTTGATGCACACAAAAGCCTCTAGATAAGCATTGACAGAGAGACTTAAAAGAATACACACTAATAAATTTGACATTGATATAGTACTTACTTTGTGCTAGATACTACACTGATGACTTTATTATCTTATTTGATTCTTATAACAACATTGGGAGATAGGTGTTAGAATATAACTATTCTTAAATTTTTCTAGATGGCTGATAGTAAAATGACCAAAACATAAAACATTTCTCTAGCAAGACTATAAAAGGAAAAATTAATTTAATTACAAAGAGAAAAAGCATAAGATTTGGGGACCTCAATTTATCCCTCATAAATTGAAATAAATTTAACCAAAAAAATGAAGAAATAGAAGAAAATTTTAGAAAACTTAAATATGATAGATCTCTGAAGAGTACTGAAAATGTATAATAATAAAAATATGTCAAATAAAATAAATTTGAAACGATGATTAAAAATTATTTGGAAACTAACAATCCAAAAAAAAAATGAGTAGGTGAAAAAAGCGAATCATAAAAATTACTATTAATGTCATTAAAGACAATTACAACTGAGGTGGAGCTAAGATGGCAGAGTAAAGGCAGAAATTGCGCAGCCTCTTCCACAAACTGCTCCAAATTCCTTTAAATAATGATTCAAAACAAATTTTAGAGCATCAGAACACCCAAGAAGATGGAGTATAATATTTTCCAGCCTAAGGAAACTTGGAATTTTGCAGAAAAGGTCTGTAACATCAGGGTGGAAGTCCAATGTGCAGTCCCAAGATAAGGTGTGCCAGCATAGCCCCACACCCACTCCAGCCTTGTCTATTCTTGACCTCTAAATAAGAACCAGAATTGGTGATTTCCAGACCTCTCATCCCAGAAACACCAAAGAAAAGCAGAAAAAGGTCTGTGGAACCAGAGTAGAGGCCAGTACACAAATCTAGCTCTGGCTGAGACACCAGCATCAATGAGGGGAGATCTCTGAATCACCAGTGGTGCTGGAGGTTTCTGGACCTCTCAGCCACAGGGACACTAGGGAAGACTCAGGTCAATAGAGAGGACCTAAGGCAATTTGTGGAAGTCTGATGTGTACTGTAAACACAGCCCCTTCAGAAAAGCCCCAGCCCCAGCCAGCACACTAGATCTTACAGCTACAGTGGGTCAGGGACACAATTAAATAGCTCTTGGGCAGAAAAGTGTGCTTATGGTCAGATCCTAGAAAAATTTCTGAAAATAACTGTACAAAACTCCTGAAGCTTGGAACAGTGCACATCCCACCCTGGGAACAGAGACCTATTTTAACAAAAAGTTAAAAGCAAAGTAATGAGCTAGGAAAATGAGTAGAAAACAAAATAAAAATGTTTCTGACCATTAAAAGTTATTATGGTGACAAGGAGGATCAAAATGTATACTCAGAAGATGATAACAAAGTCAAGAGAGATAGAGGAAATAATAGGGAAAGAATTGAGAGAGGTGCTAAAGAAAATACAAAAAGCTAATGAGGAGAAGAATACATTAAAAAGCAAAATTGGCTAATTGAGAAAGGAAGTACAAAAGCTCACTGGAGAAAATAATTCCTTAAAAATAGAATTGAGCCAATGGAAATTAGTGACTTTAGAAGAAATCAAGATAAAATAAAACAAAAAATAAATAAAAATAGAAAAAATATGAAATATTTCACTAGAAAAACAGCTGATTTGGAAAACAGATCCACAAGAGATAATTTAAAAAAAATAATCAGTCTATCTAAGTCATAATAATAAAAAAAAGAGTGTGAAGATGACAGGAAAAGATAATGATGAATTTTGGAGGGGATGTAAGAAAACTGGGACACTGATACATTTTTGATGGAACTGTGAATGGATCCAACCATTCTGGAGAACAATTTGGAACTATGCTCAAAAAGTTATCAAACTGCATATCATTTGACCCAGCAGTGTTTCTACTGGGCTTATATCCCAAAGAAATCTTAAAGGAGGGAAAGGGCCCCACATGTGCAAAAATGTTTGGAACACCCTTTTTGTAGTGGCTAGAAACTGGAAATTGAATGGATGCCCATCAATGGGAAAATGGCTGAATAAATTGTGGTATATGAATGTTATGGAATATTATTTTTCTGTAAGAAATGACCAACAAGATGATTTCAGAGAGGCCTGGAGAGACTTACATAAAATGATGCTAAGTGAAATGGACCAGGAGATCATTGTACACAGGAACAACAAGATTATGAAATAATCAATTCTGATGAATGTCGCTCTCTTCAACAATGAAGTGATTCAAACCAATTCCAATTGTTCAGTGATGAAGAGAGCCATATACATCCAGAGAGAGTACTGTGGGAACTGAGTATGGACCACAACATAGCATTTTCATTCTTTCTGTTGATGTTTGCTTGCATTTTGTTTTCTTTCTCAGGTTTTTTTTTTCCTTTCTTGATCTGATATTTCTTGTGCAGCAAGATAACTGTATAAATATGTATACATATATTGGATTTAACATATATTTTAACATATTTAACATGCATTGGACTACCTGTCATCTAGGGGAGGGAGTAGGGAGAAGGAGGGAAAAATTTGGAACAGAAAGTTTTGTAAGGGTCAGTGTTGAAAAATTATCATGCACATGTTTTATAAATAAAAAGCTTTAATAAAATTTAAAAACCCATATATTTGAAGACATTAAATACAAAAAAAAACTATAAAAAAGAAAAGAGCCTGGACATAATTTTTCAAGAAATTATCAAGAAAATATCAGGATATTCTAGAATCAAGGGTAAAAATAGAAAATGAAAGAATCTTCTTTTCACCAACTAAAAGAGATCCCCAAATGAAAACCTACAGGAATATTATTGTCAAATTCTAGAATTCTCAGGTTTAGGAAAAAAATATTGCAAGCATCCAGAAAGAAACAATTCAAGTATAGTGGAGCCACAGTCAGAATAACTTTATTTTAGCAGCTTCTACATTAAAGAACCAGAAGGCTTATATTTTGATATTTTGGAGAGCAATGTAGCTAGGTTGCAACCAAGAATCACCTACCCAGCAAAATTGAATATAATTTTTCAGATAAAAAGGAGTTCATTCAGTGAAACAGAGGTTATTAAAACATTGATGATGAAAAGACCAGAGATGAATAGAAAATCTTGCTTTCAAATATAGATCTCTGGATAAGTATAAGGAGATAATCAGAAAAGTGATATCATAGGGAACTTAATAAGGTTTATGCATTTAAATTCCTACATGGAAGAATGATAGTTGCAACACATTAGAACTTTCTCATTATTATGGCAGTTAGAAGGAGTATATATAGACAGAGGGTGCAAGTGTGAGTTGAATATAAAAGGATAATATCTTTTTTTTTAATAAAGAATGATGAAACAGGGGTGAGAATGGAATGTTTTGGAAGAAAGGGAAAGGGAGAAGTGATACGGTGCAAATTATCTGCCATAAAAAAGAGGCAAGATAAAGCTTTTACAGTGGAGGGAAAGAGGGGAAGAAGATGGTTAGTGAGTGAAGATTACTCTCACCAGAACTGATTCAAATAGGAAATAACATACATACTCATTAGGGATACAGAAATCTACCTTACCCTGTATTGAAATAGGAGGGCAATAGGATAGATGGGGGAGTGATAAAGGAGAGGGGAGTGATCAGTAGCAAACCTTGCAGCTTGAATGATCAATGTGCCAAACCAATTAATTACATTTTAAAAAATTAATCTAAGATTCCATAAAGATTCAGATGAGAACAAGATTATCAAGTGGGTTGCATAGGCCCATTATCTATGACTAATGGCTAGAAATATTCATTAACAGTCGTAATTGCATTTTTCTGGTTCCCCCTAAAACCATTAGTCCACTTTGGGGAGACTATGCATATGTCAAACATATTTTAAGTGACCTTCTTTGAGGCTTATATGTTGACCATAATGAATCAGATCTTGACTCACTCTGGATGGAACCCAGTTCATACATGAACCTGGATTAGGGGTTCCTTAGCAGAAAGGGATGGTAAATGTTCATCTATTCATCTGAGACATTATTCATCTGTTATACTAAATGATTCAGTTTTCCACCTAGAAATATCTCCCTTTTTATAAAGAATAGAAAATGTATGGACAAAATTAAAATAGAAAGGTATTAGAGATTAAGAATAGAACAAATGGACAATTTTTAAAATATTCCTTTTTACCAAAATCAGTAAAATATTTTTTATTTGAGGAAAAAAAAGTTTTTTTGTTCTTCTTTTAAACCCTGTGAGAGATGTAGGAGACTTTCAGCCTTTAAAAATAATATTTTTCATGAGGTTTACTAGATCAGGGTAGACCAGAAAGTCAAATAGGTAAAGATAATACACACCAGGGGTGGAAAAATATATATAATAAATAATATGTATTGGAATGTGTAAATAATATAATATAAATACACACACACAAACACACACACACACACATACCCCACATTGAGAGAGTGGGAGTAAAGGGATTAGCTACTTTATCATAATCACAAAAAATGAGCTTGCATAGCTCTTGCTTCTACATCTTCTCTTTTCAGGTTATATAGCTAAATAGAGTTTTCTTATTCCCAAAAAAGATCGAAATGGATGCTAAATGTCTCAGTTGATTCATCATTTAGATAGTATTTATTCCAATATTTTGAATAGTCTTAAATAGAAAAGAATTTCAAATAAGAATATCAAATATCAAATTTCAAATGACTTTTCAATATCCTTTAATAGAAAAAAGACAAAAATGAAAATTTGTCTCTATCATAGTAAGAATTTTTAATTTCTTTTTAGATTTTTCTTTTTTAAAAATAAGCTTTAATATGATTAGTCAATCTGAAATTATTCACTAATATGACATAATGATTGCCTAGATCATCTTGATTTCACTATTTGACAAGTTCTTGAAAGGCAATCTGGTCTAATGGAAAAAGCAGTGGACTTCAGATTATTACTAGAAGGATTTGATGATAGCTTTGAGCAAATTTTTTAATTTCTCTAAGCCTGGTTTTCTCATATATAAATAAGATGGCAATACTTTTTTTCTGCCTTCTCCTGTGGTTGTTTTTTTTTTGTTGTTGTTTTTGTTTTTGTTTTGTTTTGAATGAGTACCAGTGATTTGCTGAACTGGCTCCAGTACTCATTCTTCATCATGCAGTGGGAGTATTTGCACCTCAGAAAACAGGAAATACCACAAATCACTAGTTGATTTGATGGTATTTTGGTTATATGGGCTTAATAAATTTCATTATTTTAATATTATTAATGTTAATAATTGATTAATAAAGTGTTCAAAAAGGAGATTAAACTGAACTATGTATCCTGTGCATATTTTTCTTTGTTTGGAGTGGTAATTGTTAAACACTTTTGACTGGGGGACAATGTGAAAACTTTTTGCTGCTCATAATTTTAAAATTGAACTTTAATATTTGTGTATTGCCACATGAGGCAATTCAGTTGAGATTAAGATTCACTTTTCTTGGATGGAAAAAAGTGGAAAGAGAATATAATCAAAATCAATAAAGTCATAAATAGTACAGTTGAGAATATTACATTTTTTCAAGTTACACTGCTAGAACAAGAGAAAGTATTCCTTAAAGTTTGAAAGCAGCAAGTTTATTGCAATCAGGCAGTTCAGACCAGAAATATAAGTATTGCTCCTCACACTTTCAAAATGTTTAGATATATTATAGAAAATAGATGTAGAATAGTTTCTTAAGATAAGGTTAGGGTTAAATTCCCATTGGAAAATGATTGGGAAAATATGTTATATGAATAAAGTGGACTCCTCTTTTGTACAATGTGAAATGGCAAATATGAAGAAATTAAGGAAATGCAATTTATATGAACTGATACAGAATGGAATGACTAGAGCTAGAAAATATGTCATAAAAGCACAATAACATAAAAAATTAAAAGACAACATAACAATGAAAAGTGATTAAAATTCAGTGGACTGTTAGTAAAGACTACTTCTTTTTTTTCTCAGGGGAGAGAAAGTAGACAATATATTGGGAATAAAGTTTTATTTTTTTTCAGATATAGTGTATAGGTGTCTTCATTTGTACTTTATTGTAAGAGAGGGTCCTATGAGGAAGAGGAAAAGTCAATTAGAGATGATAGTGATATAGAAAAAAAAGAAGCATTATAATAATAATTTAATTTTGTTTAAAAAGTTATTTTTTTTGCCTGGTTATAATCAAGAAAAATAATGTAAGCTCCCCAAGGTGCCCTTGTGTGTACCATGATTTAAAAAAAATCACTGAACTGGATAAATTATGTTGTGACAATTTTTTTTTTGTTTGTTTTTCTTTTTTATTGGAAAATGTGATCTGAAAGCTAACAATATAGATTTAGTGATTTTGCTTTTGGTTTAATAGTCAATTAATTTGTTTTGATATCTAACCCAATCCCACCTCCCAACCATGGGTAATCTATTCAAAAATTATTAAACTCAGTGAAAATATCTATTATTCTATTTGATTGACTTGATATAGAGTAAAAAAGTGACTGTACATTTTCCATTTTCCAAACTATTGTTTTGGTATCATGTTTGCTCACCTCTCAGATCTTTTTTCTTCCTGGTGTTCAGATCAAGGTAAATGTGCTGTGGGATGTCTTTAAAAAGAAATTAAACAGTGAGGTTCTCAAAGGAAAAGCGACAATCACATAATTGAAAGATTATGCAATCTATCCCTATTGCTGCAATGGAGAGGTTTTTAACTGGCATCCAAGGAATCCCTGGATAGATTTCAGGGAAATTATGAATTTGAATGGGTGAAAAACAATAACCTTTTTATATTTTTTTTCCTTTTTAGTTCCTTGGCAAACCTATTTCCTTTTATTTACTTAAAAATATTTCTTGTAAATTGACCCTTAGATTTCATCTAATTTTTGTCTATGACAAAAAAGATTCAGAACCCCTGTTGCAGTGTAATATGTTTCTTGAAATTTTGTTTTTGACCACGTTATCTTTAGGCAGACCATCCAATTTTAAAATTTATTGCTAAATTTCCCTATTCTCTTAATATTATTATATTCTCTCTTACTAGTATAAGACCTTAATCTATTTACTATTGTTACAAATACCTTCACATGCAGAAATTTCTCTAATTCTGCTAAATTTCCATTCTTTCTTTTCCTAAAACAATAGAATAAATAGGAAAATATAGTTTTATGGTAAATTTGCATCTAATTTATTTGACTTTCCTGCCTTTAGATTAGTTTTTCCTCCCTTCATTTCTTCATGGCTTTATTAACCTCCTAAAAATAAAAATGTCTATGTTAGAAAAAGAATCAAGGCTTATGGCTCAAGTATACATCAATCTAAATATATTTTTACTTAATTTGGAGTCAATATGGTACAGTGGATAAGGAAAGCTGTAATTAGTCATTTTTATGCCTGAGGCCAATTGAAGGAGATAGTCCTCAAATGCTACTGAGGAAGCTACCAAGGGAATGGGGATAGATTAGACCATAATATTAGAGATGAGTTCAGATGGAGTGGAACCCAACTGGGGTCTATCTGCTGACAGACACCATCTGGTAGTTTACTATTTTATCAGATTAACCTTGCTATGCTCCATTGTTTCTATGATGCTATGTGATCTATAACAATGTACATATCATCATTAATACATTAATACATTAATACATAAAAAGAACAGACTGGTAAAAACATAGTATTACATTTTGACAGTGCTGAGAAATCCTTGGAGAAAACTAAATTATTTTATACTTTGTCTTTAGCAACACATCTGGTGATACAGTAGAAAGAGCACAAGGGAGGGACAAAAAAAAATGGAAATCAAAATTTTATAAAAGTGAATGTTGAAAGCTATGTTTACATGTAACTGGAAAACATACTACTAATTGGGAAAAAATAAAGAATGGACTAGATAGATAGATACATAGATATAGATATAGATATGTTTCTTTATTCCCCAAATTCTGCATAGAATCAATGGGTCCAAAATGATTCAATGGATTTGAAACCATGCAAAAAAATTCCATTGTTTTTAATCAGAAAATATTCACTAATACAATAAAATTTAGGGTTCATAATTTATAAAGTAATTTTACTTACTATAATCTTTGTATGGACTGAAGGACTATATGATAAGATTTGCTTGCTGACCAAGGAACCTTGAATAACCAATCTTAAATGCATAATGTCTTTGGAAAGTCCTACATATGTTTGTGATTTACCTTTTTTCATATTGTTTCAAAATTCAGTTTACTTTTTTAATTAACAAAAATCTAATATATCTCCCTCAAACCACTCCCTACCTTGGAGAAAATAATAATGGTACATAGGATTTATATAGCATTTGCTATGTATCAGGAATTATACTAAGACATTTATAAATACTGTCTTATTTTATCTTCCCAACAACCTGGGGAGGTAGGAGCTATTAATATTCCTATTTTATGGTAGAGAAAACAGAGCCAAACACAAGTTATATGATGTTCACAAGATTTCACAGCTAGTCAGTATTTGAGGTTTGCTTTGAATTCAAGTCTTCTTAACTCTGGGCCCACTGCTTTATCTACTGTATCACCAAACAAAATAATATTTATAGCAAATAAGCATAGTCAATCAAAAAAAACCCCACAGATTATAACCAAATATCCAAATCTATATTTATTCTTCAACCTGAGCCTATCATCTATTTGTAGGGATTCAGAACAACATTATTTATAATTAGCTTTCTGGAATTGCATTGTTGTTTAAAAATTCTTAAATCATTCAAAGTTGTTTGACTTCCCAGTGTTCTTATTTTGTGAATTGTTTTGATTTTTCTCACTTTACTCTGCATCAGTCCATATATGTTTTCCTATGTTTCTTTGAAACCAACCTTTTGCAATTTCTTTTTCTTTTCCTATAGCATAATTCATTCAACAATCTCCCTATTGAGAGGGTATTACTTTCCTGCTCACCCCAGTTTTTGGCTATCACTCACACACCATTCCCCCTCTCACATACCATTTAGTATCACTAAATACTTTTGTTAATAAGTCACTTTCTTTGGTGGATAAACCTAATAAATGTATAGGAAGATCAAATGATATGCTCAGTTGAACAATTTAGTTATTAAATATAATTCTGAATTGATGTCTAGAAAACCTAGACCATGTCAAAACTGCATCAGGAGATCCATTAATGTTCCTTTTTCCCCTTTAGTATCTTCAACATTTGAAATTATGGGAAGAAAATGATTAAAGTACTTATAACTTTTAACCCAGATATTTCATTGCTAGGAGTATACCCAAAGAGAGTCAATAATAAAAAGAAATGTCCTATGTAAAACCAAAATATGTTCATCAGCACTTACTGTATTAGTAAAGATCTCACAACCAAATAGATGTTCATTAACTGCAGATAACTTTTAGGTACACAGAAAATAGTGTTGTTGTTCAAAAAGTTAAGAGATGTTCAAGTGTTCAGTAATAAGAACTGTTATTGCTTTTCCAATTCCATTCCTCCTAAAGACTCCCTACTATCTGATAAAGCCTACTCTGGTTTGAATATCTCCCAGAATTATAAGGTTATTCTCTTTAGATACATTGATGATGGAGATTTCCAGTTCTTCATAAAATTTTTCTTGGATCTCATGTAGGTTTGCCATGAACAGACACACTGATAATGCTACATGGTACTTTCCTTCAAGTGTTAATCACATCATCATGAATCTATTGTTCATTCCTTTTGGAAGTCATACAAGATGGTTGACTAGGTTACAATTGATTGTGAAACCTCTGCCAGATTCATAGTGCTCCTCATCACTGCAGCCATTCCAGAAAAAAAAAAATGTGTATCAAATTCTGGTTTTAACAACAGGGATCTCATTTTCCAGCCTTGTTCCACTCAAGGCTACTCTTTGGATGCAATACTGTTTATGGGATTTTATTTTATCCATAAATGTGCACGTGTTCCTTGTACTAATAGTGAGTAAAATCATCTTCACAAAAGCTTTTGTACATATTTTTGTGTTTTAACCACAGAGTAGGATCTGCCTACCATGGCAAAGAGACCAGATTTAAGTTAGGTGAAGTAGACAAATTTTAGTATACCTTTTCTATCTCCTTTCTCCTGCCAAAAAGTAAACAGTGCAATCCTTAAAAAGAGCTCTTTCAGACACTCAAAAAGCTGCCAAATCCTTCTGTTTCTTCAGTCCTGCAACTACCCTATGGCCTGGGTCACCTGTGTCGTGTTGTGAATACAGCTCCTGGCATATCTACATCTGATGCCTTGTCATTTGTTAGTCACTACAGGACTTTGAGGTAGAAAAAAATGGTAAAAATGTTATCAATGATATCTTTTGGCTAGTATATAAATTGAATTCAAGTGAGGCATAAATAACTGCATGAAATTGCCAGATTTACTTTTCCTTCCAGTCCTTGAATTCCATTAATAAGACAAAATTCTGATAACTGATAATGACAGAGTACAATGAATGACCTTGGAGTGCTTAATGTCTAATCATGTTCTAAGTTCTTCAGAGTATCTGCTTCTACAATCTTCTTAGCTCATTGACACAAATTGTTAACATCTGGCTGGGGATGTTTTTATGTTCTTGAGATAAACATCCTTCTCCCAAATTTACCAACAGGTTTGAGGACCTTTGATTACTCCCAGCCTGGTTTAGACACTCTGTTTACTAGGGTATGACCCTTGTGCATGCAACAACTTCTTAGAGCCATAGGTGAAAGCTGGCTCAGATGAACACTAACGGTGAAGGCAGCTGAAAGGGGGGTTTGGCAGCCCTTACACCAGAAGTAATAATCTTTGCTGGACACCTGTTCACTCCCATATATAATAATCACTTAATAAATGCTTTTTGACTTTGCAAATCCCAACTTGTGTTACTCATATTGCCTTTCTCCTTTGATCTTATCTATGCTCTATTCAACAGTTAGAGGAAGTCCCCCAACCAATCTACCTAGGTCCACTACTATTTAGTATTATCTAGTTTTAAATAGACCCTCACTGAATTAAGTCTATCCTTTATCCATCATTTATTTCTCTTTAATTAACTGAGTTTCTAATCTACTCACTATAAAAGCTATTTCCTCCTCAAACTTAGGTTACCTTTTCTTTATTACTTTAGTGGTAAGAACTGTTGCTATTGCTTTTTCTAACTCCATCTCTCATTTAAGGAACTAATCATATTCTTAGACTAAGAAAACAGAAGTCATTCTTTAAGAATTGTTCCTTTTCCTATTCTTTACATGTTAATCTCTAAAAGAAAGTTCTTGTAAGTATTGCTTTCCTTACTGTGTTCTATAGGACCTGAAGATTTCAGAGCGGTTTATCCAAGTCAGGTTCCTCATTTCTCTTTTTCTTTCATAGGCCATGTGATATGGGAAAGATCAATGAATTATAAATTAGTGTTCTAATGTTTCTATATTTCTAAGACATTGAATTATAAGTTCAAATCCTAGTTTGTAGTTTAATACCTTAGTGACCTTGGACAAACCATTTAAAATATATGGACCCTAGCATGTAAAATGAGAGAGTTGGATCAGACTATTTCTATAGACAATTCCAATTCTAAAAACTGTAAAAACAATCCTTTTTATTATTCTCTGCACTATTGCTCACAATATTTATTTTTAAATAATATTTTATTTTCCCAAGTACATGCAAAGATAGTTTTCAACATTCCCCTCTGAAAACTTTGTATTCCAAAATGTTCTCCCTCTCTTCTCCTACCCCTTCTTTAAGACAGAAAGCAATCCAACATAGATTAACTTTTTGCAATTCTTCTAAACATATTTCCATATTCATCAGGCTGCATAAGAAATCAAATCAAAAGGAAAAAAAATGAGAAAAATAACAAAACAGCAAAAAATACTCTGCTTTGATCCAGATTCAGTCTCTATAGTTTTCTCTCTGAAGAGAACTTGGCTCTTTCTATCACAAGTCTTTTGGAATTGTCTTAAATCACTTCATTATTGAAAAGAGCCAAGTTCATTAGAATTGATCAAAACATAATCTTTTTGTTGCTGTATATGGTGTTTTTTTTTTGTTTGTTTGTTTGTTTGCTTTTTGGTTATGCTCACTTTACTTCATGTGTTTATGTAATTATTTCTAGACTTTTCTGAAATTAGCCTGCTTATTATATCTTATAAAACAGTAATATTCCATTATATTCATATACCCTAACTTATTCAGCCATCTCCCAACTGATATGAATATAAGTATATTTGTAGGTATCCACTCAATTTCCAATTCCTTGCCACAGCAAAATGTTGCCCACAACATTTCCAGTACTTGGGGTAACCTTCTTCCTCCTCTCTGACTATCCAAATATTGCAAATCTTAAAAGATCCAGGTCATATTTGGAATCATTTAAAGAAAAAACACTTTCCTCTGAATATGGTAGCCTATACTTATTCCTACTTTCTGTATTAAGAAGATATTTTGACATAAAACAGGGTTATTATGAGAGAAGTAATTATCTTATACAGATGAGAAGCCTGAGGTCTAGGAAAGGGAAATAAGATGCTCAAGTTGCAAAGATGGTAAATGGCTGAGTAAGGATTTCCCAACTAGGTCTTCTGATTGAATGAAGATTGTCTCTTTTGCCTAGTCTACATGTAATTGCCCCATTTAAAAAAAAACAACTCTCTCAGGTTCAAAATTAAAGGCATGTTCCAATTTAGTACTGGATTCCCAAGATAATTCTCTTCCTGAATTACCTTTTATATTACTTTTAAATAATTAAAAATGTTTTTCAGCAAAGGAGGCCCCAAAGATAAAAAAAAAGGTTAACTTCAAAGCAACATTACTTACTCATCTAGACAAAATAAAATTCATAAAAATCAAAATACTTGAGAAGAATATAGTTACATTTTTTAAAAAATGGATATAATTTGGGAAGAAGAAAAAAATTCACTAAGAATTTGTAAGTTTTCTTTTACTCTTCCCCCAATTATAAAATCTCCATTCTTTTCCTTCCATTTATTTATTTTTTGGGTTCTTTTTGTTTGTTTGTTTTGCTGCTGAGGCAATTGGGGTTAAGTGACTTGCCCAGGGTCACACAGGCAGGAAGTGTTAAGTGTCTGAGGCCGGATTTGAAGTCAGGACCTCCTGACTTTAGGCCTGGCACTCTATCCATTTTGCCACCTGGCTGCCCCCTTTTCCGTCTATTTAAATGCAGTTAGAAGTATTTAAGAATCTGAAGACTAACAGAACACAGGAAACAATAAAAATTAGCCACTGAAAATAAATTTCAAAAAACTTTGTTGTTCTTTCCAGAAAATTTGATATATATTTTTTAAAAAGTCACTGCTTAAATAGGACTTCAGATTGCTCTGCATTTTCCTTTTGGATATGTCAGAATGAAATGATGCTATCAGAAAAGAAAAATGCTCATTTAAATATTAAAAAATAATTGGAACCTCATTTCCCAGTTTCCCCTCTGCTCTTGTTCCTTTCCATACAAAGTAATTTTAGGCAGAATGAGAGGCTTTATTGTCACTATTCTTCCAGACTGAATGTCAACTAGGATAATAAGGTTTCCTGAAAGGTTAATAAATTATAATATGAGAGAACTATTAATACTTATAACTACAATTAGAAGCTGTCCAAATTACCATAGTGTTTATTTATTTATTTTTTTTTAACTTTTTCCTCTGATTAAATTAATTTGCTTCTGGCAGAGGTTATCTCAGATAGCATTTGAGAAGCAAAATAACTAATTAAAATGCAAATATACATTCCAAGTCTACCTAGAATGAAACCAAATATAGTAACACACCAGTCTTGCTACTAAGCAAAACAAAATGCTGATCATGCAATGTTGCAAAGGAAACTCTACATCTCCACTCAACCTGCCCCTTCTACCTCCCTCCTTTCTGTTAATGGAAATACCATTGGCCCAAGTCATTTAGCTTTAAAACTACTGAGCCATCAGATGTTCTTGATTCTTCTTCACCTCCCAATTAAAGAAATAATGATAATAATACAGTGTTATCTAACATTTATGTAGTGATTTAAGGTTTGCAAAGTATTTTACATATGACATTTCATTTTAATATTTCAATGACCACTATCCATATTTTATATTTACATATATATATATATATATATATATATATACACATATGTTCTCATTATATATTTTACTGTGTGCCAGATACTATATTAAGCTTCAGGATAAAAAAGCAAACAAAAGAAAAGAAAAACATTCCTTGCCCTCAAGTACTTTAAATTCTAGTATAAGATACACAGACACATAGTATATGTCAAAAATAACTTGGTAGGGGAAAGGGTATTTAAGCTGTTTTGTTTTGTTTATTTTTGATGGGGGGATCTGTCTCCCTAACTCATTAAGGCTAAAAGCACAGCAGACACTCACAATTCAATCCAAATATTAATTGGCATGGGAGCACTGACCTACTCTGTTTTTCAAATTTGGGCAAGTTTACTTCTCTTTAGGCAGCCTGGCAATCTCTGCTCCCAAAGGATCACCATATTGGCACCAGATTTTGTGGCAATCCCAGATTGTCTTTAATGCTATTATAGCCCAGAACTCCTAAACTTAAATTATATACTGGCCTCAGTCTCTCATCAGAGAATTCAGGCTCATCTTTTGTCTTTTCTTTTAACTTAATCTGAGTCTTGAAAGAAAATAGTAATTCTAAGAGGCAAAAATGAGGAGTAAGAATGTTCCAGAAGTAGAGAACAGACTGTATTAAGGAGGGTAGGGAAGAGGCCAAATATTATGGAAATAACCAAGTAATCTGACCATAGGGCATGAAAAGGAGAAATGGATTATATGTCTGGAAAGACAGGTTGGAGTTGGAGAATAAAGAATTTTAAATGTCAAATGGAATAATAAAAAAAAAAAAGTCTAGCTCAAAAACCCATTTTGGCCTTCTCTTGGTATACCATGTTAAATGTGGGTCAATGCCTAGTTTCTGCCATACAAGTTTCCAATTTTCCCAGCAGTTTTTATCAAATAATAAATTCGTATCCCAAAAGCTAGGGGTTTGGGGTTTGTCAAACAGTAGATTGCTATAGTCATTGACTATTTTGTTCTGTGAATCTAACCTATTCCACTGATCAACTGCTCTATTTCTTAGCTAGTACCAAATGGTTTTGATGACCACTGCTTTATAATATAGCTTTAGATCTGTTACATTTAAGCCACCTTCCTTGACATTTTTTTTTCATTAATTCCCTTTAAATTCTTGATATTTTGTTCTTCCATAGGAATTTTGTTGTTATTTTTTTTTTAGGTCAGTAAAATAGTTTCCTGGGAGTTTCATTGGTATAGCACTAAATAAATAGATTAGATAGTATTGTCATCTTTAATATATTCAATCTACCTATGTATTATTCTGGTTAGCTTTCTGGAGAGCCTTAGGAGCAGCCTTGGTTTCAGCAGAGTAATCACCATGAGAATAGTCAGAGGTAAAGTACAGAATAGTCAGCAATAAAGTCCAAAGTCTTTATTATCTCCTTCATAATCTGTCTCCTTTGTCTGGGGTCTGGCTAGTTTTCTGGAGGTCCTCCAGATTGTGTCTTGGTTTCAGTGAAAAATTGTAGGAGGCAGGGGAGCCAACACAAGGCTTATCAAGATGGAATCTGTGTGACTAACTTTGTCCTCAGTTTAAATATTCTGTTACAAGTACATCATCATAGGTTTCAATCTTGTAGAATAGGTGTCAACTTGTAGAACTATACTAAGTACTAAGTACATGTAAGCTAGAGAATCATTATCTTAATTCTACTGAGTTAACACCTCCTTGTAGGATTAAAACAATTATACTGAGCCTTAGGTATATTTCTCCAGAGTCCCTGCCCTTTACAGACCTCTCCAAGAGCACTTGATATTTTTCCAATTATTTAGATCTGACTTTATTTGTGTGAAAAGTGTTTTTGTAGTTTTGCTCATATAGTTCCTGACTTTCCCTTGGCATATAAATTGCCAAATATTTTGTACTATCGACAGTTATTTTAAATGGAATTTCTCTTTGTATCTTTTGCTGTTAGATTTTGTTAGTGATGTATAAAAATGCTGATGATTTAGTGGATTTATTTAGTATCCTGAAATTTTGCAAAAGCTGTGGATTATTTCTAGTAGTTTTTAGTTGATTCTCTAGGGTTCTCTAAGTATACCATCATATTATCTGCAAAGAGTGATAATTTGGTTTCCTCATTACCTACTCAAATTTCTTTAATCTCTTTTTCATCTTTTATTGCCAAAGCTAGCATTTCTAATGCAATATTAAATAGTAGTGGTGATAATGCACAATCTTGTTTCACCCCCTGATCTTATTAGGAATGCTTCCAGTTTACCACCATTACATATGATGCTTGCTAATGGTTTTAAATAGATGCTACTGACAATTTTAATGAAAAGTCCCTTTATTCCTATACTCTCTAGTGTTTTTAATAGGAATGGATGTTGGATTTTATCAAATGCTTTTTCTGCATCTATTGAGATAATCATATGTTTTTTGTTAATTTAGTTATTGATATAGTCAATTATGCTAATAGTTTTCCTAACATTGAACCAGCCCTGTGTTGAACCAATACACCTTGATCATGATGTATTATCCTGGGGATTATTTTCTGTAATCTTTTTGCTAATATTTTATTTAAGATTTTTGTATCAATGTTCATTAGGGAAATTGATCTATAATTTTCTTTCTATGTTTTTGTACTATTTGATTTAGGTATCAGTACCATGTCTGTGTCATAAAAGAAATTGGTAGGAGTCCTTTGTTCCCTAATTTTTCAAATAGTTTACCTAGTATCGGAGTTAATTGTTTTTTCAATATTTGGTAGAATTCCCATCTGGTCCTGGGAATTTTTTCTTAGGGAGTTGATTAATAACTTGTTCTATTTATTTTTCTAAAGTGGGACTATTTAAGTAATTTATTTCCTCTTCTGTTAATCTGGGCAATCTATATTTTGTATGTGTTCTTCATTTTCACTTAGGTTATCAAATTTATTGGCACAAAGTTGGGCAAAGTAACTCCTAAAGCTCTAATTTCTTCTTCATTGATGGAAAGTTCTCCCTTTTCATTTTTGAGACAATTTGATTTTCTTCTTTCCTTTTTTAAATCAAATTAACTAAAGGTTTATCTATTTTTTAAAAAAATAAAACCAACTTTTAGTTTTATTTATTAATTCAATAGCTTTTTAAATTTTCAGTTTTATTAATCTCTCCTTTTATTTTTAGAATTTCAAGTTTGGTATTTGATTGGGGATTTTAAATTTTTTTTTCTTTTTCTAGCATGTTTAGTTGCAAGCCCAATTCATTGATGTTCTCTTTCTCTATTTTATGCTAATAAGCATCTATAGATATAAAATTTTCCCTTATTATTGCTTTGGCTGCATCCCACAAATTTTGGTATGTTGTCTCATTATTGTCATTCTTTTGGATGATTAGTTGTGTCTATGATTTGGTGTCTCTTGCATTTGGTCTCACTCATGCATTCTTTAGGATGAGATTATTTAGTTTCTAATTATTTTTTTGGTCTATTTTCTCCTGGTCTTATATTGCATGTGATTTTCATTGCATCATGATATGAAAAAAAATTTACTATTTCTGCCTTTCTGCATTTGATTTTGAGATTTTTATGCCCTAATACATGTTAACTTTTGTATAACTTCCATGAACTTGACTGAATTTATTCAATTTTCTCCAAAAATGTATTATACCTAACTTTTCTAACATCTTATTTACCTCTTTAACTTCTTTCTCATTTATTTTGTGGTTTGATTTATCTAGGTCTGAGATAGCAAGATTAAGATCCCCAACAAGTATAGTTTTGCTGTCTGTAATAGCAGTATTTTCATTTTGCATGAGCTCATGGAGAAATTTTCAAGTTTTTCTGAGAGCATCCTGCTCTTCATTACTTATACAATAATATTATTCCATCATAACCCCATACCACAATTTATTTAGTTATTTCCCCAGTTGATAGACATCCCCTCAATTTCCAATTCTTTGCCTTGAGAAAAGAATTGTTATGAATATTTTTGTAGATAGAAGTCTTTTTCTCTTTTTTAAAATCTCTTTTTGGATACATGTCTAATAATGGTATTGTTTGTTCAAAAGCTATGCATGGTTTTATAGCCCTTTGGGCAGAGCTCCAAATTGCTCTACAGAATGGTTGAATCAGTTCACAATTCCCCCAACAAGGAATTAAGGTCTCATTTTCCCCATCTGACCTCCAGCATTTACCATTTTCCTTTTATGACCCATTAGCCAATCTATTATATACGAGGTAGTATCTCAGAATTGTTTTAATTTGCCTTTCTCCAATCAATAGAGTATTTTTTAATATGGCTATATATAGCTTGATTAGTTCATCTGAAAACTGCTCATATTTTTTGATCATTTATCTATTAGAGAATGGCTTTTTTTTTTAATAAATTTGACTGAACTCCTTATAGATTTGAAAAATGTGGTTTCTTTAGAGAAACTTGCTTCAAAATTCTTTTCACAATTGCCAACTCCATTTCATCCTATTTATTCTATTCTCTCATTTCATTCTGTCCCTCCTCAAGTGTTTTGCTTCTGATCAACCCTACCTTATTGATTCTTTTCAAGAACACTGGATGAATAGCAACAACAACAATTCCTTAGTCCCCCAACAAATACTCTTCAATCCAGATGCATTGGCCTATTCGGTTGTTCCTCCAACACATGACTCTTGGTTATGGACATTTTCTCTGACTGGCTCCCATTCCTGGAAAGTCTCCTTCCTAAATAACAATTCCCAGGGTTTCTTTAGGTCCCTACCAAAATCCTACTTTCTACAGTAATTCTACCTCAACTCTTAATTCTAGTGTCTGTCTTTACTCTGTTAATTATTTCTTATTTATCTTGTATACAATTTGCTTTCTATTTTCTGCCTCATTATAAACTTTTTTTAAAGCAGGGACTGTCTTCTGTATCAAAGCCTTAATAGTAGGCATTTAAAAATGTTTATTGATCCCTTGTCTGATACTCTTGGATCCAGTGACTCTGGCTTCCCAACTATTTCATTAACAAGACACATTCTCTCTTGGCTTTGAATATTTTCTCTGGTTCTTTTTTAAGCCTGGAGTATCCTCCTTCCTCATGTCTGCCTCCTGGTTTCTCTGTCTTCCTTTTAGTCCAAACTAAAATGTCATTTTCTATATAGTGTTTCCCACCTGCTCTGAATTTTAGTATTTTTATTCTCTAAATTATGTATTTATTCTGCAAGTAACCTTTTTTGTATATATTTCTGTCCCACATTAGATAGTGAATTTCTTGAAAGTAAGCAATGTTCCATGATAAATGTGGAAATATGTATTATAGAGAAATTTCACATATTTAACATATATTGGATTACTTGCTATTTAGGGAAGGGGGTGGGAGAAAGGGAAGGAGAAACATTTGTAACATAAGGATTTGCAAGCGTGAATGCTGAAAACTCTTTGCATATATTTTGAAAATAAAAAGCTATTAAAAAAATGTAAGGGCTATCTTTTGCCTGTTTTTAGGTTCGCAGTACTTAGCAAAATTCCTAGTATATTGTGAGTAATATTATTTTTCTTTCTTCCTTTCTCCCTTCCTCCCCCTCTTCTTTCTTTCTCTCTCTCTCTCTCTCTCTCTCTCTCTCTCTCTCTCTTTTCTTTTCCTTATTCCTTCCCTCTCTCTTACTTCCTTCCTTTCTCTTCTCCTCCTCCTTGTTCTCTCCTTTTCTTCCTTTTTCTTTTCCTCCTTCTTCTCTTTTTTCTCTTCATTCTCCTCTGTATGAAGTTCTGGTATGTAAATACATAATATATATACATATGTGTATGTGTGTGTATATATCTATATAGATATAGATATATATGAATGGGAATGATTGGATGAAGTTTTCTCATTTTATGAAACTAATATATGAGACTAGACCTAAGTGGCATGATCCCTATTCCCAGAGCTAGATAAGACTTGGGCCTCAGTTTTCAGGAAGTCACATGATCTCTATTCTCTGTCTTTAACCCTAACTTGCAGGGAGTCACGTAGTCTCTGAATGCCAGACCCTCAAGTGATGTGACCCATAGGAAGCAGAGAACATTTGCCAAGGATGGTTATGTCTTTTTAGTCTGTTCAGTAAAAAGGCTCTGGTCTTTTGTTTTGTAAATCTTGGACAAGCTGGAAGGTGGTTAGGTTCCAGGGGTACATGATGGGAGTTAGGATGCCTCCCTGGTGTGTGTCTGGCCTCTCCCTGTAGGGATTAAATGAATACTTTTTCTTTGTACCTAAAGATTTCTCTGATTAATTAATTTGGGAAAGGGCTCTGGCACCCATCTCACAGAGTTTACAGGGTCTTGTCCAGGATCTGTGGCTTCCCAGAGAGATGGTTGGGATCCTGATTCAAGGCAGGTGCTATGTTGGGTTTTCTCTGACTGACCTTGAGATCAAATTCTCATACTGCCCTTTTGTGAAGAATGGGCCTAGGAAAGACACTCAGATAGAAATAGAAAGCACACAATCTTCAAAGATGAAGCTTGGGTAAGAGAGATCCAAGTAACTTATGCATGCATAATCCACGTTGGCACTGTCTGTTAATATATTCTTGAACTGTCCTTAAGTGAGTGGGCCCTGGGATCATCATATCTTGGATGATCCAGGTTAAGGGATAGTGCCAGGAAGAAAGTTCTGTTGATAGCACAGGACTGGGGTTCTCTGGGGCCAAGAAGGTAGGCAACTCCTTCTGAGCGTGATCTGCTGGGTCACAGGGTAGAAGGGAGGGAAGGAAAGGGGGGGAGGGAGGGCTTTGCTCTGCATTTTGCTGGAGATCAGGTTATGATGAAATTGGATACTCTGAGAGGGGGAAGTCACACTGAAATCTTCAAAGCAAAAAAAGGAAAAAAGAAAGTGCACTTGGATATTTCTGTTGTGTGTGGGGAAGGAATGGCTCTCCTCCATTAATTTTTATCTGTGTGCAGAATGTCTTTGCCATGTCTGTTCTGTGAGCTAGAATTTGTTAGAGAGAGGGAGAGAAAGAGAGAGAGAGAGAGAGAGAGAGAGAGAGAGAGAGAGAGAGAGAGACCTGATTTTCCTGTAGATTCTAACTCTGGCCAAAGTTGGAACTTCAGGAATGTCCATTGAGAGTAATGATTGAGGAATTTGGCAATTGGTCATTTCAAAATTCCAAAACAATTCAATTAAATTGGGGCTTCTTAGAGGAGGATAATACACAGTGTAAAGATGATCTCTTTCTTCCCCTTTAACCAGTTACCTGACTGCAGCAGAGACACATGGGGCCAAAGGCAGAGAAAGAAACTATGCTCAATCAGTTTAGTGAAATTTGTTATTTGAAATATGATAGCAAAGGCAGTTTTATGTTATTGGGAATTTGAGAAATTTGGCAATTGGTTATTTCAATATTGCAAAGGTGCTGAAAAAATGCTGGTAGTTTTAACTTCTCGTTGGACTCAATTTTAATCCGTTCATACTCATTTGAAAGAAAAAAAGGAATAGGAAATAAAGTTTGCCTGCTTTTAAAATCTTGCAGGGAAGCTTGTTAGAAAAAAAGGGGGCAATAAAACCTTATCTGATTCAAATTGCAGCTCTGCCTGGGTGGGAGGTAAGAAACAAAACAAAATTGCTTTGGATGAAAAAAAAAAAAAAACAAAACTCTGCCAAAAAAAATAAATATCCTCTTTATCTAGTCAAACTTCTGAGAATCAATTTAAATATATATATACATATATGTGTGTGTGTGTGTGTGTGTAGATATATCTATATACACACACATATATATGTATATATACAACCAAATGCTAATTCAATTTGTCTATGATTAGAATTTAGGATTTAAGTGGGAAAAAGCCATATTCTTATGGCTTGTTGGTCTATTGAATTTTGGGAGTTTAGTTTTTATTTAAAGTGGTACTGTGATTCTGAAATTGTTGGAGATAACTACTATTCCCTTGTGTATGTTAGATTAGTTTATTCTGGGTATAAGACCTTAGGAATTTGTTTGAATATTGAACCATTACTACTGACAGACAAAACTTTTTAAGTCTATTTTTGATTTAATTCATTTTAAAATATAGGTTATTAAAACAAAATGCCAGTAGCTTACCTTAGTGAAGGTCATGTTTGTATCCCCCTAAATAGATGGCATGTTGCTTTCTAGAAGTATTGGATAATTTGTAAAATGATGAGTTATGCCTTAAAATTTTCTTAGCTCTGCTGGATACATCTTTTCTATGTATAAGTTTTATGAAATTTGGTTCAAAGTTATTTAATTGTGAATCTTATAGTTTAAAATTTTAAAAAGAAGTGATTTACAGACAAGGGACAAGAAAGGTTGATTTGGAAAAGCAATTAATAGTTTAAATGGAGCATCTATTTAGAAGGGTTATTGGTTTGGGAGTATGTTTAAAAAAGGGGGAGAGAAGAGTGTGTCAGAAAAGGAATGAGAATGTTGGCATTGGGAGGAGATAGAGAGAGATGAGATGGGACAGGGGAAGAGATGGCTTGAGATAAAATGGAAGAAAGGGAAAGGAAAATGGTTTGTTGGAAATTGTAATGTTCAGGCTAGCTTTCTGGAGGTCTCAGGACCAGCCTTGATCTCAGCAGAATAATCACCACAAGAATAGTCAGGAATAAAGTCCCAAATCTTTATTATCCCTTTCACAGTCTGTCGCCTTCACCTGGGGCCTGGTTAGCTTTCCAGAGGTCCTTCAGAATGAGTCTTGGTTTCTTTGGAGGAATGTAGGAGGCAGGAGTGTCACCAGGATGGTGGTCAAGTCTTCTCTGTCAAAGTGCAGGAGGCAGGAGAGCCACTATAAGGCTGATAAAAGATGGAATTTCTGGGGCTGACTTTGTCTTCAGTTTAAATACCCTATTACAATTACATCAATTATAGAACTATTACATCACCATGCTAAGTACTAAGTATATGTAAACTAGATAACTATTGTCTTATCAATTCCATTGAGTTAACACCTTGTAAGAATCCTTGTTTCAAGTACATTTTTACAGAATTCTGGCTCATTACAGGAAATATGGGACAGAAAGGCACAAGCTCCTCCTGAACTTGCCATTTGCCAGGGGAAAGGATGTTGGGTTCTGCCTTTTGCAGGCAGATTAGGTCCTGAGAGACTTGGAACCCTAAAAGGGATAGCTATGAGTAGTGAGGGTCGGGAAGCATGGTGGAGTGGGGGGAAGGGTACTTTGTCAGATTAGATTGTCATGTAACAATCTAGTTTCCTCCTTCCCATATCAGGTGTGGTGCAGCTGCTTTGCAACAAACTGCAGCTCTTTGCTGATTGAAACAATAGTTGCCTATATTGTGTAAAGGAACAGTCTCCATTTACATGATGTTAATAACTGAAAATTTTATTTTTATTTTTCAAGGGGGGAAAATATAGCTGCTCTATATCTATAGCTATAGCTGCTATAGCTGCTCTAAGAGGTTTGTTGGAACTGCAAGTTTTCCTAAAGTGACTTATTTGTACTAAAGTATTCCATCTGTGTTCAGCAAATTAGTTAATGTTTATCTAAGTGCATAATGACCTCCTTGTTTAAAGAATATGATTAAAAACAAACAAACAAACAAAAAAAAAAACCTGGAGCGGAATTTTAACCTGATCTGTTATTTCCATAGGGTTATTTGTTGATAGGGCTATTTCCAAAAAGTTTATAGGGACTCCTTAATTGAAGGAAGTTTACTTAAGATTTTGTTTTTTTAAAAATGAAGATATTGTTAACACTGATAAGGTTCTTTTATGTGAAATTAAGATTCTATATTCTGTATGAGTTTTAATTGATTGTATTGAATCATCTTAAAGTTGTACCCATTATTTAAAGAAATTCCGAGGATAACAGTTTTTGGCTTTGTCCCTTTGAAAATGTTTCTGTTATGGACATGATGAAATTTAGAATTTTTCTATGTATTGTGTATTTTAAAAGCAAAATGATCTGTATAAAGTTGAACTTAAAACCATCTACTTAGATATGAAAGATAAGCTGTGAACTTTCTAGGATGAATCTATTATTGTGATCCTTGAGCTAGATTCATTTGAAACTTTGATTAATGAGAATTGCTATTGGAGATTAAAATCTCTTGGGGATTGCAACTGATATTTATTTGGAGTTTTAAATTCAGGTATGATTGTTTCATAGATCATCACGTCAGTAATCTCCCACATGAAAGGAATATGCCATAAGCTAATCAGAAGGATTTGTTACAGGTGAAAGTTAGTATCTGGAAACAAATTAGGAAGACAATCTTGGCCTCTGCTGAAGGTAAGATCTTTCTGACTCAATTTTCTAGTGGTCTTTTAAATGTGAACCCACCTGATTATTCCTGAGTCTGGTTAAGAAAATTGTTAAATTACTTAAAGTAAAACTGCTTTAAGGATGCTTTATCCTATATGTGCTTTCAGGGCAAGACTTAAAGGCCCAGTTTTGATACTATTTAAATCATGTCCCTGATTTTTCCTTTTATAGCAAATTTCTATAATCAGAGGAAATGGTCAGTGGAAGATATACAACACAATACAAGTAAGTATATAGATGATGTTCTGATTTTCAACCCAGACCTGGAGGATTCTCCGGTCTTTAGCTTTAGCTTTAACATCTTTTAGCTTTAATTAGAGAAATAATAAGAAGTTATTTTGCCCAATGTTATGCCAATAAATTTGATAACCTAAGTGAAATGGATGACTACCTCTAAAAATATAGACTTCCCAGATTAACAGAGGAGGAAGTAAATTGCTTAAATAGTCCCATTTTAGAAAAAGAAATAGAACAAGCTATTATTAATCAACTTCCTAAGAAAAAATCCCCAGGACCAGATGGATTTACATGTGAATTCTACCAAACATTTAAAGAATAATTGGCCCCAATGCTATATAAATTATTTGATAAAATAGGGAATGAAAGAGTCCTACCAAATTCCTTTTATGACACAGACATGGTACTGATACCTAAACCAGGTAGGTTGAATACAGAGAAAGAAAATTATAGACCAATCTCCCTAATAAATATTAAGCTAAAATCTTCAATAAGATATTAACAAAAAGATTACAGAAAATCATCCCCATAATAATACGCTATGATCAAGTAGGATTTATACCAGGAATGCAGGGCTGGTTCAATATTAGGAAAACTATCAATATAATTGGCCATATTAATAACCAAATTAACAAAAACCATATGATCATCTCAATAGATGCAGAAAAAGCATTTGATAAAATCCAACATCCATTCCTATTAAAAACACTTGAGAGTATAGGAATTAATGGACTTTTCCTTAAAATAATCAGCAGCATCTATTTAAAACCATCAGTAAGCATCATATGTAATGGGGAAAAACTGTAACCATTCCCAATAAGATCAAAAGTGAAACAAGGCTGCCCACTATCACCGTTACTATTCAATATTGTATTAGAAATGCTAGCTTTGGCAATAAGAGTTGAGAAAGAGATTAAAGGAATTAGAGTAGGCAATGAGGAAACCAAATTATCACTCTTTGCTGATGATATGATGGTATACTTAGAGAACCCCATCCTGCCATCTGGGGGAGGGGTGGGGGTAAAGAAGGGAAAAATTGGAACAAGAGGTTTGGCAATTGTCAATGATGTAAAGTTACCCATACATATAACCTGTAAATAAAAGGCTATTAAAACAAACAAACAAACAAACAAACACATTTTTAGCTTTAATTCTTTGGCTTCCTGGGTCTAGAGTTTCTTTATCTAAAAGCCCACTTCACCTAGTATCTGGGGCCACTCCCACTTTCTCTTTTGTTCATTGAGAGGAAGCAGGCAATCTTATCATGCCCAGATCAGGGTAAGGTTTTTTTTTAAGAACCCTGAAAGCTAAACTAATCTGCCTAGAGCCTTTTATACTGTGTTGATGGAAAGCAGGGCTAGTTCCTAAGGGTCTCTGGAACCCTATCCTAGACCCCTTGCTTACTTCTCAAATATGTATATTGACTTCAAATGCATTTTTCATGTTTTGTATGATCAGGTGGCTATCTGGGAAAGAAAAGGGATTTTTGACAGCAAACAATTCGCCATTAATTATTCAGGGAAAACAATTACTGCCAGCTGCCTATGGACAGGTTTCTGTTGTTTCCTAAAGGAAGGGGGATTCACTTCAGTGGAGGGAAGCAGGCTTACAGATCAGGTCTCCATGTAGTTTATTGTTGCCCCTGACAATGGCAACTTAATTCCCCAATTTCTGACTCCTGCATTTCCTCATACAGCTCCCAGGGAGGTAAATCCTGAATGGATTATTAAAAGGGTCTGCACATGTGTCCCATGCAAGGGCTTCAAACTGCTTTCA
Organism: Sarcophilus harrisii; assembly: GCF_902635505.1. Taxonomy (NCBI): domain Eukaryota; kingdom Metazoa; phylum Chordata; class Mammalia; order Dasyuromorphia; family Dasyuridae; genus Sarcophilus; species Sarcophilus harrisii. The sequence goes on from NC_045429.1 coordinate 138,612,136, forward strand.
GTTTTGTGAAGACCTGTATTAATTAGATAAAAACCTGCCCTTTTAAGGCTCTAGGGTTTTTCCTGGGAGAGATCATACTCACTGAAGGTCCCATTGCACCTACTCCTTTGAGGAAACAAAAGCAAGAATTTGGGGAAAGCATTCTTTGGTATTTATCCTAGGAAAAACTGTTTGGACAAGAGGCATTTATGAGAGTTTCATCTCCACTCCCACCCCCACCCCCAGCCTTCCTTTGGATGGGTTTCTGGTTATTATTACTATCACTAGTAACCTCCATATTAACTCTACTTTTGTTTATTCTTTCTCTTTTGCTCATATTTAGTCCTTGTATTTTTAATATAATTGTGAGAGTTGCTTCTTCCAAACTCTGAGTCATGAAATTCCAACCACTTGGTCAACCTGAAATCACCTGAGGCCTGATTCTGACAATCAGCACCGGATGCTGCTGCCACCACCTACAAGTCACTTGTCTTCCTTCTCAGTCTAGACCTCACTGGGGAGGGCCAGCTATATGCCCTTTTGTTAGCCTGAAACAACTCCAGAAGATGAGACCTTTGTCCCTTTGTCTCAAATGAGTCTGGGTCTGGACGGCAATGGTGTGACAATGGCTTTGAGGAGCAGGCCTCCACAATGCTGTAGATCTACAGATAACTGGCTGCCAATCTGTTCTGTGATGACTGTTTCTAAGACAGATAGTGGGAGTTGGTGGAAGTGGGGTCCCTGATTCATGCCCATTGTTATAAGTAGCAATATCCTGTCACCCACTTGCTCATACATTTAAGCAGTAGAGAAGTTCAAGATTTAGCCAGTTCAAGAGTAGTTAAAGTGGTTGCTGAAAGCTTCCACTGATATGCAGGTGTTGGTTCTAAATGATAGAGGCCAGATTATGTTAGTACTGAAGAGGGACCAATCTGAAGGCCTAGATCACAAATATGCCCTAGTGGAAGATACACACACACACACACACACACACACATATCTATATATATGTGTGTATATATATATATATATACAGACACACATATGTATATATATATATGTGTCTATATATACATATATATGTATATACAGACACACATATGTATATATATGTATACATATATATATATTGGGGTGAGAAATCTTCAATGGATGAAAAAGAGGGGGGACTGAATGGGACTCATTGGATAAAGTTTTCTCAGTTTATGAGACTAGGCCAAAGTCATATGATCCCTATTCCCAGAGCCAGAAGATGAGGTATTAGGCCTCAGGTTTCAGGAAGTCACATGATCCCTATTCCCAGTATTGAACCCTGGGTTGCAGAGAGTCACATGGTCTCTAAAGGCCAGACCCTTAAGTGACATGACCCACAGGAAGCAGAGAACATTGGTCAAGGATGGTTACATCCTTTTGATTTATTCAATGAAAAGACTTGGGTCTTTTGCTTTTTAAATCTTGGACAAGCCAGAAGCTGAACAGGGGCACATGGCAGGAGTTGGGATGGCTCCCAGATGTGTGACTGGGCCTCTCTCTTCAGGGATTAAATAAATGCTTTCTCTATACCTGAAGATGTTTCTGATTAGTTAATTATATATTCTCTTCATTAGCAATCCTTTTCCCCCTTCTCTCAGGAAATTAAATGTCATCCATTAAATATGGGCATTTTTATGGTAGCAGGTCAATGGTGACTAAGAAGAGCCTAGACAACTATTTCCTGTCACTTCTGGTCTCTGATAGATATATTTCAGTATGATGGAACATGTTTCCTTGATGTAATTGAAAAACCTCAAAGAATCTAGGAAACTACAGTTTATGAAATCTTGAGAAGTTTTTATTGTTCCTAGAGAGTAATAACATTGAAAGTTTGCCATGTATTCTTGATGATTAAAGAAAAGAACTGCATAATTGCTTTTGTCCACCTGGGAAATAAATGAGTCTCATAATTTCTAGTTGTTTTCTGTTTATTGTTTTGTTCAGATGGAATTAATTCAAATCTATTCTTATTTAATAATTGCTCCTTTCTTACCTCTAATAATAAAAAATCTCTGCAGTCAATTTAAGATCTTTTTAAAAAGGTGTCACTATTAAGATTATCTAACACAAAAATGTCTTAATATTTGATTTAACAGGAAATGATTTGTTTTATAACATTTTCCTTGAGAGATTTTATTAATCATAAAAAATGCATTTTCTTTTGCAAGAAAAAAGTAAAAGTAAATGGCAATTTTTTTTTTTTTAAATTCTGGTGAAAAGCCTTATTTCTGGACTTGCCTCATGGGGTAATTTTTGTGTTAAGATAAGAATAAATAAATAAGATAAGATAAGAATAAATAAATAAAACAGGAGGAACAGATTAGATATTTTGTCTGTATGCAAAAACCTGAAAGGTAAATAAAAGACTTTTAAGGACCTAAAGTAGATAATTTATTTTGAGTTTGTTACTCTAAGATGTGCTCTGAAGTAAAACAGTATCTAATTATTATTGATGGCTAAAAATTTGAAGTTGATCTGATCAATGTCATCAATGGTTTTGGGGTAAGACAACAAAGGAGAGACAATTGATTATAAGTGATCAACTTTAAATTTCTTGTCAGTCATCTTGATGATATAATCTAAGAAGAGGAAAAAAAAAACATTATTGGAGATGTAGGTGACAGGGGAGGGAGTAAGACTTGGAAGTTATGGGAATGTTAAAAATGCAATCTCTTTTTTCCCCCCACTACTAAATTGAGTTTTCATCTACTGAATCTTCAGCTGTAAGTTCTTCACAACACAACTTATATGATGAAGTCAATGCCTCTGGCTCACAGTAAAAACAATAGAAGTATATTTTAAAAGAGATAACTTTTTTTTGTATTATAAGCTCAATAAATGCAGAAAAAGCTTTTGAGAAATACAGGAAGCTTTTCTTAAAATAATAAGCGGTATCTATCTAAAATAAACAGCAAGCATTATTTGTAATGGAGAGCATATTTGGCGCATTCCCAATAAGATCAGGTATGAAACAAAAATGTCTATTATCACTACTATTATTCAACATTGTACTAAAAATGCTGGCTTTGGCAATTAGAAAAGAAAAAGAAATTAAAGGAATTAGAATGCACAATGAGGAAATAAAACCATCACTCATAGCAGATAATATGATGATATACTTAGAGAATCACAAAATATCATCCAAAAACCTACTGGAAACAATTCACAGCTTTAGCAAAGTTGCAGGATATAAAACAAACTCACATAAATCCTCACCATTTCTATATATTACTGACAAAGCCCTTCAGCAAGAGAAAAAAAAAAGAGAAATTCCATTTAAAATTGCAGTAGACAAAATAAAATATTTGGGGGTTCTCCTGCCAAGACAAACCTGAGACCTATATGATCACAATTACAAAACCCTTCTCACACAATTAAAGTCAGATCCAGACAACTGGAAAAATATTAGTTGTTTATAGATAGGCTAAGCTAATGTAATAAAAATGACAATTCTGCCTAAATTAGTCTACATATTAAATGCCATACCAATCAAACTATCAGAAAATGTTTTATAGAAGCAGAAAAAATAGTAATAAAATTCATCTGGAAAAATCAAAGAACAAGAATATCAAGAGAATTAATGACAAAAAATATAAATGATGGTGGCTTAGCAGTACCAGTCAAAACTATATTATAAAGTAGCAGACATCAAAACTGGGACTGGCTCAGAGGTGGGTCAATGGAATAGATTAGATACATACAACACCATAATCAATGACTATAGTAATTTAGTATTTGATAAACCCCCAGTCTTCAGCTTCTGGAATAAAAACTCACTATTTGACAAAAATTGCTGAGAAAACTGGAAAATAATCTGTCAGAAACTCGATACAGACCTATATCTCATACCACAAACCAAAATAAAGTCAAAATTGATACATGATTTGAACATAAAGGATGATACCATAAATAAATTAGGAAGGCAAGAGATAACTTACCTATTAGATCTTTGGAGAAGGGAAGAATTTATGTCCAAAGAAGAACTAGAAAATATTATGAAAGTCAAATTGAACAACTTGGATTACATTAAATTAAAAACCGTTTTGCACAAAGAAAATCAACAGAAACAAGATTAAAAAGGAAGTACAAAGCTGGAAAAAAATCTTTATAGACAGTGTTTCTGATAAAGGTCTCATTTCTAAAACATAAAGAAGTGAGTAAAATTTATTAGAATACAAGTCATTCCTCAATTAATAAATAGTCAAAAGATATTAACAGACAATTTTCAGATGACAAAATTAAAACTATCTGTAGTAATATGAAGAAATGCTCTAAATCACTATTGATTAGAAAAATGTAAACAAATTAAAACAACTCTGAGGTATTATTTCACATCTTTCAGGTTGGCTAAGAAGACAGGAAAAAATAATGGTAAATATTGGAAGGGATGTGGGAAAACTGGGATACTAATGAATTATTGGTGGAGTTGGGAAATGATCCAACCATTCTGGAGAAAAATATGGATATATGCCCAAAGGGCTATAAAACAGTGCATAACTTTTTATTATTATTATTTTTTATTATAGCTTTTTGTATACAAAACATATGCATGCGTAATTCTTCAACAATGACCCTTGCAAAAACTTCTTTTCCTCTCCTTCCCTCCACCCCTCCCCTAGATGGCAGGTAGCTATTCATGTTAAATATGTTAAAGTATATGTTAAATACAATACACACACACACACACACACACACACACACACACACATCTATACAGTTATATTGTTGCACAAGAAAGATTGAATTTAGAAAGAGGGTAAAAACAACATGAGAAGAAAAAACAAAAATGCAAACAATAACAGAAAGAGTAGAAATGTTATATTTTGGTCCATACTCATTTCCCAGTGTTCTTTCTCTGGGTGTAGCTGGTTCTGTTCATTACAGATAAATTGGAACTTACTTGGATCTTCTCATTGTTGAAGAGAGCTACATCTATAAGAATTAATTATCACATGATATTTTTGTTGAAGAGTATAATGATCTCCTGGTTCTACTCATTTCATTCAGCATCAGTTCATGTATGTTTCTCCAAGCCTTTCTGTATTCATTCTGCTGGTCATTTCTTACAGAACAATAATTCTATAACATTCATATACCACAATTTATTCAGCCATTCTCCAATTGATGGGCATCCATTCAATTTCCAGTTTCTAGCCACTAAGAAAAGTGTTGCCACAAAAATTTTTGCACATTTGGGTCCCTTTCCTTTTTTTAAATATCTCTTTGAGATATAAGCTCAATAGTAACACTGCTGGGTCAAAGGGTATGCACAGTTTGATAACTTTTTGAGCATAGTTCCAAATTGCTCTCCAGAATGGTTGGATCTATTCACAACTCCACCAACAATGCATCGGTATCCCAGTTTTCCTACATCTGCTCCAACATTCGTCATTATCTTTTCCTGTCATTTTAGCCAATCTGACAGGTATGTAGTGGTATCTCAGAGTTTTCTTAATTTGCATTTCTCTGATCAATAATGATTTGGAACACCTTATCACATGACTAGAAATAGTTTCAATTTCTTCATCTGAGAATTGTCTGTTCATATCCTTTGACCATTTATCAAGTGGAGAATGGCTTCTTTTCTTATAAATTAGTGTCAATTCTCTCTATATACTGGAGATGAGGCCTTTATCAGAACCTTTAGCTGTAAAAATATTTTCCCAGTTTATGGCTTCCCTTCTAATTCTGTCCACATTAGTTTTATTTGTGGAAAAGCTTTTTAATTTAATATAATTGAATTTTTCTATTTTGTGATCAATAATGACCTCTAGTTCTTTTTTGGTCACAAATTCCTTCCTCTTCCACAGGTCTGAGAAGTAAACTATCCTTTGTACTTCTAATTTATTTATAATCTCATTCTTTATACCTAGATCATGAACCCATTTTGATCTTATCTTAGTATACGGTGTTAAGTATGAGTCAAAGCCTAGTTTCTGCCATACTAATTTCCAATTTCCCAGCAATTTTTGTTAAAATATGAATTTTTATCCCAAAAGCTGGGATCTTTGGATTTGTCAAACACTAGATTGCTATAGTTATTGACTGTTTTGTCCTGTGAACCTAACCCACTCCACTGATCAACTAGTATATTTTTTAGCCAGTACCAAATGATTTTGGTGACTGCTACTTTATAATATAGTTTTAGATCAGGTATGGCTAGGCCACCATTATTTGATTTTTTTTGTTCATTAGTTCCTTTGAAATTCTTGACTTTTTGTTTTTTCATATGAATTCTGTTGTTATCTTTTCTAGGTTACTAAAGTAGTTTTTTGGGAATCTGGTTTCTATAGCACTAAATAAAAAGGTTACTTTAGGTAGTATTGTCATCTTTATTATATTCACTTGACCTATCCAGGAGCACTTAATATTTTTCCAATTGTTTAGATCTGACTTTATTTGTGTGGAAAGTGTTTTGGAGTTTAATTCATATAGTTCCTGACTTTCTCTCAGCAGATAGATTCCCAAATATTTTATAATATTGACAGTAATTTTAAATGGAATTTCTCTTTCTATCTCTTGCTGTTGGATTTTGTTAGTGATGTATAATAATGCTGATGATTTATATGGATTATTTTGTTTCCTACAACATTGCTAAAGTTGTGGATTATTTTTAATAGTTGTTTAGTAGAATCTCTGGGGTTCTCTAAGTATACCATCATATCATCAGCAAAGAGTGATAATTTGGTTTCCTTATTACTTACTCTAATTCCTTCAATTTCTTTTTCATCTCTTATTGCTGAAGATAGCATTTCTAATACAATATTGAATAGTAATAGTGATAGTGGGCAGCCTTGTTTCACTCCTGATTTTATTGGGAATGGTTCCAGTTTATCACCATTACATATGATGCTTACTGATGGTTTTAAATAAATGCTACTGACCATTATAAGGAAAAGTTAATTGATTCCTATACTCTCTGATGTTTTTAATTGGAATGGGTCTTATATTTTATCAAATGCCTTTTCTGCATTTATTGAGATGATCACATTTTTTTTGTTAATTTGGTTATTGATATAGTCAATTATGCTAATAGTTTTCCTAATATTGAAACAGTCCTGGATTCCTGGTGTAAATCCAACTTGATCATGATGTATTATCTTAGAGATGATTTTCTGTAATTTTTTTGCTAATATTTTATTTAAGATTTTTGCATCAATGTTCATTAGGGAGATTGGTCTATAATTTTCTTTCTCTGTTTTTGTCCTACTTGGTTTAGGTATAAGTACCATATCTGTTTTATTAAAGGAATTTGGTAGAACTCCTTAATTCCCTATTTTGTCAAATAAATTATGTAGCATTGGAGTTAATTGTTCTTTAAATGTTTGGCAGAATTCACATTTAAATCCATCTGGTCCTGGGGATTTTTTTTTTTTAGGGAGCTGATTAATAGCTTGTTCTATTTCTTTTTTTAAAATAGGACTATTAAACCAACTTACTTCTTCCTCTGTTAATCTAGGCAATCTATATTTTTGAAGCTATTAATCCATTTCATTTAAGTTATCAAATATATTGCCATAAAGTTGGGTAAAATAACTCCTAATTCTTTCTCTAATTTCCTATTCATTAGTGGAAATTTCTCCCTTTTCATTTTTAAGACTATCAATTTGATTTTACTCTTTCCTCTTTCTAATAAAATTTACCAAGGGTTTATCTATTTTGTTGTTTTTTTTTCATAAAACCAACTCTTTGTTTTTTTATTTATTTTGTTTTTTTTTCTTTCAATTTTTGTGATCTCATTTTATTTTTAGAACTTCAAATTTAATGTTTGATTGGGGTTTTTTAATTTACTTTTTTTCTAGCTTTTTTAGTTGTAAGCCTAATTAATTGATTTTCTCTTTATCTGTTTTATGGAAGTAAGCCTCTAGAGATATAAAATTTCCTCTTATTACTGCCTTGGCTGCATCCCACACATTTTGCTAGGATGTCTCATTATTGTCATTCTCTTGGGTGAAATTATTAATTGTGTCTATCATTTGCTGTTTCACCCAATCATTCTTTAGGATGAAATTATTAGGATGAAATGAGATAGGAGGCGTTTCCAATTATTTTTTGATACATTTCCCCCTGGCTTTTTATTGAATGTAATTTTTATCACGCTGTGATCTGAAAAGGATGCATTTACTATTTCTGTCTTTCTGCATTTGAATTTGAGGTCTTTATGTCCCAGTATATGGTCAGTTTTTGTATAGGTTCCATGAAATGCTGATAAGAAAGTGTACTTCTTTTTATCTCCAATCAATTTTCTCCAAAGATCCCATTCTATTTACCTCTTTAACTTCTTTCTTATTTATTTTGTGATTTGATTTATGTAGTTCTGAGAGTGCAAAGTTGAGATCTCCCACTATTATAGTTTTGCTGTCTATTTCTTCTTGCAACTCTCTTAACTTCTCCTTTAGGAATTTAGATGCTATACCACTTGGTGCATATATGTTTAGTATTGATAATGCTTAATTATCTATGCCACCCTTTAGCAAAATATAGTTTCCTATCTTATTGCTTTTAATTAGATCAATTTTTCCTTTTGCTTGATCTCAGATCAGGATGGCTACCCCTGCTTTTTTGCCTTCACCTGAAGTATAGTAGATTCTGCTATAGCCTTTTACCTTTATTCTGTATGTATTGCCCTGCTTCAAGTGTGTTTCCTTCACACAACATATTATAGCATTCTGGCTTTTAATTCAGTCTGCTATCCACTTTTGCTTTATGGGGGAGTTTGTCCCATTCACATTTATGGTTAAAACTACTTATTCTTTATTTCCTGACATCTTATTACCTCCAAATTATGCTTTTCTCTTTCCTTTCCCCCTTACCTCCCTCCCCAACATTAGACTTATAAGCACCACTTGCTTCACACAGCCCTCCCTCTTTAGGATCCCTCCTTCCCCACTTAGAGTCCCTCCTTTCTTAAACCTTTCCCTTACAATTTCTGTGTTACCTTCTGTTTATCCTACTTCTTCTCTTTCTGCTTTTCCCCTCCCATTTTTCCATGAGGTGGGAGAAGTTTCTCTATAAATGGAATCTGTCAATTATTTTCTCTTTGAGCCAATTCTGATAAGAGTAAGATCCACACTATATTCGTCCGTTGTTTTTAATATAGATAAGTAGCTGAGACAAACAATGTTAAATGACTTGCCCAGGATCACATAGCTACTAAGTTCTTGAAGCTAGATTTGAACTCAGGAAGATGCATCTTCCTAATTTCAGGTCCCAAACTTTATCAACTACATTAGCTAATTGCCCCAACTATTGTTCTACACATTGTTTAATGGTTATTTTTTTTTCAAACACCCAGATAGGAATCAAACTTGTCTATATGTTCAACAGCTCAACTGCTCCCAAAGCATTTCTGTACATGACTACTAATTAAACTATATATCCAGAGTCTAAAACATCTGAATACTATATATTCATGACATGATAAGAACACTAGATGGGAAAATTAGAATTGTTTGAGAGTATCAAATATTCAAATCTTTGACAAGAATACCAAAATGTAGTCACAAAAATTTAGAAAAGCTGAAATGACTAAACAACAAAGAACAATCTACATAGTAGATGTTCATTCTTTACTGTTTGGATGGATAAACACTGATGATTCCCTTTTTATAATTAGAAAATCAAACAGTTTATTTTGGGGAGGAAGGAGTTAAAAGTATGGGAGCTAGACTAAATGATCTCATAGACTTTTTCAGTTCTAAAACTTTCTGAATATTTAGCCATAGACTTACTTGACAATATTAATTGGTTTTGTAAAAATGGAATGTCAGGAAAAATAGCATTGCTTGGGTATTCCAATGAATGGTGGGAAAGATGGAGACAGTCATCAATAGAGCTTATTTTTATGCTTTAAAGTTTACAGTACATTTTAGAAAGACAGGAATTTATCATTAGTTGATCAAAGCTAAAATCCCAATTGCACAAAAATAAATAGCTGTGGTGATAGTTGAGAATGAAAGAAATATTTATGCAGGACTTAGAAACATATAGAATTTCAAAAGGTTTTCCAGTTTGTTACACTTATATAAATTCATTCAAATGATTCATAAAAGAAACAAAAATGATATTGAAGAAAATAAAGATGGGAAAATCGGTAATTACAAAACTTGATAGAACCAATTATATTAAATACTGTTATCAAAATATACATAAAGAATGATGACATTGGAAATAATTAATTTTGAGGGTGTTAAAAGATTAATTCTCAGGGTGTTTGAAGCAGGGAAGATAACAAAAGTGTGTGTGTGTGTGTGTGTGTGTGTGTGTGTGTATGTGTGTGTGTGTGTTATTCCAAACTTTATTATTACTAAATGATAAACAAAAATCAACAATGAGAATATCAGTAATGACTGATCCATAAACCTACTTTCCAATCTACATCAATGATTTTTATGAAAATGATCTATAGATACATCAAACACATCCTTTACAAGACTATTCAAAGACAAGAGAATTTTTAAAACATCATTCTTTAGGAAACTGCACCTTTACCATTACAAAACTGACTGAACAAAATAGACACTATGCAATATTCTGTATTTTAATTCATTTGCTAACTATGAGATTTTTGTTTCATAAAGTAAAATATCACCTTACAAGTTTTCTTTCAACAAGATGTTTATAATGAATGTGAAATAATTATGTAAGATTAAGTCAAAATCTAATAAGTTAAAATTCAATAACAATGGAGGAACAAAACAGAGAGATATAAGCTTATTAAAAGTATTCACCTCTGTTCTGAATGAGATACAGTACAGATACAGTTAAGATTTTCTAGCAATGGAAAGACCTTTCAGTTGCTCCTGCTTTCAGATGATTTTGTTTTGGTGCCAGAAAAACCAGCAGTTCTGCAGATCCTCTTAAGTGAGACCCATCACCACTTAAAAAAAAAATGTGCCCTAACTAGTCACATAGGAAATACCAAATTATAAAAAAAATTGTACATCATCTAGACTGATTTGCAATTAGATGGACAATCTTTAGAGTTCATGCATCTGTTTAAGTGTGTACACACATACACATATAATGTGTATATATATACATGTATACACGTATATGCAAATATACTTAAATACATAGTCTATGAATAACTCAAAGTAATCTTTTTTAGATACACAAAATAAGATATGTCGATTTACCAAGGCAACCAATTTATTAAATAAGTGTATGAAATTAAAAAAAAAATGTTACCAGGCCACTCCTACTCTAGACCTTATGTTGCTATGAAGATATTCTTTCCCACTTCTTTCCTTTTAATTACATCATTGTCTCTACTTGGAATGGCTTAATCCCTTATCACCTGCAAAAATACCAGGCATTCTTATAAATATGGCTATTTATTATTTATGTATGTATGTGTGTTTGTATAAGGTATGGGATAAAATGTTACATATCTATAAAATGAATGTACATATGTATCTATATAATATGACATAATATGTTTCTACCTGATGGGCCCATTTTTAAAATATTGATTTTCTTCTAGTCATGTTATATGTACTATTAGAAAAATTGAAATAGACAATCATTCAAAGATAATGTAGATATGCATGGTATACATGAGCATCATGTTACAGACAAAGAATTAAGGCAGAGTGTACAAGGTGTTATCAAAAAATACTTGATTAACTCAAATACAGCAGGAGGAAGCAATAGCCAATTAAGTGTTTTTTAAACTCTTCACAAACTTGTCCTATCCTATCTTTCCAGTCTTATTGTACCCTATTCTCTGTCTTGAATTATGTTTCTCTCTTCCTCAAACAGAACTTTTCTTTCTTCCTCATACAGAAAATTTTATCTACCTTCTCTATGCCTTTACAGTGGCTTTTTCCTATGCCTAGAAATGCATTTTCTCCCTCACTTCCCTTTAAGACATAGATCAACATCACTTCTACATAAATTCCTTTCTCATTCCCCCTTCCTCCAACTGCTTGTGTTACCTTCCATATTGATTTTAAATGGTTTAATTTATTTTCTTCATATTTATTTTACATATACATACACATATGGATTCCTCATTAAAATGGAAGCTCTTAAGTGTAGGAATTGTTTGGCTCTTTTATGTATTATTATCATTATCACAGTTCTTGGTTTGTAGAAATGCTTTAATAAATGCCTGTTGATTGTTCAATAGTATGAGAGCTTTGTGGCTTTACAATATGAAGAGAACCAACTTGGCTTCAATTCCTATGAAGAAACTCTGGTAGAATATGAGTAAGAATAAAATAGGCTTCAAAAATATGTATAATTGTGATCTGTATCTTTGGAAGGAATGCCCACATTGATAATGTCAGAGAACCATTGGAGTGCTGAAAAACAAAAGCATTGTAAATTAAGAATAATTTTCTCTAAAGTAACATTAATGACCCAGACACACAAAAGTTCTACTGTCCAATTAAGTTTTGTCATAATGCCAAATATTCTTAAATCTGAGAGACAGTGAAAGAGATAGAGACAGACAGAGAAAAATAAAAAAGAGAGATGGACAAAGAGAAACAGAAACAGAGAAACAAAGACAAAGAGACACTAAGAGACAGAGAGGTAGAGACATGGAGAGAGACAGAGAGAGAATAAATGTAAAGCATCATGCTAAATTCAAAAAGGCATTTTTATGATAATTCTAGTACTTGAGAAATTTGCACTCTAGGAGAGAAGTAAAACCCATTAAATAAATAAAAAAATAATTATAATCCATTACAAAATACCATCATCAAATGGTATGAGCAAATATTAAAGATGTTCAGCCAAAGAAAGTGATTGTTTCATAATAATGTAGTTCCAAGTAGAGTTCTTAGAGGAAAAATAATTTAAATATTGTTTATAAGGATGGATAGAATTAATACAAGTGGCAAACTAGGTAATACACTAGACAAAGTCCTGGCCTGGAGTGAGAAAGACTCATCTTTGTGAATTCAAATTTAGCTTCAGATATGTGACTCTGGGCAAGTCACTTACCCTTATTTGCTTCAGTTTTCTCATGTATAAAATGAGCTACAAAATGAAATGGGAAACTCTTACAGCATCTCTGCCAAGAAAACCCCAAATGGGGTCACAGAGCGTTGAATAAGCCTGAAAATAACTGAAGAACAACTGGATTAATATGGGTGAAGTTAAAGGGTTAAGTTATGCCAAGGGGAACTAGTGACATTTTCAAAGACAGAAAGATGGAAAAGAAGAGGTTCACACTACTATAGTGTGAACACCCAACCTAGGCTAGTGATTGAAAAACAAAATTGATAAAAGTTGCTGTTATTGTTCAGTTGTGTCTGATTCTGTGATTCCATTTGGGGTTTTCTTGGCAGAGATACTGGAGTGGTTTGTCATTTTCTTCTTCAGCTCATTTTACAGATGAGAAAACTGAGAGAACAGAGGGAAGTGACTTGCCCATGGCACACATCTGAGGCTAGATTTGAATTCTCAGACATGAGTTTTACTGATTCCAAGTCCAGCATTCTCTGCCTGCACCATCTAATTGTCCTTAATAAAAGTATTTCAATATAAATTATTTTGTGAGGGCCATAAGCTTCCCCATAAGCCAAAGACATTTATGACAGACACACAAAACTTTGCCTTCGAGAGATGGAAGGGATCTTAAAAATCATATTGTTAAGCCTCTTCACTTTACAGATGAAGAAACTGAGTCTCTTGGAAAAATAGTTGTTAATAAACTTTGTACATCACAAATTTGATATTGGCCAGGACTCAAAATCTTTAGATTTTTAAATTTTAGTTTTTGAAAAGAAAAAAACTATGAAACAAAAATAAAAAAAATTTCTCTACAAATAAATAAATAAAACTACAGGAGAGCCTCATCAACATCCAAACCCAAAGCAAATATTCAATCAATTAATAAGAATTTATTAAGCCTGTACTAGATGCTAGGCACTATACTAAATGCTTTACATATCTCAAGTTTTTCTGAACAGTACAGAAAACAGTCCATTAGTGAAACTAGAGCAAGTTATTCACCTCATTTGAAAAATAATGATTTCAGGGCATTAGGCTCATTTAGTGAAGTATAGCTTCTGCTCATTGAAATACACTGTTTTCATCTGAAAGTTTCATATCAATAAAAATACTTATAGAAAGATATAGATAGGTAATAGATGTAAATATAAACATACAAATATGGACAATAGAAAAATATAGATTTAGATCTCGGTGGTATGAATATAAATAGAATATATAAATAAAAGAGAGATATAGACAAAATGTATATAGATATAGACAGGTAACAATCTATATATTTAATTGATACACATATAAATTAAATGGATATCAATATGGCATAGATATTGATATAGATCATATAGGTATAGATACACAAATAGTGAAATGTGTCTCTGTTCAGATATAACTGGTATGGTATATTACCTATAGATGTATATATTATATATTAATATAAATGATATGTGTGTGTAACATTCTTAATGTATATATATATATATATATATATATATGTGTATATATGTCTATGTATATACATGTTTTCCACTTTTATTGTTAAAATTGATCCTGCATCTTTTATTTATTGATCCTATTTATAATTGCTTGATTTTTTAAATATACCAGCTTTTGTCTTGTAACTGATTAAGTTGTGGTTCTTTGTCTCTGAACTTAATTCAGAGATTGATCTGGCCTGTAAAGTGTTAAGTTTAGAAATCTAGCTCTCCTGCTAATCAATGATCTATTCCTGCCTCAAGGAATTTAACTGACCTTGGAGAATTCATGAGAATACCAAGGAAACAAGGTTTAATATCTTTATACCACCAAGCTTTCCTTCAAGGATGTCTCGTTTGTTGTGCAGAAAAGATTGTTGGATAATAAGTACTTCTCATAAGACAGGAAAGAGCAGTTGTTGCAAATCCCAATTGCCAAAGTTCCAAACAATCATGCTCTTCCCTGTGCCTCAATTTTGTAACCAATCATATCATTCCCAATCTTAATATGTCATCTATCCTCTTCTGTTCTTTGTTTTGTACTATCCAAAACATATAAAAGGGGAACAGTTCATCTGCTGAGGGTCTTTGGCATTGATCAAACAGCTTGTTCCTGCTAATAAACATTATCTTGCTTAAAGAATTGTACCTTTTCTTATGTTTCAAATGCAATACCACTAACATCTTATAAAAGGGATATTTCATTTTTCTAATTATTAAAATTGTTTGAATAAATTACTTAAAATTAATGATAAATTACATATAATAAGAGAAGTTATATATTTGGCTATAAAGATTTTAGACATTTTTATAATAAAAATGTAAAGGCTATAAAACACATATAGTAGTGGTATTTTCTAATGCATCCACTTAATTGTTTTTGTCTGGACCCATAAACCTACTTCAAAATTGCATCATACTTTGGGAAAATTAGTGTAGGCATAAAATAGTATAATCCCTTACTTGTGGACCATTTATTCTCTACTAAGTTAAGCATGTATAAAAACTAGTTTTAAATACTGCATATAAATGAATGATTAATGATATGCAATGATATTTATTCTCTAAATTTTGAAAAGTTATTCACCCATTAGTCTTTTGATAAATGTTGCCCTTGACCTTTTATTAACCATGTTTTCTAGAACCTCTATAATATTCAGCAAAGGTAGGAAAAATTAGAATGAACTTATATATATTTTTTCCACATAGATGAGAAATCTAAGAAAGCCAGATGTATTTTCAAAGAAAACACAGAAAAAACAAAAATAATTCTAATTTATAGCTCTTTTTAAAAAAAAAAAGTCTATAGAGATTTTTTTTTGGTAAAAGAGCCTTACTTTCTTAGGATTCCCAAATGTCACTTGAACTTAAAGTATGCCAAAATAAATTTTATCATGGAATAACTTTCTAGAATGTACAGTCAGTTAGTCAATCAATAAATACTTTTGAAATGCTTTCACCTATGTGCCAGGGATATGTTACCCCTTAGAATAGAAAGAAAGGGAAAAGACAGTTCTTTAGTTCAAAGAAATCAAAGTCTAGCACAGAACTGTGCTAACATGAAAACAACCTACTTAGAAACAAGTTGTATATAGATTAAATTAGAGAAAATCAACACAGAAGGCAATCAAATTGAGGATGAGTGGCAGAGGTTTCTTGTAGAACATGGAATTTTAGTTTATACTTGAAGGAAATCAGACTGTAGAAGAGGAAGAGAAATCTAGGGATGAAGAATAAAAGGAAAGAGAGGAGACACACAGCTATAAAGACATAGGAAGAGATAGATACATACAGATAGAAGTAGAAAGGGTGAGATGGAGAAATGAAGAGAGATATGGGACATTTGTTTTTTTTTTTTTTAATCAAAATAGTTAATATGATGAAAAAATTCATTATATATGGCTAACAAGAGAGAATAACTTTTTCATCACTTATACCTGATATCTTTAAAAAAACAAAAGCTAACTACGCTCCTCTTCATCCTTTATGCTATTTAGTGTCTTACTGGAAATTTTAATTTTCAAACTGGGATTTATTGACAAAATGGATGTAAGGAATCCTAGTAAATAAGGAATCTTAAGTCTCATCCATATCTTTTGTGTAACGTCTTTTTGTTGAGAACTTTAAAATGTATTCCTAGTTATCTAATAGTCTCAGGAAGCATTAGGAAGATTGGCCATTCTCCAAGTGGCCTAATTAATGAATATCCTTTATGGCAGGTCTGTGTTAACTCCAGAAACCTGGCCAATTTCAGGAGTAAACATAATCCTCCTAAAAAAGTAAACAAATATTCTCTTTGATGCATCTCTTGTGATAGAAAATACTTGTACCTGAGAGTAGCTGTTCTGTCTTAAAGGCCACATATCAAATGAAAATATTTAGTGTAGTGCTTTCTTTGTTCTCAGCCTATAAAAACCCCTTTGTGAAAGGGACTTTTAGAACTCGGGAAGTTTGGTGCCATTTGCCTAACAAAGCCTCACACTTGAGACTCTGAATAACTATGACCTGAGTTCTCCCAGCTGAGGAATTCAGATATTGTTGATTCCTTGTACTGATTATGATGTATGTTGCTTATTATTTGTTTGTTTGTTTGTTTGTTTCTTATATTGTCCTGGTGATAACCTTGTTTGTTAACTGTGTATTGCCTTTATGCTATGTTTCCTTTTTTCTTATATCTTGTTTAAATCAAGGTTCTGAGCAGTAATAAACTTTTATACACCCTTTGTAAAACTATGCCTGTCGAATGCAAATTTTGAACCTAGATTAATCCCATAATTGAATAAGTGAAAACTCCTTGGATGCCAGTGGAATCATTCTAGAAGCAGAAGTTCATAAGGTAATTATTACATATTGCCAAACTTATTAATTCCACCTTAACAAACATTTATTTATTGATGATGAGCATTATATCTAGAATAGATGGGGCAACTAGGTGGCACGGTAGATAGAGTACCAGCCCTGAAGTCAGGAGGATAGAGTTCAAATCTGGTTTCAGACACTTAACACTTTCTAGCTGTATGGTCCTGGGCAAGTAACTCAAACCCAATTGCTTCAACAACCACAAAAAAATCTAGAATAGATTTTGCTTTTCTTGGTTACTTTGTTTTTTGAAATAATTACTACTTCATTACCTTATTTTTTTTCATTAAGATTGAGAAAGTAAACTTGAAAACAATGAGTCAGCCCTAAAACTGGACTTCTCCAGGGAAGAATCATCTCATGGAAGTCTCAGAGAAAATGGTGATTGTGTCTTGAAGCTGAGAGAATTTTGAAAATATGATGGCTGGTCAGAAAAGTAATAGGACAATGAGCAGAAAAGTTTGAGGAAAATACTTTCCATGAAATGAACCTGAACATAAATTATACATCTATTCAAGGAAGTCATACTGAAAAGAATTTAGAGATAATTTCTTCAGAAAGCATCAGAAAATTCACAGTGAAGAAAAGTACACTACTTACATCACACCCTTTGTCCTGGAGTATAAGTTTATGGAAGAAATATATGAAGAAAAGACTGCCTAAATAATTCATACTAAGGTGTGTGTGTTTGTGTGTGTGTGTGTGTGTGTGTGTATGTGTGCATGTAAACATGAATACAATGACTGTTGATTTTTTGCTAGAACATGGAACATACTCAATACCAGAGAACACATCTTATAGAACAATTAAATAAATTGACTAATTAAGGAAAACCTCTTCTCTAAAAGAAATATCTTATTCTACATTCATTCATAATGGAGAAACATATCAAATATAGAAACTATTTCAGATAGAGCAAAGAACTTACTGAAATTAATAAAATTCAAACCAGAAAGAAATACAAATAATATGAATATAATGAATAAAGGTGGCAAATCATGAAACTGACAAATATTGGAAGGGTTGTGGTAGAAGCACACCAATATTTGTAACTTTTCTTAATCAAACTCCTTGAAAAATCTGTCCTTGTTTTTACTTCTACTCAGTTCACTCAGTCTGTAAACCTTTACAACCTGACTTCCAACCTCAACATTCAATTACATTATTCTTTCCAAAATGACTTAATATTTCTTAATTGACAAATCTAAAGATTTCAGTTCAGTCCTCACCCTGCTTAATCTGTAAGTGCTGAACTTGATACTGTTTAGCTCCTAGATATTCTTTTATTTATGTTTTTGTGATAATATCCTCCTCTCTTAATTTTTCCCTGTTTGAAAATTTTTTCAGTCTCTTTTGTTGTTCCAGCATTCCTTTCTTTATATTTGTGGATTGTTAAACCCAGACAATTATTAAATTTTCAGCGTGAATGTTTCACCATGGATATCAGTAAATAATATAAGTCAGGGCTTGACTTGTTTATTGACTTATTAGACTTAAAAAAGTGATGCAGAAAATGTGAATTATGCAGATTAAACCTAGAAGTATATCTCGCATCTCTTCCCTTTCCCCTAGAAAGGCAGTTGTTAAACATCTATCAGCACCCTCTTGTCCCAAAACATTTAACTTTCTAACTTTATTAGTTCTGAAATTTTCATCTCTTCTTAGATTTATATGTCTAGTGCTACTCTCTCCTCAAATTTTAATTTTATATTACCAAATGCTAAGTGGACCTTTCAAGCTGGATATACTGGAGACATTGAAACTCATATCTAAAATGAAATTTATTTTCTTTTCCCCAAATCCTCTCTATTCCCAGATTTTAATATTTTAATTGGACATTTCATCTTTTCAGACCCCAGGTTTATAAACTCTGATACTATATTTTCCATCACCACACATTTTTAATCACCATATTATTGTTTCTAATTATCTAATTTCTTTTTTCAATTTTATTTTTAAAATAGCATTTTTAAAATAGCATTTTACTTTTTACCAATTACATGAAAAGACAATTTGCATATTAATTGAACATTAATTTTTCATATAAAATTTTGAGTTCCAAATTTTCTTCTTTCATCCTTTCTTAAGAGGGTATGAAATTTGTATCTTAATTTAGCATAGCTTCAAGCTTAGTTCAGTTTCTCAAGAATTCTCTATGGATTTTTTCCTTTTTTTTTAATTTGGCACTCTACATAGTCCTTGGCTCTTCCATATCCCTTGAGAAGGAACACAATATGATATAAATCATACATATTAAGTAATGCAAAACATATTTCAATATTAGCCACATTGAAAAAGAAAACACACACACATAACATGAAAAATAAAGGAAGTTCTAAAAAAAGTGTTGTTGTTGTTGTTTTTTGTTTTTTGTTTTTTTTTAATCTGCACTCAGAGTCCATAAGTTCCTTCTTGGGAGGTAGAAAGCATTTTTAATCTTGGATCCTTTGAAATTGTCTTAGATTGATGTCTTTATCTAACTGTCTTTCACAGATGATCATCCTTACAATAATGCTATTACAATGTGAAATGTTCTTCTGATTCTGATGGCTTTATTATGCATGAGTTCATATTCCCAAGTTTTTTGAAACTTTCCTATCATTTCTTATACATATATACCTATATGCATATATGCACACACACATCCCTCCATATATATATTTCCCTTCCTCTTTCTTTGATCTTTTTGATGTTAAGGCTCTTTCTTTTATAACAGCTTTCAGAGAATCCAATAATTTTTAAATTACCTCTTCTTGATTTATTTTCCAGGTCAGTTTTTTTTTAAGTCACATTTTAAAAAAAAATAAGATATTTCACATTTTCTTCTATTTTTTCATTTTCTTAATTTTTTTATCATTTCTTGATGTCTCTTGTAATCATCAAATTCTCCTGGCATAATGTTAATTTTTAAGGAATTATTTTCTTCATTGATCCTTTGTGTCTTTTCCCTTCCTTTTAGCTAATTCTTTTTTTAAAAGTTACTTTCATCAGTGACATTTTGTACCTCCTTTTCCATTTGGTTGATTATGTTTCAAAGTGTTATTTTCTTTGGTATTTCTGTGCCTATTTTACCAAACTATTAATGATCTTTGAAAAATAAGTCTTCCCTCTATCTATGATTTCTTTACTCATTTTCCCCCTACTATTCCTATTTCATTTTGAAAATAATTTTAGATCTTCCAAGAATTATGCTTAAGAATTGTCTTCAATAGATATTTTTTTCCTCTGAGGCACCACTTATAATTGTTTTGAGATTATCTTCTTTTTAGTTTTTATCTTGATTTTTCCTGTTATCATAATAGCTTTTTTATGTTCATATAATTTCTTGTTTTTTGATAATTTTTTCCAGTCTATTTCTTGACTTTGAGCTTTCTGTTAAAAGCAGGGCTCTTTTCCCAGTGTGTATGTGTGTGTGTGTGTGTGTGTGTGTGTGTGTGTTAGAGAGTGAGAGAGAGAGAGAGAGAGAGAGAGAGAGAGAGAGAGAGAGAGAAAGAAGAGAGAGGAGAGGAAAGAAGAGGAGAGAAGAAGAGAGGAGAGGAGAGAAGAGAAGAGAAGAGAGGAGAGGAGAGGAGAGAAGAGAAGAGAGGAGAGGAGAGAAGAGGAGAGGAGAGGAGGAGAGGAGAGGAGAGGAGAGGAGAGGAGAGGAAAGGAGAGGAGAGAGGAGAGGAGAAGAGTATAGGCAAGGGGAAAAACTACCCAAAAGTTCAGGTTTTTTCACATTGCTGTTTTCAGAATTCGTTCTGAGGATTTGAAGTTTTTAATATTTATTTCTTCCTTCTTTCTTTAAAAAAATCATTTTAGACATATTTCCATATTTTTCATGCTGTGCAAGAAAAATCAGACCAAAATAATTAAAAAGAGGGCAACTAGATGGCATGATACATAGAACACTTGCCCTGAAGCCAGAGAGACCTGAGTTCAAATCCAGCTTCATACATTTAACACTTACTAGCTGTGTGACCCTTGACAAGTCATTTAACCCCAATTGCTTTGCAAAAAAATTGAAAAAAAAAAAAAAGAATAACCATAACAAAGGAGGAAAAAAAAAACATGAGAAAGAAAAAGCAAGCAAGCAAACAAAAGAGAAGAAAATGCTATACTTTGATCTACATTCTGTCTCCATAATTTTCTCCTGGATGAAAATGATGTCTCCCTTTCCAAGTCTATTGGAATTGTCTTGAATCACCATCTATCTGAAAAGAACTAAGTTTATCATCATTGATCATCACATAATCTTGCTGTAACTGTGCATAATGTATTCCTGGTTTTTCTCATTTTGCTCAGCATCAGTTCATATAAGTCTTTACAGATTTTTCTAAGAAAATGCTGCTCAACATTGCTTATAGAACAATAAAATCTATTATATTCATATATTATAACTTATTCAGCCATTCTTCTATTAATGGACATCAGATCAATTTCCAATTTCTTGCCACCACAAAAAAACAACGTCAAATATTTTTGCACATGTGGGTGGGTATTTGTCACTATTTTATGATCTTTTGGGGATACAAACCCAATAGTGAGATTGCTGGCTTAAAGGATATGCACAGTTGTATATTTCTTTGGGTATAGTTCTAAATTGCTCCCCAGAATGGTTGGATCATTTCATAACTCCACTAACAATACATTAGTATCCCAGTTTTACCACATCTTCTCCAGCTTTATTATGATCTCCTTTTGACATATTAGCCAATCTCAAAGGTGTGATATGACACCTCAGAACTGTCTTAATTTACACATTTCTAATTAATAGTGATGTAGAGCATTCTTTTCATATGACTAGAAATAACTTTAATTTCTTTATCTGAAAATTATCTATTCATATTATGTGACCATTTATCAATAGGGTAATTACATATTCTTATAAAGTTGAGTGAGTTCTCTCTATATTTTAGAAATGAGACCTTTATCAGAGACATTGGTTGGAAACATTTCTCCCCTCTCCCATTTTTTCTGCTTCCCTTCTAATCTTGGCTGCACTGGTTTTATTTATGCAAAATCTTTTTAATTTAATGTAACCAAAACTACTCATTTTGCATTTTATGATGTTCACAAGTTATTCTTTGTCCATAATTTTTTACCTTCTCAATGGATCTGACATGTGGACTTGTCTATACTAATTTACTTATGCTATCACCCTTTACATTTAAATCATAAATTTATTTTGACCTATTTTGGTATAGCATACGAGATGTTGGTCAATACCTAGTTGCAACCATACTATTTCTCAATTTTCCCAATAACATTTGTCAAATAGTACGTCCATTCTTTACCCAGAAGCTGGAGTCTATGGGCTCATCAAACAGTAGATTATTATTGTCATTGATGGTTTTATCTTAAATACCTAGTTTATTCCAATTATTCCTTACTATATTTCTTAGGCAGTATCAAATGAGTTTGATGAATTCTGCTTTATAACATGGTTTTAAGTCTGGTACAGCTAGGCCAGGACCATCTGCATTTTTTTTCCTCATTAATTCCCTTGTCCTTTTGTTCTTTCAGATGAATTATGTTTTCATCTACAAAATAATTTTTGGCAGTTTGATGAGTATGGTACTAAATGAATAAATTAATTTAAGTCAAATTATAAATATATATACATATATGTATATATACATATATATGCATATATATAATTTTTATTATATTAGTTTGACATACCCATGAGCAATTGATATTCTTCCAATTGTGATCTGATTTTATTTGTGTGAAAAATGTTTTGTAATTATTGCAATTATGTTCATATAGTTCCTGGTTTTGTCTTCACAGGTAAACTCACAGATATTTTGTATTGTCTACAGTACATGGAATTTCTCTTTCTATTACTTGCTGCTGAGTTTTGTTGGTAACATATTAAAAATATCAATAATTTATGGGCATTTATTTGATATACTGAAACTTTGCTAAAGTTGTTAATTTTTTCTTATACTTTGTAGTTGATACCCTAGAATTCTCTAAATATACCAGGGTATTATCTGCAGAGTGATGATTTTGTTTCATCACTGTCTAATTTTGCAATTTTTTCCCTTCTCAATGCTAAAGCTCACATTTCATGTTGAATAATGATGACAATAATGGGCATCCTTTTGGAATTGTTTCTAACTTATCCTCATTTCATATATCACTTGCTGATGGTTTTAGATAGGTGCTATTTATCATTTAAAGGAAAACTACATTGTTTCCTATGCCCTCTAATGCTTTTATTAGGAATGGATATTATATTTTGTCAAATGATTTTTTTTCTTATTGAAATAATCATATCATTTCTGTTAGTTTGGTTATTGATATGATTAATTATGCCAATAGTTTTTCTGATGTTGAACCAGCTCTGCATTTTTGGTATAAATTTCACTTGCTTATGGTCCCTTATGCTAATAATCAATTGCTGTAATCTCTTTATTAATATTTTATTTTAAATTTTTGCATCAATATTCACTAGGGCAATTGGTCTATAATTTTCTTTTTACTTTGGCCCTTTCTAGGTTAATGTACGAGCATCATATCTGTGTTATAAAAGAAATTTTGTAGGATGTCTTCACATATTACCCCAAACAGTTTATAGATTATTGGAATTTATTGTTCTTTATATGTTTGGTAGAATTCACTTGTAAATCCATCTGACCCTGAGGATTTTTCTTAGGAGTTCATTGATGGCTTCTTTGCTTTTTTTTTTTTTTTAAATGGGGCTATTTTCAATATTTTATTTCCTCATCTGTTAATCTGGGAAATTTATATCATTGTAAATATTCATCCATTTCAAATAGATTTCCAGATTCATTGGCATACATTTGGGCAAAATAGGTTGTAATTATTGCTTTAATTTCCACTTCATTGGTGATAAGTTCTCCTTTTCATTTTTGATACTGATAATTGTGTTTTCTTATTTCCTTTTTTGACTGAAATTAAATAAAAGCTTATCTTTTTTTTTGTTTTTTTTTTCATAAAACTAACTCTTTGTTTTATTTATTAGTTCAATAGTTTTCTGGCTTTCCACTGCATTAATCTGTCCTTTGATTTTTCAGAATTTCTAATTTGGTATTTAATTGATTATTTTCAATTTGTACTTTTTCTCACTTTTTTAGTTGCAGGCATAATTAATCTATTCTTTCTCTAAATTTATTCATGTAAACATTTAAAGACATAAAAATTTCCCCAAGAACTGCTTTACATGCATCCCATAAGGTTGATGGTTGTCTTTGGGTGTAGCTGCTTCTGTCCATCATTGATCAATTGAAACTGAATTAGGTCTCTTTGTCAAAGAAATCCACTTCCATCAGAATACATCTGCATACAGTATCGTTGTTGACATATATAAGGATTGACAGAAGCAGCTACACCCAAAGAAAGAACACTGGGAAATGAATGTAAACTGTTTGTATTTTTGTTTTTCTTCCCAGGTTATTTTTACCTTCTGAATCCAATTCTCCCTGTGCAACAAGTAAACTGTTGGGTTCTGCACACATATATTGTATCTAGGATATACTATGACATATTCAACATATATAGGACTGGTTGCCATGTAGGGAAGAGGGTGGAGGGAGAGGGGGGAAAAATCAGAAGAGAAGTGAGTGCAAGGGATAATGTTGTAAAAAATTACCCTGGCATGGTTTCTGTCAATAAAAAGTTATTATAATAAATAAAAATAAATAAACTAATAAAAAGGTGGTTGTCTCATTATCATTATTTTCTTTGATAAAATTAATTACTGTTCTATAAATTCTTGTTTCCCTCATCCATTCTTTTTTTTATATCTTTTTTTCCCATACCTTTTTATTTACAAGTTATATATATGGGTTTCTTTATACTCTTTTATTTACAAGATATATGCATGGGTAATTTTTCATTTTTCAGCATTGACAATTGCAAAACCTTTTGCTCCAATTTTTCCCCTCCTTCCCCCACACCTTCCCCCAGATTTCAGGTTGACCAATACATGTTAAATATGTTAAAGTATATATTTTTTTTCTTTTTTTTTAAAGCTTATTATTTTCAAAACATATGCACGGATAATTTTTCTTTTTTTTTCTTTTTTTTTATTTAATAGCTCTTTATTTACAGGTTATATGTATGGTAACTTTACAGCATTGAAAATTGCCAAACCTCTTGTTCCAATTTTTCCCCTCTTACCCCCCACCTCCTCCCCCAGATGGCAGGATGACCAGTAGATGTTAAATATATTAAAATATAAATTAGATACACAATAATATTCATGACCAAACAGTTATTTTGCTGCAAATAGAATCAGACTCTGAAATTTGACAAATTAGCTTGGAAGGAAAACAAAAAGGCAGGTGGGCAAAAATATAGGGTTAGGGAATTCAATGTAATGGTTTTTAGTCATCTCCCAGAGTTCTTTTTGGGGCTGCTGGTTCAGTTCATTACTGCTCCTTGGAAATGATTTGGTTGATCTCATTGCTGAGGATGGCCAGGTCCATCAGAACTGGTCATCATATATATTTTGTTGGAAGTATATAATGATCTCTTGGCACTCTCGTTTCACTCAGTATCAGTTTGTGAAAGCCTCTCCAGGCCTTTCTGAAATCATCCCATTGGTCATTTCTAACAGAACAATAATATTCCATAATATTCATATACCACAATTTATTCAGCCATTCTTCAACTGATGGGCATCCATTCAGTTTCCAGTTTCTAGCCATTGCAAAAAGGGCTGCCACAAACATTCGTGCACAAACAGGTCCCTTTCTCTTCTTTATGATATCTTTGGGATATAAGCCCAGTAAAACACTGCTGGATCAAAGGGTATGCACAGTTTGATAACGACATAGTTCAAATTCTCTCCAAATGGTTGGATCCATTCACAGTTCCAAACAATGTATTAGTGTCCCTGTTTTCCCCATCCCCTCAACATTCCCATTATCTTTTTCCCTATCATTCTAGCCAAACTGACAGATGTGTATGGTATCTCAGGTTGTCTTAATTTGCTTTTCTAATTAATAATGACTTGGAGCATTTTTTCTATGATTAGAAATGGTTTCAAGTTCTTCATCTAAAATTGTCTGTTCTATCCTTTGACCATTTTCAATTGGAGAATGGCGATTTTTTATAAATTAGAGTTAATTCTCTATATATTTGGAAAATAGGGCCTATCAGAACCTTTGACTGTAAAATGTTTTCCCAGTTTATTGCTTCCCTTCTAATCTTGTCTGCATTAGTTTTGTTTGTACAAAACCTTTTCAGTTTGATATAGTCGAAATTTTCTATTTTGTGATCAATAATGATCTCTAGTTCTTCTTTGGTCATAAATTCCTTCCCCTTACACAGGTCTGAGAAGTAAACTATCCTATGTCTCTCTAATTTATTTATGATCTCATTCTTTATGCCTAGGTCATAAACCCATTTTGACCTTATCTTGGTGTATGGTGTTAAGTGTGGATCAATGCCTAGTATCTGCCATATTAGTTTCCAATTTTCCTAGCAATTTTTGTCAAACATTAAGTTCTTATCCCAAAAGCTGGGGTCTTTGGGTTTGTCAAACACTAGGTTGCTATAATTGTTGACTGTTTTGTCCCTTGAACCTAACGTATTCCACTGATCAACTAATCTGTTCCTTAGCCAATACAAAAGGTTTTGGTAACAGCTGCTCTATAATATAATTTTAGATCTGGTACAGCTAAGCCGCCTTCATTTGATTCTTTTTTCATG
Source organism: Sarcophilus harrisii (assembly GCF_902635505.1). Taxonomy (NCBI): domain Eukaryota; kingdom Metazoa; phylum Chordata; class Mammalia; order Dasyuromorphia; family Dasyuridae; genus Sarcophilus; species Sarcophilus harrisii. Next base: position 138,639,111 of record NC_045429.1, read on the forward strand.
AATTCCCTTGAAATTCTTGACCTTTTGTTTTCCATATGAATTTTGTTGTTATTTTTTCTAGGTCATTAAAATAGTTTTTTGGGAGTCTGATTGGTATAAGCACTAAACAAATAGATTAGTTTGGTTAGTATTGTCATTTTATTATATTTCCTCGCCCTATCCAAGAGCATTTAATATTTTTCCAATTGGTTAAATCAGACTTAATTTGTGTGAAAAGTTGTCTGTAATTCTGCTCATAAAGTTTCTGATTTTCCCTTGGGAGATAGATTCCTAAATATTTTATACTATCAGTAGTTACTTTAAATGGAATTTCTCTTTGTAACTCGCTGTTGGTTTTATTGGTGATATATAAGAATGCTGATGACTTATGGATTTTTTTATAAAACAACTTTGCTAACGTTGTGGATTATTTAATAACTTTTAGTAAATCTCTGGGGTTCTCTGTATACCATCATATCTACAAAAGTGATAATTTGGTTTCCTCATTTCCTTTCTTATTCCTTTAATCTCTTTCTCATTTCTTATTGCCAAAGCACTTTCTAATCATATTAAATAGTAACGTGATGGGACAACCTTGTTTCCTCCTCATCTTATTGGGAATGGTTGCAGTTTGTCCCTATTAATTATTTGATGGTTTTAAATAGATGCTGTTATTTTAAGAAAAAAATCCATTTATTCCTATACTCCAAGTGTTTTTAATAGGAATGGATGTTGGATTTTATCAAATACTTTTCTGCATCTATTGAGATGATCATTGGTTTTTTAATTTGGTTATTAATATGGCCAATTATTTGATAGTTTCTAATAGGCCCTGCATTCTGGTCTAAATCCTACTTGATCATGCGTATTATTTGGGGATGTTTTCTGTGTCTTTTGCTAATATCTTTTGAAGATTTTGACATCAATATTCATTAGGGAGTTGGTCTAAAATTTCTTTCTCTATTTTCAACCTACCTGGTTTGGTTAATACCATGTCTGTTCATAAAAGGGAATTTGGTAGGACTCCTTCATTCCCTATTTTATCAAATAATTTATATATTGGGACCAATTGTTCCAAAATGTTTGATAAAATTCCTTAAATCCATCTGGTCCTGGGATTTTTCTTGGGAGTTGTTTAATTCCTGTTCTTTTCTTTTAAATGGGATATTAAACAATTACTTCCTCCTCTGTTATATGGAAGTCTATATTTTTGGGTAGTCCTCCATTTCAAGGTTATCAAATTTTTGGCATAAAATTGGGCAAAAAACCCTTTTATTTCTCTAATTTCCTCTTCATTGGTGGAAATTTCTCCTTTTCATTTTAAGACTATAATTTCATTTCCTCCCTCCTTTTTTCTAATCAGATTTACCAAAGCCTTATTATTTTATTGGCTTTTCATAGAAATCTCTTAGTTTTATTAATTAGTTCAATAGTTTTTTTTTTTTACTTTATTAATTTCTCCTTTTAATTTTAAATTTCAAATTTGTATTTGATTGGGGGTTTTAATTTTGGGTCTTTTTGTTTTTTTAGTTTGATCCATTTTAATCTTTCATTCCCTGTTTTATTCAAGTAAGCCTCTAAGGTATAAAATTTCTTCATATTCTGCTTTGGTGCATCCACAAATTTTTTGACATCTCATCCTTGTCATTATCTTGGTGAAATTAATTTTCTATAATTCTTTTCACCCAATCATTCTTTAAGATGAATTTTTAGTTTCCAATTCTTTTTGGTCTATTTCCCCTAACTTTTTTTTTAATTAGTTTTTATTTTGTGATCGAAAAAAGCATTCTTTTCTACTTCATTTAATTTTGGGGGTCTTTATGTCCAATATGGTCAATTTTAATAGGTTCCATGAACTGTGAAAGAAATATATTACTTTATGTCTCCATTCAGTTTTCTTTCTTTTTGTTTTGTGGTTTGATTTGTCTAATTCTGAGGTCAAGTTGGATCTCCCACTATTAATTTTGTTGTCCAATTCTTCTTCAACTCTTCTTCTTCTTTAGGAAGTTGGATGCTATACCCTTGGGATATATGTTTAGTTTGATTTGCTTCATTTCTATCTACCCTTTGAAGATTAGTTTCTTTCCTTATCTCTTTTAATTAGATCAATTTTGCTTTTGGTCTGGATATTGATGCTACCCTCTTTTTGACTTCACCTGAAGCAAATAGATTTTCTCCAGCCTTTTACCTTTACTCTGTATGTATTTTCCTGCTTTAAATGTGTTTCCTGTAAACAACATATTGTAGGGTTCTGACTTTTGATCCAGTCTGCTATCTGCCTCCTCTTTATGGAACAGTTCATCCCATTCACATTTACGGTTAGAATTACTAATTCTGTGTTTCCTGCCATCCTAATATCCCCAGATTATGCTTTACTTTTTCTTGCCCCCCCAAGCCTCTTTCCCCTTTTTAAATTTATGTACCCCACTTGTATCACGATGCTCATTCTCTTTAGAATCCCTCCCTCCCCGCTTTGAATCTTTTCCCCTTTCTTCCCTTATTACTCTTTTTCTTTTACTTTTTCCTCTTCCCCTTTTTAATGAGGCGAGAGAGAATTTTCTCTAAAACAGATATGTCAATTATTTTCTCTTTGAGCCAACTCTGATGAGAGTAAGATTCACACAATGTTCCTCCCCCTCTCTAAATTCCCTCAGATATGATAAGTTTCCTTTGCCTCTTGCCTCCCTTTTTTTAATCCCCACTTCCCACCTTATTCTGCCTTCATCCCTTTTCCATATCTACTTTCCTTTTTTATATTATATCAGTAAAATCAAATTATACATGTAGTCTTTTTGTATATCCACAACAGAAATACAATTCTCAAGAGTTCTTTTTACCTTTTCTGCATCTCTTGAGTCCTATGATTAGAGATCAAATTTTTTGTTTAGTTCTGGTTTTTTCCTTAGAAACAAATGGAATTCATTTCTTTCATTAAATGTCCATCTTCTTCCCTGGAAGAAAATGCTCAGCTTAGCTGAGAATATAGAATATTAGGAATCTCTTAGGAATATAGAATATTCTCAGCTTAGCTGAGAAATAGATCCCACTTTCTTGTGAGTTCTTTGTCTTTTCCAATTCACAAATCCTACTTTCTTGTGAATTCTTTATTTTTTTCCAATTCACAAATCTTACTTTCCTGAGATTTTTTTACTTTTTCCAATTCACAAATTTTGTTTCCCTGCACTTCCTGGGAATTTTTTTATCCTTTCCAATTCGTATTTCAGGAAGTTGTTGCTCTCTTGTAAAGTTTCTCTTTCCTTTCCCCATTTATCTTCTAACTCTCTTTTGAGACTTTTAATGGTGTCTTCTATGAGAGTATCATGTAAAAGGGGAGAGGTGAGATTCCCCTTTGGCGTATTGTCTGGTGCCTGTTTGCTATTAGTCTCTTCAGGGTTGCTGACCTGCTCTTTTTCTGCATAGAAGCTGTCAATCATTCTTTTCATTTTTTTATTCATGTTTTAAAGCCTTTAGGGTATGCCTTCTAGGCAAGGGGATTACCAGCTTCCTCTGCAGAGCAGGGAGAGATGTAAACCGGCTTCCTGCTGCGAGGTATGGGAGTGCTCTGAGTGAGAGTTTTCCCTTCCCCCAACCAGAGGTGGGTTCCACCACTGGCCAAGCTATCAAAGTTCCCAGTTGGGCTGTGTGGGTTAACGACTGCCCTAGGCTAGAGACTAAGCGGTGAAAGTGTCACTGCCCCAGGCCAGAGCCGCTTGTAGGGCTGTGGGTATTAGCAGCTGACCGCAGATAGCTGGCTCTACCGGAAGTCTGCCTGGAAGTCTCTGCCTGCTGCAAATCGGCCCTGTGAAAGCTCTATGGCCCCAAGCCTAGCCCCCCACTGCGCAGATTAGAGGCTAACCTGGGCTGTGCCCTCCTGCAGTGCAGGTTCACAACTGCCCCAAGGAAAAGCCCTGTACTGAGGGTTGGGGCTGCGAGCTTGTGCTGCAATCTGTGCTCTCACTTCCGGTTTGAGGCTCTCCTCAGAAACTAATATCTCTGCCAGTCTGTGCTGATTTCCCCCCCCCCCCCCCCCCCCCCCCCAGCCCCCGGAACAAACCTTTTTTGGCAAGACTGCAGATTTTCTTTGGCTGGTGCATTGTTATACTTCTTATCTTTATGAATTGTAGCAGTCAAGATTATTTTTGAGGCTCAATATAATATTGATAAAGAAGGTAAGAGAAGAGCTTAGAAAGTCGTATGTGCCTTCTCCACCATTTTGGCTCCGCCTAAAGTATAAATTAATTTGAATATATGTATACATGTCCAAACAGTTATTTTTCTATACAAAAAGAATTGGACTTTGAAATATTTACAATTAGATTGTAAAGGAAATAAAAAATGCAGACAGGCAAAAATAGAGTAATTGGGAATTCTATGTAGTGTTTCATAGTCATCTCCCAAAGTTCTTTCCTTGGGTGTAGCTGGTTCAGTTCATTACTGCTCTATTGGAAGTGATTTGGTTCATCTCATTATTGAAGATGGCCACTATTCTATGATCTTCTAATTTAGTTATAATCTCATTCTTTATGCCTAGGTCATGAACCCATTTTGATCTTATCTTTGTGTATGGCATTAAGTGTGGGTCAATGCCTAGTTTGTGCCATATTTGTTTCCAATTTCCCAGCAATTTTTGTCAAACACTGACTTCTTATCCCAAAAGCTGGGGTCTTTAGGTTTGTCAAACACTAGAGTATTAAAATTATTGACTGTTTTGTCCTTTGAACCTAACCTATTCCACTGATCAGCTAGTCTATTTCTTAACCAATACCAAATGGTATTTTATAATATAATTTGAGATCTGGTACATCTAGGCCACCTTCATTTTATTTTATTTTTTCATTAATTCCCTTCACATTCTTGATCTTTTGTTTTTCCATATAAACTTTGTTGTTATTTTTTCTAGATCACTAAAATAACATTTGGGGAGTCTGATTGGTATAGCGCTAAATAAATAGATTAATTTAGGTAGTATTGTTACCTTTATTATATTTGCTCGCCCTATCCAAGAGCATTAAATATTTTTCTAATTGGTTAGATCTGACTTAATTTGTGTGTAAAGCGTTTTGTAGTTTTGCTCATATAATTTCTGATTTTCCCTTGGGAGATAGATTCCTAAATATTTTATACTATCAGTAGTTACTTTAAATGGAATTTCTGTTTGTAACTCTAATTGCTGGATTATGTTAGTGATATATTAGAATGATGATGACTTATGTAGGTTTATTTTATATCCTGTAACTTTGCTAAAGTTGTGGATTATGTCTAATAGCTTTTTAGTAGAATCTCTGAGGTTCTCTAAGTATACCATCATATCATCAGCAAAGAGTGATAATTTGGTTTCCTCATTACCTACTCTTAATTCCTTTAATCTCTTTCTCAACTCTTATTACCAAAGCTAGCGTTTCTAATACAATATTGAATAGTAATGATGATAGTGGGCAACCTTGTTTCACTTCTGTTCTTATTGGGAATGGTTACAGTTTGTCCCCATTACATATGATGCTTACTGTTGGTTTTAAATAGATGCTACTGATTATTTGAAGGAAAAGTCCATTGATTCCTATGCTATCAAGTGTTTTTAATAGGAATGGATACTGGACTTTATTAAATGCTTTTTCTGCATCTATTGAGATGATCATATGTTTTTTGTTAATTTGGTTATTAATATGGCCAATTATACCAATAGTTTTCCTAATATTGAACCAGCCCTGCATTCCTAGTATAAATCCTACTTGATCATGGTGTATTATCCTGGGGATGATTTTCTGTAGTTTTTTTGCTAATATCTTATTGAAGATTTTAGCATCAATATTCATTAGGGAGATTGGTTTATACTTTTCTTTCTCTGTTTTCAACCTGCCTGGTTTAGGTATCTGTACCATGTCTATGTCATAAAAGGAATTTGGTAAAACTCCTTCATTCCCTATTTTTTTTCAAATAGTTTATATAGCATTGAGGCTAATTATTCTTTAAATGTTTGGTAGAATTCACATGTAAATCCATGTGGTCCTGGGGAATTTTTTTTTAGGGAGTTGATTAATAGCTTTTTCTATTTCTTTTTCAGAAATGGGACTATTTAAGAAATTTACTTCCTCCTCTGTTAATCTGGGAAGCCCATATTTTTGGAGGTAGTCATCCATTTCACTTAGGTTATCAAATTTATTGGCCTAAAGTTGGGCAAAGAAACTCCTTATTATTTCTCTAGTTTCCTCTTCATTGGTGGAAAGTTCTCCCTTTTCATTTTTAATACTAACAATTTGCTTTTCTTCTCTCCTTTTTCTAATCAGATTTACCAAAGGCCTATTTTATTGTTTTTTTTGTAAAACCAACTCTTAGTTTTATTTATTAGTTCAATAGTTTTTTTTTTTTTTTTACTTTCAATATTATTAATTTCTCCTTTTACTTTTAGAATTTCAAGTTTAGTATTTGATTGGGGGTTTTTAATTTGGTCTTTTCCTACCTTTTTAAGTTGCAAGCCCAATTAATTGATCTTCTTTTTCTCTATTTTATCTTTGGCTGGTAAGTTGTTGTACTTCTAATCTTCATGAATTTTACCAGTCAAGTGCTGTTTTTGAGGCTAAATTTAGTAATTGGGCATGACAGTATGAGAGGAGATTAGATAGTTGCATGTGGCTTCTCCACCATCTTGGCTCAGCCCATCCATTCTTTAGGATTATTTCTTCACCCCTTTATTACATGCGATTTTATTGTTTCACAAGTAAAAAGGATTAATTTACTCATACTGCCTTTCTATGTTTGAAAGTGAAGTTTTTATGTCTATATATATATATATATATATATATATATATATATAAATAGAGAGAGAGAGATAATATTTGTCATATATATTATATATGTCATATATATCCTAATATATATATATATGTATATATATATCATATGTCATGTGTCAGTTGCTTATGTAGGTGCCATGTAAAAACTTATATCCTTTTCTTTCCCCATTCATTTTCTCTAGAGGCCTCTCATATGTAAATTTTCTAAAATTCTATTCAGCAACTTAGTTTCTACCTTATTTATTTTATGGTGAGATTCATCTATTTCTGACAGGGGAATATTGAAATCATCCACTAGTATAGATTTATTTTTTATTTTTTTCTTAAAACTCACTTAACTTCTCAAAAAATTAGATGATATACCACTTGGTACATCCATATTAAGCACTGGTATTACATCATTATCTATGTTATCCTTTAACAAGTTTAGTTTCCTCCTTTATACTTTTAATTAAATCCATTTTTGCTTTTGTTTGGTTTAAGACAGGATCACTATCCCTGCTGCTTTTTTCTTATTTTTTCTTTAGCTGAAGCATAATATTTCTACTTCAGTCTTTTATCTAATGAAGATGGTAGAATGTTGTGCTGTACACAGTTAAGAGTAATGTAGAATCTCTCCAAGTCACTAAAATCTATAGGGACTTGAAAATATGGAATTGTCTAAATCACCCCATAAATCCTTGGAAAACAACAAATATTAGAACTCCTACTCCCTTACAATTAATAATATTTTGTTAGTTAAGAAGTCTTGATTGAATCAATCAATGAGAGCTGAGTATGAAAAGAAACATCACATTTTCTTGAATAAACAATTTCTTGAGAGAATGGATAATGCACAAGAAAATTGTAAAAAAGGAAAGAGCTATCTCAGAATCAGGAATAGATTCCAAAGCCTGGAAAAGGAAAAGGAAAAGTAAGATTATATAAGCCAATACTAAAGAAAGAAAAAGAGAAGTTAAGGCAGAATTATGACAATTTTAGAGATATCTCTAACCAGCAAGACCAAGACTGATACAACCAGTGTATCCACTACTCAAAAAGGTTTGCTGCTCTTTTCTCAGCTTCAAAGCTAGTTTATCTACTCTCATAAAATCAATGGTTTCATTACTGAAACTTTCCCAATAATTAAAATTTTTCCTCAATCATAAAGAAAGTAGTAAAGAAAAGTAGGAATAAATTTAAATTTCACAGGACCTAGGTAACATAGTAGATAGAGTTTAAACCCTTGAATTAGAAAGACCTAAGTTAAAACCTAGTCTAGACACTTCATTAGCTGTATGAATCTGGAGAAGTCACAAACTTTGCCTATTTTCTACGTCTACAAAGCTATCTTCCTGGGTTGTTATGAAAATAAAATGACATAATGGTGAAGTGCTTGTCACAGTACTTAATACATAAGAAATTCTATATAAATGTTGATTGTAATTATTAACATTATTTCTTCAGAGGAATCAATCTCTGCCTAAATTTTAAGAAGAGATTGTGATTGAATTCATAATTTCCAATCTTCAAAGTCTGCAAAAAAAGGTAATATTTGGATCACAGAAGACATTAAGTAGTCCCATAGTATTAAAATAAACTAAATAAAATAAGCTAATTATTGTACAAGGATGTTACATATACAATAAAAGATTCAGACTAGAACAATTCAAAGATATCTTCAAACCATGTATCTTCATACATTTAGATGTATGTTTTTTTTAATCATGTTTTCTTAAAGTAAGGAATAGTCACATAAATTAATGATTCATTGAGATTTTAAACATTGATTCTCTCCTTCATTTTATAAATAAGTTAACTGAAGTCCAGAAAATTTAATGGATTGTTCAGGATCACACTGATATTATTTAATGTAGGATTGGAACTCAATGCTTCCTGAATCCTAATTCCTTACTCTTTATGCTATCTATACTATGCTGACTCAAGTGGTTTTCTGTATAATTTACCATCTAGATGGTAAAGTAAAACAAAATAACATGAAATCATCCAGTCTTTATGAAGAGATTTCGTGGGAAACAGTGCAGTATAGTGAAAAGAACACTGGGGAAAAAAAATCAATATACAAGCTTCAGTTTTCTTGTCTCTGCCATACAGTAATTTTATGTATCATTAGGCAATTCTTTTGTTTCTGAACCTCATCTTCCTCATCTGTAAAATGTGGGAAAAGGATTAGATGACATCTGTTTCCTTCAAGCTCTAATATGAAATGATTTATTATTAACAATATTTTTAACCTTGGCTGTAGGAAGTTTACTATTTGTCCCTAGGAAAAATATGAGAAACAACACAGCTTCATGTTTCTAATGCCACCCAAGCATGACTTGAAATGATTTCTCTCTGTCATAGTGCTGGAGTTTTTTTCCCATGTATTCTAGGTTGACATCCACTGGAACTAGTTTAAGAATTTATCTTATAAGAAAGTAAAGAATTTAATTATTTGTGCTCTTTCATTAATGACCTATATTGAAGATAGCATGCAATCCATAAAGAAAGAAAGGATAGTTTCAATAAGTGAAACTATTATGGGAGAAATATTTCTTCTCTGAATATATCTGGTAGTTACTTGATGCCAAATATATATTTAACACAACATAGAAATTAAAGAGGTAAAAATGTAAATTTTATTATTATGCTCAAGCATAGGTTCAGGCCTTAGCGAAAACCTGAATAGAAATCCCATAAGCCTTCTAAAAAGTGAAATAATGTCAGAATTATTTTTTAAAAAATCATTCTTTTATGTATTGTAATTTTGTACATTGCTTTTAGGTCATAAAATTAAAGGCAGATTTTTAATCCTAATTTTTTCAATGTCATAAAAGTTGAACAAAGTTAAACACTCATAATTCCATATATCCCTTAAGAAAACAAATTTCTTCAACAAACTCTCTCAGTAAATTGTCAGGTTACATATTAAAGTGTATTTAGAGGGTTTACAACTAAACAGATTGAGAGAGAAAGTTTATATGTCACTAAAAATCAGAGGTAGTTTAGAGTCTTCCTCTTTTTTTTTTTTTAATCTCAACCATATTAAGGTGTTAAATAAATTTTCACATCCTATTGGACAGTTTTTAATCAACTTAACGACATTTCAATAAAAGAAATGACTCTGACTTTTTCTTAACTATGATTTCATAAGTTAGAGTTTGATAAAGTGGGGTTACTATTCACAGAAAATGACTTTTAGTTGACCAAAAGTTGCATAATAAACAACTCTAAGACTCTGGGAAATGAGTATGAACCACTACATAGAATTCCCAATCCCTCTATTTTTGTCCACCTGTATTTTTGAGTTTCTTCACAGGTTAATTGTACACTATCTCAAAGTCCGATTCTTTTTGTGCAACAAAATAACTGTATGGACTTGTATACATATATTGTATTTAACATATACTTTAACATATTCAACATGTATTAGTCTACCTGCCATCTCGGGGAGGGGGTGGGGTGAAGGAGGGGAAAATTTGGAACAAAAGGCATTGCAATTGTCAATGCTGAAAAATTACCCATGCATATATCTTGTAAATAAAAAGCTATAATAATAATAAATAAATAAATAAATGAAAATGACTCTAAGACAATGATAAAAAGATATCAGAAATTAAAATTTTTCATTATAAGACCAAAGGAAAAGTTACTCACAACTATCATAGTTTCTATGCAAAGCAGAAGAATGTTTCCATCCCAGTTCTAGCAACAACAAAAGCTTAGTAAAACCCTGCAGATTCCACTTTAGAATCTCCCTCTGACTTTAAAGTACAGGCAAACATGTAAGGAGAGTATTCAGCTTGAATTAGGAAACATACCTCCCTGAAACTGTATTTAATACTTAGCTTTATATTTGTGAGATAAATTATGTTCCAAAATAATAAAAAAAAATGACTTATTTGAGTTGTTTTTGTATGCTTGTTGATTCCTTTTTAAAGACTATGGCTATGCAATCCTCAGCAGACCATAAATTGAGGGTTTTAGACCTCATACTTTGAGAGAAAATTATCTTTGTCTACCTTTTCAGCTGCAATGATTACATAAACTACAAATCTAAGATTGAGAGCATATTTTTGATACTTTAAAGAAGGAACAACAGAATGGCCTCAATAATGTACCCAGGGGAAATAATACTCTTTCAAATGTGTTTAGTAAATATCACCATTTTTCACAGGAAAAATAGTGGGTTTTTTTTTTCTGAAAAAAAGAAATTCAACTATGTGTTTAGAGAAAAGACTTGTAATAAAAAGAGAAACAAGAATTAAAAAAAAATTAAGTAGATAAGAACAGAAATCACTGATTACACATTAGGTTTGAGTTAATACATAAATTTAATTTCCTAAGTCCAAGATCTTCCTTTGTATCCCACTGGGTAATCAGGCAGTATAAAATAAATTTTGAGGTTTTCCTAATGCAATGTCCTTGCTACATCTCTAGCTGTAGCCAGATAATTAACTGCTAGATTTAATGTCCCACGGTGCAGGATTGCTGTGGGAGATGAGCTTTTACTATTGAACACAGCCAGAAGCTTTTATTAGGCAAGATTCATAGTATTACCCTTGTTGCAGATGGCATGAAAAAAAGGGTAAGGTGCAATAAGTCTTTCAAGCTAAGGCATGTTCCTTGAAATTAGTATATAAAAATTAGAACTTACTGTTTAAGTTATAAAATTCAAATATTAAGGACAAATGTGTATAAAGTTGAGATGCGGTGCTTACCTTAAAATTTCCTTTGGAATTTTAACATATAAATTCTTAATTATAAAAGGAACTAAATACATAATTAAACAATCACTAAAAATATATGCATATGTGTACCTACAGTCAATAAACATTTATTAAGTATCTACCATGTATGAAACACTGGATTAAACAGATACATAGACTCACATATATACACTTTCATACATACAAATGCTGTCAAAATAAAGCCAAAGGAACCACACAAATTTCTGGAGAAAACAAATATTAAGGCTAGTAATTGAAGTATTATTACCCAACTAAGCAATTAGTGATTTTTTTTTTATTTTCCCAAGGAAAAAAGACAATGCTGAGACAAATTAGGAAGAGGATATTATTGGGACATAATTCAAGGATTAGGAGAATATGTTATGATTATGCTATATAATTATGCAGAATTTTATATAAAAATTATGTTTATCCTTAGTGATATTTATTGTTTATCTTCCATCTCATTCTTTTGCACCACTAGTCTAGAAGAGAATTTTCTTTTTATCATTATCCTATTTTAGAGATATTCCTAGTATTGGAAAGCCTGGCTCAAAAAATATGGATATTTTATTCACTTTCTTCACTTAATTACAAATTGTTTTCTGGAATGCTTATAATCCATACAGAGATCAATAATACATCAATGTGCCCATTTTTCCAAAAAGGCTCCAGTAACATTGACTATACCCATATTTTGTCATCTTCGCAAATTTTCTAGGTATCCCTTATTTTTATTTTCATTTCTCTCATTATTTATTAGGAGCCTTCTTTCAAATAGCTCTTAATATTTTGCAATTCTTTTGAGAAATTTTTTAAAATATATTTTGACTACATATCCACGAATTGAGAAATGACTTTTGGTATTATGAGTTTGATTAGTTTAAACTATTAAAGCACTAAGATTTTTTGGAATACCTTTTATATCTTGAATTTTAGATAGTTCTCAGTAATATTTGAAAAAAAGTTCCCAAGTCAACTGCTTCTTCAAAATGCCTTTGATGAAATTTTTTGTTAAGAATTAAGCTGGTCCAAGATGACAGAGAGTAGGCATGACTTCTTGTGATCTCCTCTGACCTTCTCTCAAACCAACAGCAGATTAACCCTCTAAACTGGCTTTGGAGTCAAGTTCACAAATATTTGGAGTAAAACACATTCCCAAAAGAAGATACCTTGAAAGAACTTCAGAAAAGGTCTGTTTCAAATAGGCAGGGGAATAGGCTGACAAGGCCAGACTGCAGCACAGGATGCCGGGGCAAGGAGCTGGGATTGGGAGTCAGAGCCTTGCAGCTTCCACACACCTGGAAATCTTCCGAAAGTCTCTTAGGCTACTCTGTCCTGGTTGCAAGTGAATGATTTAGCAGATTTGCTATAAAAGGCAAATTGTAAACCATGAGCACTGGAAGAATGTTGTATCTAGCTACTATTACTGAACACTGGAAATCAATCAGCAGAACTGCCCCAGGGCAAATTAAAGCAACTGTTCCTCCTTTGCATTGAACAGACCTCAAGCCTTAAAAAAATAAATACAAAAACAAAAAGAACTCTCAGCACAGACAGCTTTTATGAAGAGAGAACAGACCTCAAATCATGAGGTTCCTAAAAGCAAAGCAACTCCAGATGAAGCCCCAAAGGGAGACATGAGCTGGTTTTTAATTCACAAACCTTTTTTTGGAAGATTGCATAAAGGATCTTAAAAGAGAGTTAGAAGAAAAATGAGGAAATGAAATGAGATCATTGCATGAATAAATGGAAAAATGTAGAGCATTGTAATGCTCTATAAAAGAGATATAAAAAAGATACCAATTCATTGAAAAACAAAATCTGTGGAATGGAAAAAGAATGCAATGAACAAAAAATTCAAATGGTCAATTACAAAAGGAGCTAAAAAAGATAACTGAAGAAAATAATACACTAAAAATTTGAACTGAATAAATGGAAGTGAATGACTCAGTAAAAACTTCAAGGATCAGTCAAACAAAAAAAAATAGAATATGAAATATCTCCGAGGAAAAACAACTGACCTTGAAATTAAATCTAGGAGAGACAATTTAAGGATTATTGGACTTCCTGAAAGTCATGATGAAAAAAAGAACCTAGACATTATCTTACAGGTAATCATAAAAGAAAACTGCCCTGATATTTTAGATAAATCTGATATGCCAAAAGACTAAGGAACTTGGATTACAGCTGAGAATAAACTATGCAGCTAAAACGAGCATTATCTTTTAGAGAAAAAAGATGGATATTCAATGATATAGGTGAATTTCACCTATTTCTAATGAAAAGACCAAAACTGAACCAAAAATTTGCTCTCCAAACTCAGAACTCAAGAGAGGCATAAAAAGGCAAAAAGGAAAGAAATCTTGAGAACCATATTTCTATTATGGGTACATTTAGAGAATGCAGGTATAAATTTGATTTTATTATGATAATATGAAAAAGAAACTAGAGGTGAAAAGGTTATTGTTCTGGAAAAAGAAGAAAAAGGAGATAAAATAAGAGAAATTACATCTGATGAAGAGGCAAAAAAAAAAAAAAAAGAACTATGATAATTGAGGGAAAGACAGAGGAAGATGAGCATTGTGTGAATCTTCCTCTCATCAGATTTGGCTCTAAGAGAGAATATCAGACATATTTGTGTTTACAGAGAAACTTTTTTCACCTTATAGGGAAGTGTAAGGGAAAGAGGGAAAAGAAAGGGAAAGACTAATAGAAAGAAGAAAAAAAATGAAGTATTACCGGAAAGGTGTAAAAAGGGGGAGGGACTATAAAGGGGGAGGACTATTTGAGGGAGTTAGTAATCAAGTATTGGGGAGGAAGGAAAGGGGAAAGGAAAAAGAAAAGCATAACTTAGGATAAATAAGATGGCAGGGAATACAGAATTTGTTATTTTACCTGTGAATGTGAATGAAATTGTGTGGAAAAGGTGAAGAACTTATAGATCAAGCACATATTGATCAGAGACTATTAGCAAAAACTTTACAACCCTCAGTTTAGGAAGCATGTGATTTTAGATAAGGCCTGGACTACATTCCCCTGTCCAAAAGAGGATGTGTGGTGAGGAAGCTGTACATATCTTATTCCACTGACCAAATAGGGGAATAGAGGCTTATGTGATCAATCACACCATATACAAAATGGGATTTTGGGAGTTCTTTGCCTGAAATGTATAAAAACTGTGAGCATTTTCAAGAAAGTGGGTTTCTCCTGCTGTGGGCTTAGTCTCACAGACCAGGATGGGGTCTGCTTCTCAAGATTCTAACACATAATTCTGCTTTTTATGAGTGATCTCTGAGTAATCAATTTGGGTAGGTCTCTTCATCCCAAACAAAATGAACTGTCTCATCAAATGGAAGCGGATAGCAGGGTATATTAAAAGCCAGAATGCTACAGTATGTTGTTTAAAAGAAACACATTTAAAACAGAGTTATACATATAAAGTGAAGGTAAAGTACTGGAGCAGAATCTATTATCCTTCAGGTGAAGTAAAAGAAGCAGGGGTAGCATTCCAGATCTCAGATTAAGTAAAAACAAATATAGATCTAATTAAAGAGATAAGGAAAGAAACTATATTTTATGTAGATGATGAAGCAATATCAATACTAAACATATATATATATACCAAGTAGTATAGCATCCAAATTCCTAGAGGAGAACAGAAATACAAGAAGAAATAGACAGCAAAACTATACTAATGGGGGTTCTCAACCTTGATCTCTCAGAACTAGATGAATTGATCCACAACATAAATAAAAAAGAGGTTAAAGGGGTAAACAAAATGTTAGAAAATTTATGTATGATAGATCTTTGGAGAAAATTGAATGGAGACAGAAATGAGTTTACTTTTTTCTCAGTGGTTCATCGAATTTATACAAAATTTGACCATGTGTTAGGGCATAAAAACCTCAAAATCAAATGTGGAAAGGAGGAAATAGTAAATGCATTTTTTTCAGATCATGATGCAATAAAAATCATATGCAATATAAGGCTAGGAGAAAATAGACCAAAAGTTAATTGGAAATTAAATAATCTAACCCTAAAGAATGAATGGACAAAATAGCAAATCATAGACACAATCAACAATTTCATCCAAGAGAATGACAATAATGAGACAACATATCAAAATTTGTGGGATAGAGCCAAAGCAGTTATAAGGGGAATTTTTATATCTCTAGATGCTTACTTGAATAAAATGCAAGTTTATGAGAAAAAGTTGGTCAATTAATGGATTCACAACTAAAAATGTTAGAAAAAGAATAAATTAAAAGTCATCAATTAAATACAAAATTTAAAATTCTTAAAATAAAATTGAAAATAATAAAACTAATTGATTTAAATTGTCCCATTTTAGAAAAAGAAATTAGAACAAGCTATTAATCAACTCCCTAAGAAAAAAATCTCCAGGGCCAGATGGATTTACATATGAATTCTACCAAACTTTCCAAGAACAATTAATTCCAATATTATATAAAATATTTGAAAAAAAATAGGGAAAGAAGGAGTCCTACCAAATTCCTTTTATGACACAGATATGGTGCTGATAATTAAACCAGGGAGGGTGAAAACAGAGAATGAAAATTATAAACCAATGTCCCGAATGAATATTGATGAAAAATCTTAAACAAAATATTAGCAAAGAGATTACAGAAAGTCATCTCCAAAATAATACACTATAACCAAGTAGGATTTATACCAGGAATGCAAGGCTGGTTCAATATTAAGAAAGCTATCAGTATAATAAATTAATTCAATAACCAAACTAACAAATATCATACGATTACCTCAATAGATGCAGAAAAGCATTTGATAAAATCCAACATGCATTCTCACTAAAAACACTAGAAGGCATAGGAATAAATGGAGTTTTTCTTAAAATGATCAGTAGCAGATATTTAAAACTATCGGCAAGCATCATATGTAATGGGGACAAACTAAAACCATTCCCAATAAGATCAGTAATGAAACTAGTTTGCCCAGTATCACCATAATTATTAAATATTGTATTAGAAATGCTAGCTTTGGCATTTAGAGAAGAAAAGGAGATTAAAGGAATTAGAGGAAACCAAATTATCACACTTTGTCAATAATGTGATTCTATACTTAGAGAACCCTAGAGAATCAATTAAAAAACTATTAGGAGAAATTCACAACTTTAGCAAAGTTGCAGGATACACAATAAATCCACATATATTTTAAGCATTTTTATATATTACCAATAAATCCAGCAGCAAGAGACACAAAAAGAAATTATATTCAAAATAACCGTCGATGTATAAAATATTTGGGAATCTATCTGCCAAGGGAAAGTCAGGAATTATATGAACAGAAGTACAAAATAGTTTCCACAAAAATAAATCCAGATCTAATCAGTTGGAAAAATATCAAGTGCTCATGGGTAGGTGGAACGAATATAATAAAAATGACGATACAACCTAAATTAATCTACTTATTTAGTGCCATACCAATCAAACTCCCAAGAATTTATTTTACAGAACTAGAAAAAATAGTAACAAAATTAATCTGAAAGAACAAAAAGCAAGAATTTCAAGGGATTTAATGAAAAATGCTAATGAAGGTGGCCTAGCTGTGCCAGATCTAAATCTATACCATGAAGCAGCAGTCATCAAAACCATTTGTTACTAAGAAATAGAGCAGTTGATCAGTGGAATAGGTTATGATCACAAGACAAAATTGTCAAGAACTATAGCAATTTTCATTTAAATGATATCAAAGAAGACTATGTGTTAAGAAATTTGAAGTGTGGGAACATGAGAATTTTATAGCAGAAGCCACTAGAAATCTAAGAGATTGGAGTTTTGTACCAAGGCACTGTCATGGTAGAAGGTTTCCTCCTGACTATATTTACTGTAGTTTTGTGATTCTCCATCTCCTTTCACATCATTGCATCTTTCCTGCCAAATTGCCTTAGTCTTGTCTCTACAACCATTTATCCTTTACTTGTTTTCTTTTACTCAATAGGAAAGAAGGTCAGAGTGCCTCCTCTGACCGGCTTTATGATCATTTTTTCTCTCCTTCCTTCCCCAACTGTTTTTGCTTTGAAATATAGATAGATAACTGGTTATCCTGCCATCTGGGGGAGGGGGCGGAGGGTAAGAGGTAAAAAATTAGAACAAGAGGTTTGGCAATTGTTAATGCTGTAAAGTTACCTGTACATATAACCTGGAAATAAAAGGCTATTAAATAAAAAAAATAGGAAAAAAAAAGAAATATAGATAGATAGATAGATAGATAATAAATAGATGAATTCATATAAGGAGCTTTCCTATTTCTGGGAAATCCTTAAGTAGCCATTAAAAAAGGAGAAATAATCTGTAGAAGCCAAAAAGAAAAGAGTTCTGTTATGATGTGAAATCTGCCTATGCTGCTAAATTTTTCCTTCTCTTATCTTTTCATTTTCTCTTCTTTCCTTCCACTAGCATCTATATCCATACTTTCAAAATTCTTAGCCTGCTTCAAAATATAATTCATTTTTTCTCTCTCACTGTTTAAAGTCTTTCCTGACTTTCCAGTTTTTAGTATTCTCTCTTTCCCTCTATGTACATGTTGTTCATCCTCTCTCTAGTAAAACATAAATTCTTCCTTAAGGGCCTTTATGTTTTTGTTGTTCTTTCTGTTTTCCTTGTGTATCTCCTGCCAGTTCAGGGCCTTGCATATGTAAACACTTAATCAATGTTTGTTGACCTGTATTAAATCATACTGAATTAAATGAGTTGCCCATGCTCACAAAGGTAATAATTGGTGGAGACTGGAATACTTGAATCAATATCAAAGACTCAGCAAAATTAGTACCAGAAACAGTATTAAAATCCTAGTATTTTTTCTTATAATTCATTGTTGCCTCCACTTTTCTGTAGTGGTACATTAGTGCCAGAATGAGGAATTTGCATTTTTTATTAATGGTTTCTGGAATGATATAAAAGTTATTTTTGACAGGGGAGTGGCACAGTTGGCACATACATGGCACTTGTATGGAGAATAAATTTTAAAAGGGAGGAAAATGAAGAAGTAAATCAATTACAAGACAGTTATAGTAATCCAATGAAAGGTCATGAGACCATGAGCCAGGCAGATGGCAACTATAGTGGGTAGAAGGGTTCATATAGGAAAAGTATCAGAAAAAAACACAAAACTACAAGACTCTGCAACTTATTAGCTATACAGAAAGAAGATTGAAGGCTAGTTTATGAATTTAGATGCCTGGAAACAAAGTGATATCTCAATAAAAATAGGAAAATATGGAATAAGTATGAGTTTATATGCCCAAAGAACTATAAAACTGTGCATATCCTTTGATTCATCAGTATTGCTACTGGGTCTGTATCCAGAGAAAAGGACTCACATGGGCAAAGAATGTTTGTAGAAGCCCTTTTATTAATGACAAGGAATTGGGAATTGAGTGGATACTCATCAGTTGGGGAATGGCTGAATAAGTTACAATATAAGCCTTCAAAGACTTACAAGAATTGATGCTGAGTAAAGTGAGCAGAACTAAGAGAACATTGCACACAGTAACAAAAAGATTGTATGATAATCAACTGTGGGCTCTTCAATAATGAAGTGATTCAAGGCAATTCCAATAGTCATGGATGGAAAATGTCATCTGCATCCAGAGAGGGGACTATGAAGACTGAATATGGATCAAAGCATAATATTTTCACCTTTTTGTTGCCATTGTTGTTTGCTTGCTTGTTTGTTTTCTTTGCCATATTTTTGTTTTGTTTTTTTTTTGTTTTGTTTTGTTTCTTGGTCTGGTTTTTCTTGTACAACATGACACATATGGAAATATGTTTAAAAGAATTGCATGTATTTAACCTATGTCAGATTGCTTGCTATCTTAGGGAAGAGGGAGAGAATGAAAAGGAGGAAAAACTAGAACACACAATTTTACAAAAATAAATTTTTAAAACTATATAGGTATTTGGAAAATAAAATCCTCCTTGGGAAAAAAGAGTGAGTTTAAGAAGGAAGATAATGACTTCTATTTTGACCATTTTTGAGCTCAAGATGCTACTATGCTGTGTGATAATGTCCAGAGAACAGGTGGAAATTAAGAGATCTAATTTGTGAGAGATGCAAGCTTAAATTAAAGATTTAGATGCAAAAAGATGATACTTGAAATCCTGAGAGAATGTAGAGAAAGGGAAGGAGAAAAGATGGTGGAATAAAAACAGGAGACTGCTCCAGCTCTCTCAGTTTCCATGAAAAATCACATGAAACAAAGCCTCTCAACAGAGTCTGATGTAATGAAACCATGCTCCAGCTCAAAATAGACCAAAAAAACTTCAAGAAAGATTACTCTCATTGGGACAAAGCAGGTGAGAGTGTTTTAATCATAGCAATCAGCATTTAAGATCCACAATCTTAGCTCACTAAATGAGCAAATTCAGTGGTGCAGATTTTACTTTTAGCACAGAAGACAAATTCTGGGAAAACAGGATGTTTCTTGAACAAAGCAGGGAAATCTACTTCCTGGAAACACAAGAGCCCCCTATGTTCAACACCAAGTCTCAGAGCTACACAGAAAGCTTGAGAGAGTGCCTCCTTTACCCCAGGAACAGCTCCACCTTAAAAGTAAAAAAAAAAAAAAAAAAAGGAAATACCAAAAGAAAAGGAAAGAAAATGAGCAAGAGAGAGAAACAGAATGAAGATCCAAGACAAAGCCTTGAATGAGATTAACTCTAATGGGGATCAGAGATGAATGATAGGCCAACTCAGAAGTGGTCAGACAAGGAGAATAATAATTATATATATATATATATATATATATATATATGGAATTTAAGGAAAAGTATCAATGAGGAAGAGTGATCAAATGAGTCCAAAAATGCAAAAAGATTTAGCAGGAAGAGGCTAAGAAAAGTCAAGATAACTATAATTAAGAGATAATTAATGTCCTTAGAACAGAATATATGGAGTAATCAATTCAGAAGCCAGTTTTCAAGAAGCTGAGAAGTAACTGGATAGTAAAAAAGGGTAGATGATGAGTGAAATAGTAGTTTGAAGTTTTGAATAGTTTTGTTATGAAAAGGAAGTAGGATATAGAATTGAGTATATGGCCAAAATAAGAGAAAGAATCTAAGCAGGTTTGTAAACTACAAGGAAAGAATAAGTAGCTAGTGAGAGATGGGAGAGAGAGAGAGAGAGGGAGAGAGAGAGAGAGAGAGAGAGAGAGAGAGAGAGAGGGAGAGAGAGAGAGAGAGAGGGAGAGAGAGAGAGAGAGAAGGAGAAGAAGAAGAAGAAGAAGAAGAAGAAGAAGAAGAAGAAGAAGAAGAAGAAGAAGAAGAAGAAGAAGAAAAAGAGAAAGGTTCTCCCAATAATTATATTGGGTGGAATTAGTTATGGTTAGTAACTAACCATAGTTAGTATGGTGGAAGTGCTCAATTATTGGTAGTAAAGTTGAGATTGAAAAGACAATTAAAAAGGATTCTGGAAAGATGGCAGAGTTTGGAGTCTAATCCAAGAAAATAAGATTAGAAAAGGAAGTCAACCAGCTAGAAAAGTAGATTCAGAATTTTAAAGAAGAAAATGACTCCTTGATAATTAGAATTGGGCAAGGGGAACTTAGTAAATATAATGAGAACAAGAAATAATAAAATAAAATATAAAGAATGAAAAAATAAGAGAGAATATGAGACATCTAATAAGAAAATAATTTATCTTGAAATCAGATCAAGAAGAGAAAACACAAAAATAACCGGACTATCTGAAAGGTATGATTTTTAAAAAGAATTTCGATATTATAATACAAGGAATAACTAAAGAAAATTATCCTGAAGTGTTAGAACAGAAGGAGAAAGTAGCAGTAGAAAAAATCCACTGATCACAACCTGAAAGAGATCCTACAAAGATAACCTCTAGCAATATCATAGTTAAATTCCAAAACCTCCAGGTCAAGGAGAAAATAGTATAAGCAAAAAAAAAAAAAATTCAAATATTGTAGAGCCACGATTAGAATCATACAAGACTTATCAGCAGCTAGATTTTATTTTCAAAATTTAGCAGTGGCTAAATTAAATGATGGCATATCTAAGAAAATGATATATTAAAGATCAAAAGAACTAGAATGGAGGTCAAAAATATCATACCCAACAAAGGTAAGCATAATCCTGAATGACAAAAGGATATTCAATGAATTGCCAGACTTTCAGATTTTGGTTGCAAAAAGACCTGAATTTAATAGAAAGTTTAACATATAAGATCCAAGAGATATATAAGATAAATATCAAAGACTGATTTCAAGGGACTCAATAAGAACTATTTATGTTTTATACATGGAGATATGAAGTATATTTGCAAGATTGTTGATTGTAATTGGCAGTTTAAAAGAAAGACTAGGATCAAGCTGAGTACAATGTGATTCTAAAAAAGCAAAACTATTTAGGGAAAGAAAAAATGAGTAATTAATTATCTTATGTAAATGAGGTGTGAGAGGAAGAACTGACAGAGAAATTAGGCAGAAAAGAGGAATGGTAGTTCTGGAACTCTGTTCTCATCAGAAATGGGCTATAGTGGGAACAATACAAAAAATGGGTGGAAGTAAAGCATAGGAGTCAGCAGGGCTAGAAAATAAAGTGATATACACTGATGTAATATTAATGATAAGGAGTCAAGTTTATTAGTTAAAAAAAAAAGCACTGGTAGTAATCATTGATAGCAGACAAAGTTAAAGCTAAAATAGATTTCATTAAAAGAGAAAAATAGGGAAACATCTCAACTATATTAATCAATATTGTTTTGGACTATTTAAAATAACTAGACAGTATAAAGTTGTAATATTTGCTGTGATGTAGGAAATCATGAGTTGGTAGATTTAGAAAACTATGGAAAGACTTGGACATATGAAGGATGATGTTACCCATCCTCAAAGAAACAGATAACAAACAAGCGTAGTATGACCTAACATTATGTGTGTGTGTGTGTGTGTGTGTGAATGTATATGTATATGTACATGATTTTATATATATATATATATATATATATGTTTATATATGCATATATATAAGTGTGCATGTATGTGTGTATATATACATATACATGTGTATGTAGATCTATACTTAGTTGTATTCTTCTTTGGGGAGTTGGGGGGAAGAAGACAGGAAAAATAAAGTAAAAAGTACACAGCAAAAAAACAAAAGAAGTTACAAGGAAGCAAAGAAAAGATTTACAAGTCTCAAAATAATGTGTAGTATCCATTATACAGACTTTCTTGACATTTGTTTCATATTCTAAACCCTCTCTTCAGTTCTGCTGTGAACATGGCAATTTTTCTTTATTTTCTTTCTTATATTTAAGTTTTAAATAATTAAAAATTTAAAGCAAAAAAAAAGCTATGTACAGAATTTTTTTTAAAAAAAGATGATTCAGATGTGAAATTCAAAACAATTTCAAATGACATTAAAAAGTAAACATTGTGGAATGAAAAGACAATTTTATTATTACATAATTTAATACAACTGGAAATGTCCAGGAAGAAGCACTTTTTAAAAAATGAAACTGGTTTCAGACTCCAACACCTGTCCTATTTGATTGCTCAGAGTTAAACTATCCATCCCTAGCTAGCTATAGCTTCAGCACTCATTAATGCATGGGCTCCCTGGGAAAGTGATTTATGATTGACCAATAGGTCAGCTTCAGGAAGACAATGATAAAATAAATCATTCCTAGCCTGGTTTTGAACACCACTCAAGCAAGCACCACTGACTGCTTTAATTTTCATATCTACTCAGTTCCTAGGGAACTGTGGGATTTAGAGTATTTGGATCAGTCTCTCTGACTAAAAGCTCACTCTATCAGCAGCCAAGCCTAGTAGGCGATCATTAGCTCCTGATGATATTTGTAACATCTCTTTTGGCACATATTAATGTGTCAGAGTTAGTATTAACTTTAATCTTCTTTCCCAACAAGTTAACTAGCATTTTTATTATTCCCATAACAATTTCTGGGGTCTAGTAATAACAAAGTTTTTGTCCATGATCTTGATATGTGGACATGTCATAGATATGTGTATTAATCAGCTTTCAGGGATTAAATCAGACAACTCTAATATTACCTTCAGATTAGTTTAGAAGAATACTCCTTAGAAATATATTCTTGATCTTCTAACATCAGAAGGTAGCCTAACATACAATATAGTGTAGAGAACTATGGCTTTATAGATATTAGAAATAGTAATAGTTCCCTATTTTATTGATCAGCTGAGCCACCACAATATGCTTCTCAGAGGCCTTGATTTTGATTCTAGTTCTGACACTTAATTAGTCATTACTAATTAGCCTATACAAATAATTTAACTATTGTGTTTAGTTTCTTCTCAATTTATTCCCTTTCAAGATAAGAAGGTAGAGATGGAAAAGTTGAACTATAACATCTTGAAGGTCCCTTTCAAGTCTAAAATTCATTAATGACATCCTTCTAAGGCACTTAACGTCTGTAAAAAATTGTAGTAGAAATTTGAAGTCATTGGTTTTCAAATCATTAGGTTATAATGGTCTCTGCATTCCCTTTTACTGAAGGTATAAGAGAATAACTAATTTGTGTATCTTTGATCTACTCAAAACTGGGCCACTAAATGGACTGCCCCAGGCTCTGTTGCTTGACCTTAGTCAATTTATTTAATCTCAGTCTCATTTCCCATTGGGAGTTAGATGATTATTAATGTCCCTTCTTGTTTCAAGTTCTCTGATTTCAATTCATTCTTATTTGTCAAGCAAGGTTAGCACATAAATCCAGAATATAGCTATGGAACCACATAAAAGCGAAAGTATTTTTGAGCACCCTTTGCTGAAGAATAATCAAGATCTGCTAACAAAGAATGAAGCAAAAGAGTTTTATATACCAAAGTTCTGAGCTCCTAACAAAGCAAAAGTTGATCAAGTCATGAGATATATGGCTGCTGTAGAATTATATTTTGAATTCCTGGTAATTTTTAGAGTACATTTTTGCCCAATAGGAAGCAACTTTGGTATCTTTCAGGTAGACAAATAAATCATAGTGTTAACAGCTTCTCCCACTGAGCATCATTAGCATCTATCTTTGTCTTTCACATAGCAGCACTCTAAAAGCTAAGTGCCTTTTAGTGAGTTGAATTTCATTACTTTGAGTGTAGACAGTGCACTTTGTGTTAAATAGGACATACAAAGGCATTTTTTCCGCCCCTTCCTTTTCCTTGTACTATATGGACATTATTTTGAATTCAATTCAAATGCAATTCTATATATTTAACACTGCTTTCAAGCATAATTGATTGTTTGTGGGTAGCTCCATTGCAAAAGAGAAGAAATGTATATGTCTGATATTGCTAGAATTATGGAATTTCCATTTACTTGGAAGTTATAGCAATTGCTGAATCCCATTACTTACATGTAAACTTTGTCACATATTTTTCATTTTTTCAAAATAGATTTTGAACTTAAAGCCTTTTAAAAATAAACACATAGTTACTATTGGGCTTATATCCCAAAGAGATTATAAAGAAGGGAAAGGGACCTGTATGTGCACGAATGTTTGTGGCAGCCCTTTTTGTAATGGCTAGAAACTGGAAACTGAATGGATGTCCATCAGTTGGAGAATGGCTGAATAAATTGTGGTATATGAATACTATGGAATATTACTGTTCTGTAGGAAATGACCAACAGGATGATTTCAGATAGGCCTGGAGAGACTTACATGAACTGATGCTGAGTGAAATGAGCAGAACCAGGAGATCATTATATACTTCAACAACAATATTATATGATGACCAGTTCTGATGGACCAGGCCATCCTCAGCAACGAGATCAACCAAATCATTTCCAATGGAGCAGTAATGAACTGAACCAGCTATGCCCAGAGAAAGAACTCTGGGAGATGACTAAAAACCATTACATTGAATTCCCAATCCCTATATCTATGCCCACCTGCATTTTTGATTTCCTTCACAAGCTAATTGTACAATATTTCAAAGTCTGATTCTTTTTCTACAGCAAAATAACGTTTTGGTCATGTATACTTATTGTGTATCTAATTTATATTTTAATGTATTTAACATCTACTGGTCATCCTGCCATCTAGGGGAGGGGGTGGAGGGGTAAGAGGTGAAAAATTGGAACAAGAGGTTTGGCAATTGTTAATGCTGTAAAGTTACCCATGCATATAACCTGTAAATAAAAGGCTATTAAAAAAAATAAATAAACACATATTCTTAAAACAACAACCATAACAAAACCTATATGACTTTGGGCACATTCCTTCTCCTTTCTGCTCCTGTTTTCTCATCTATAAAACAATGATGGTGGTCTCAAAGACTTTTTCTAGCTCTTCAAGTTTATTATTCTATTTAACATGTCCAACAGCATACTAGAATTAATCATTAACATTCATCAATATCACATATTTACTCTTAATTTTATAAATCTAAGATTGCTAAATTCATCATCATCATTAGTATCTCCACAACTAATCAATCATGTCTAAATTGCTGTTAATATGCAATTATATATTAATTATAATTAATAAGAAGCATAGAATTAAGGATTTTGAAATACTGATGAGTTTCAGAAAGGATGTAGAAAATATATGAGGAAAGTAGAGGAATTGCATAATAGAAGCATGAGAACTTAGAGCTGGAAGGATTATTTGTCTAATCTATAGGATCAAATATAAACTCTCCAGCTTACTACACACAACTGCTTCTTGCCTATGTTAATATAATTATTTCACATCACTTTACATTCAATGTTTCAGGCAGATTACATTCTCTATATCTATGCTTTTACAAAAACTATCCCCTCCTCCAGGAATGTCTCCATTTATAGCTGGTCAAATTTTTTTTATTCCTTTCGAGTATAACTAAAATGAAACCACCTATGGGAAACCTTTTATGATTTTCCTAGAGTTTAGTGCTTGCATTTATTACTTGCCCCTTTCTCAAACTGTCTTGAATTATTTATCATTTTAAAATTATTTATCTTCCTAAAATAGAGCTTCTTGATCCAGATTATATGTTCCCCTAAGGAGTCTATGCATAGATTTAAGAGAACTGTGAAAACAATCTTTATTTTCACTAACCTCTAGCTAAATTTCATTACCTCCTTCAATTGTTTAAAAACATTCATCTAAGAATAGATCTATAGTTCATAAATACAAAAAGTACAAACAACTCTTTTTGTGATGACAAAGAATTGTAAACTGAGGGGATGCCCATCAACTGGAGAATGACTATACAAGTTGTATTATATGATTGTGATGAAATATTATTGTTATAAGAAATGACAAAGAGGATAGTTTCAGAAAAAAATATAGGAAGATTTCTATGAGCTGATGCAAAATAAAGTAAAATCAGAAAGTTTTACAAGTAATAGTAATAGTCTAAAGATAATCAATTGTGAAAGACTGAACTATGCTAATCAATATAGTTCTTCATAACAATTCCAAAGAACTCCTGGAGAAAAATGTTATGTCAGATTGAAGCATGTTATCTTTTACTTTCTTTTCTTGCTTCTGCCCAACATATAACAAGGCTAATATAGAAATATGTTTTCTGTGACTTTATGTATATAATGATTATTGTATTTTTTTCCTCCCCAATAGGTTCTTTTGGGGGGTAGATAGGAAAGAGGTAAACAACTGGGAACTAAAAATAATATATAATTTTATTTATTTTTTTTTAAAGAGAATGACTTTACTAGAAAAAAAAAAATGAAAGTATGTGACATACTCAAAAAATGTTGAGCCCCTTTTCAAAGAATGCAAGAAACAGGTTTTTAATTTGTTTTTTTTTTTCCAATTTGTGTTTAGTAAAGTACTTTACACATATTAAACACTTCAAAAATAGTAAATACATTTATAAGATTTGAGCAAAATAGTGAACAAAAGATGTGATGAGCAAATATACTCAACTAATATTGAGTATATTTCAGAGGGAAGGCCAGGACCTAGTTAACAAAAAATAGCAGAGCAAATGAAGACATAAAGCAGAGGGGGATTGGGAAATAAATCTACATAAGAGACTTAAGATACTTAGAAAAGATCAAAATAATAGCTATTAAGATAAAGTGCAAATCAGTCTGGCTAGTGATTACTGAAGAGTATTTCAGTAGTGGGTTAAGGATATTAGGAAATTCATTCAAAAGATGAGGATTTAAGCAAACTCATAAAGGAAAAAAAAAAGAACGAGGTGAAAAATCAAAAGATAAATAAGGAGATTAAAAGAAAAGAATAAGATTTTAACAGGATTAAGGATTTATTGACTGCCAGTCCTGAAATACAGACCTCAGAAGTGCATTCCACCTGGCCCTGGGGCCCCCCCTCTGAATGACTTCTCTCACAGCAAGGTAAGGATGGCACCTACTCAAGCATTCATACTAGGGACTTCTCCATCATGTTCCCTGTTACATACTTTCTCCCCCATCCTCTTTTAAGTTGCCTTTTATGTGTTTTTTCTCCCAATTAGAATGGAAACTTTAGAGCCTCTCTTTTTGGCTCCATTTGTAGTCAGTTTAACAACACTGCCCTAGACAGGAATGCTTAACTAGAACACTAGAACTAGAAGCATGCCACATATATAGTCTCATTTGATCTTCACAACTACTCTGAGAAAGGAAGAATTAGTATCATTTTTCAGATCAGGAAATGGAGACACAAAATGGTTTGATTTGACAAGACTTCATGGTCTATGTCAGAGCCAGGATGTGAACCAAGATCTGACTCTCATGAACTGATTCAAATCAGAATAATCCAAACTTCATTCTACTGAAACTAATCTTTCCAAAGTTATTCATTGTAAGTGTCCTTTCCTCAATCTTAATCCTTCTTGCTCTCTTTGGAACATGTCATTATTAATCATCTTTTCTTCTTGGATGTACTTCTCTCTTTCCCTTCTTCCCTCTCTCCTTTTTTTTTCTCTCCCTCCCTCCCTCCCTCCCTCCCTCTCTTTCTCTCTCTCTCTCTCTCTCTCTCTCTCTCTCTCTCTCTCTCTCTCTCTCTCTCTCTTTCTCTTTCTCTCTCTCTTTCTGTCTGTCTCTCATTCTCTTTCTCTGTGTCTCTCTGTCTCTGTTTCCCTGTCTCACTCCATTACTGCCTTGGTTCTATTCAATCGGTCTCAGGGCTCTTTCTTGGCTTCCTTTGTAGGATTTTCATCCACACCTTTCAAACTCTGGGTTTTTCCCAAGCCTGCCTGAGGCCTATTCTCTTTTCCCTCTATTCTGTGTCCCTTACCTACCTCACAGTTTCTCTGTATTTAGTGATTATCTTTACATACATCATTTCCAAATGTATTTATACACACTCCCAGACCTTCTCTTTAGATACAATTCTGCATCTCTATCAGTTTTTTTTTTTTTGAGGGGGGAGGGCATCTGGAAGTTAATATCCTAGAGGCCACTCAAACTCAAGATTCTAAAACTAAGCCCCAAATTCTCCCCACTTCTAAAGTTTCCTATCATTATTAAGGGCACTATCATCTTTGCAATCGTCCAGGGTCCTAAATTTAATGCCATCCTTATCTTCTCAGTTATCATTTACTCTATATACCTAAAAGGTTGCCAAATCTTTTCATTTCTATCACCACAACATTTCCTATATGTTTCTTTTCTCTACCTATACATATATACTGTATAAGTAAAACTCTAAGTTCTCCCCACTTCTCATTTAACTATTTCATTAGCCTTCATCTTGTACTGTCTGTCTTATCTCCTTCAGGTCCAATCCATCCTTCATTCATTTGCCAGAGTGATTTTTTAAAGTTTAATTTAAGTCTGTACATGTTACTTAATAAATCTAGTTGAGTCCCTGTTATGAAGAGGCTCAAATATAAAGTTTTCTCTTTGGCTTTGAAAGATCTTCCTAATTTTCCTACCTTTTAATTTTCTTACATTTTACTTTCCCACATTTACTCTATAATCTACTAGTATTACTTGTTCTCGACACATGACACTCCATCTCTTGTTGTCTTTGCACTTCATTCTCCCATACATGGAATGCTTTCCCTCTTCACCTATATCTCTTCAATTTCCTGGCCTTTTTAAAGACAATTCAATCCTACCTTCTATAAGAAGCCTTTCTCTGGTACCTCCAGATGCTTGTGTCTTCTACTCTGTATATATCATGTATACACCTAGTTATATATGTTATTGTCCCCACTAGAATGTCAAAGCTTTTTGACAATTTAATGTCAAAGATTTTGTTTTCCCTTTCTTTGTAGCTACTCTGACAAAGCCCAGGTCCCAAGTACCTAGTAAGTGCTTTATCTTGATGCCTTACTAATATAAAATGATAGAAGGGAACATCTATGCTTGACAGAGAATGTTGATAGCTCTATAAAACTTTAAAGGATACAATTTGTAGAGAAAGTAAGACAATGAGTTAAGATCAAGTTCTTTGAATCCATTGAATGACTGCCAAATTTGAAAGCAATTCCAAGACTTTAAAATATGGGATTAAAATTTTAGAAGCAACTCTTAATCGGTTTTAAGAAGTGTTTGGAATAAACTAAAAGTAATTTCAGAAAGAAAAATTTTATAAATCTGCTTTCATAGTACCACAGGATTTATACAAACAAGGGATATTAAAGAAGGACCAGAACTTCTGCTGTGAGGCCACTTGTCAAACCCTTTTCAGGGTTGTTCATCCTTAACACAGCGACAACTCTGAAGTCAGAAGGACCTGGGTTCAAATCCTGCCTCAATAAGCTAGCTATGTGACCCCAGGCAAGTCATTTAACCTTGTTTGCCTCAGTTTCCTCCTCTGTAAAATGAGTGAGAGAAGGAAATTGCAAACAATTTCAACATCTTTGTCAAGAAAACTTCTGATTCATAGAGAATAAAACAACTAAAACAATTCAACAACAACAACAAGCACCTTTGATGTCTAGTTGATATTCAACTCCCACTACTGGATCCAGTTAACTATAAAATGCATACCATATTCCAGTAAACCATCTCAGCAGAAAGGACTAAACCAAGTTGAGGATAATAGATGGTCCTAAGACATGTTGATGAGTTGGAGAGGGGGTGTCTGCTCCAAGTAGGTGAAGATAGTCTCCTACAGAATATCTAAATGAAAACAATTTGTTCTAATGGCCATGAAAAGGGCAGAAGCAAGTACTATGGAACACTTAGAAATTGGTCAGTCACCAAAAACTCCAGTTTCATATACAGCATGCCAGGTCTAGCTAATTATCCTAACTGTTGTCTTGCACTGATCTTTGATACAACTTTATACAACTCTGCCTAAATAATGTTCATGCAGGAGTCAAGATGTCATTCTTTGATGTTATTGGTCCTCTTTGAAAACAAAGAATAAAAAATAACAATAGATACAAGGAAATTTAGAGATATATAATTTAAGAATTCTTAACTTGGGTTCTAGGAACTTATTTTTTTTTTAAATTAACTTTCCAATATTATTAGTATCTTGGTAATCTTATTTTGTAGTAATATTATCTTGTATCAACAGTCATAAAAGGCAAATTAATTTGATAACAATGAGGCAAAGCATAACTTCCTAAATATGATGATGAATTTGCTGTAACAGAGAAGTATTTTCTTGTGACTCTCACTGATCTCCATTTGAGTAAGTGAAAGTGATAGATTAGTGTAATGCCATTTTTTTTTTGGAGAGCAAAAGAAGAAAGGACCATCATTAATCTCCCAATATGTGACACATAAGTAAGTAACAAATTGTAGATTTTAACAAAAGACAGTTGTTCTTCAGAAATATGTACAAATTGAGTTAAGCACTTAACAGTCAATAAAACATTTATATGAGTCACTTCAACTAATATCCCAATTATTCAACTAGCAAGCTGACCTCCCTTTCAAGTCCCAGGATGTCTTGATAGGATGAATTTCATCATGCACTCAAAGACTTTCAGAGCCATAAAGATCGGTTTTATTCAGATCTTCCTCACTCTGTCTATGCTTCCATGTCCTATCTGCTAGCCAGGTAACTGGGAGCAAAGAATTCAGACATTTTGATTTATTTTCCCTACTTTCAGTTTCCCCAAAAGATGGAAGAAAGTGAGATTCAGAAAAGTGGTTTGCCCTAGGTCATAGAAAATACTTTTTTTTTTTTTAAATTCTGTCTCTTGATGTTAGTTCATCTTTCTGCAGTTTGTCTTCTTCTTCTTTGTTTTTTTTTTTTTATTTTTTTTTTATTTCTATGAGACTATTTCAGTGTGACTCCTTTTGGGAATATTTGGTAGACCATTAGGAAAATTCAGAAATACCACAGGCATAGAAACTGTCAGAGTTGGAAGTGACTGACCCACACATTTAAAAATTTTTTCACTCTCAATTGATTTTATTTTTTATGTAAAACATTTCCATAAAAGTCATTATAAAAGAAAACATAGATTTTCTGATCCCCTCCAAAATAAAAACCCTCAAAAAACAAAGTTAACAAAAAGAGAGAGATAAAGAAAGAGAAAATGCTGCAATTTGTATTCAGATGTAATCAGTTCCTTCTCTGGGTATGGATAGGATATTTTATCACATATCCTTCAGAGTAGCTGTGGATTATCGTATTTAAGAGAATAGCATAGTCATTTACATCTGGTTATCATAGAACATTGTTATTACTTTATATATAGTACATTTCCCTTTGTTTGAGTCCATGGAGGACTTTCCAGATTTTTGTTTTTGTTTTTTCTGAGAGCATGCTGCTTATCATTTTTCACAGAACAATAATATTCCCTAACAAACAAATAGCACATTTTATTGACCCATTTCCCAATTGATGGACATATCTTCAGCTTTCAGGTTTTTGTTTTTTATTTTTTTCCTGAGAATTGCAATGAATATTTTTTGTACACATGGATCATTTTCCTTTCTTTTGTAAAATCTCTTTTGGTATTCATGTCTGTAATAGTGTTGTTGGATCAAAGGATTTCCATGAATTTACAAGTTTTAGGGCACAGATAATATCTTTTGATCATTTATCAATTGGGGAATGGCTGTATATATATTATATTATATGTATATATATATATATATATATATATATATATATATATATATATATAAATTTGACCCAGTTCTCTCTGTTTGAGAAATGAGATCTTATAAAAAAACTTGATTCAAAATTATTTTTACTAGTATTGCTAACTATATTTTTTGCCATTTATTCTCTCTCTCCTTTTACCCTGTTAGTCCTCAAAAGTGTTTTGCTACTGATCACTTCCTTGCCCTATATGTTCTCTCTTTTATCACCATCCCACCTTCCCATATCCCATTCCCTTCATTGTTTTTCCTTCAGGGTAAGATAGATTTACATAACCATATTGAGTATATATGTTATTTCCATTTTGATCCAATTCTGATGAGAGTAAGGTTTAGTCACTTACCCTCTCCTTTCCTTCTTTCTCTCCACTGTAAAAGCTTTGTCTTGTAGGGTTTTTTTATGGCAGATAATTCACAGGATTCTATTTCCGTGTTTTCCTTTCTCACAGTACTTTCCTCTCTCATCCCTAAGTTTCACCATTAAAAAAAAAAAAAAAAAAAAAAAAAAGCTGTTATACCTTTATCTTCAAATCACACTTGCACCTTCTGTCTATATATACTCCTCCTAACTGCCATAATAATAAGAAAGCTCTAATGAATTACAAGTATCATGTTCCCATGTAGGAATGTAAACAGGTAAAACTTATTAAGTTCCTTATATCACTTTCTTGATTACCTCCTTATGTTTTTCCAAAGTCTTGTATTTGAAATTCACATTTTCCATTCAGCTCTTGTCCTTTCAATGAATGCTTGAAAATCTGAAAGATTGTACTCATTTTTGCTGAGTAAATGATTCTTGGTTCTCATCCTAGCTTCATAGTTCTCCAGAATATTCCAAATATTGTAGTCCTTTATTCTAGAAACAATTAAATCTTGTGTTATCCTGGTTCCACCATACTTGAATTGTTTCTTGGATCAGATGCTTGCAATATTTTTCTTTGACCTGGGACTTCCAGAATTTGGCTATAATGTTCCTGGACATTTTCATTTTGGGATATCTTTCTGGAGGTGATAGGTGAATTCTTTCACTTTCTATTTTCCTGTCTGATTCTAAAATATCAGAATAGTTTCCCTTGATAATTTCTTGAAAGGTGATGTCCAGGCTCTTTTTGATCATGACTTTCAAGTAAAGGAATAATCTTTGAGAAATAGATCTAGAAAGGGTATGGGAATATTTGGTAAGGGTAACAATGATATTGATAAAATGATAAAATATCTAGCTTTTATTGAGAGCTATGTGCCAAGCATTTATAAATATTACTTCATTTGATCTTGACAATATCCCGGTGAGTTAGATGATGTTATCATTGATATGTTATAGTTGAAGAGACTGAGGCAAACGGAACTTAAGTTATTTGACCTAGAAAATACAGGGAGTAAATGACTGAAGCCACTTTTTAAACAAAAGTCTTCAAGACTCCATACCTGGTGCTCTATATATTGTGCCACCTAGCTGGAAGCAAAGCATTTTGATCTTTCTGATTTATTTATGCACCTCAATTTGCCAAACACACATCTCAAAACACACTCTGTTCTGTCTCTACTATTTATTAATCATGTTATTGCACACACAATAGTGTGAATAGAGCTTTGCCTTATCTTTTTTTTTAGTGTATTTTTCCAATTGCATGTAAAAATAAATTTTAATCTTCATTTTTTATGATTTTGAGTTATAAATTCTTTCCCATTCTCCCTTCCCTTTCCCTCCACTGAGAAAGTAAACAATTTGATAATGATTATACATGCATAGTCACACAAAGCATATTTCCATATTAACCTTGTTAAAGACTAGTTAAGGAAAACACAGACAAAAAAGCATGCTTCAATCAGCATTCAGATTCCATCTGTCCCTTGAAGAAGGATTTTTCATCATAGGTTTTTTTTTAAAAAATTGCCTTGGGTCTTTGCATTGCTGAAAATACCCAAGTCATTTACAGTTGACCATTGTACATTATTGCTGCTATTCTGTTTGAGGTTCTTCTGATTGTGCTCACTTCATTTTGTCTTAATTTGTATGTTTTTCCAGGTTTTCCTGAAAATATCCTTCTCATTTTTTCTTACTACAAAATACTATTCCATCATAATCATATCATAATTTGTTTAGCCATTCCTCAGTTGATGAGCATTCCCTCAACTTCCAATTTTTTGCCACCACAAAAAGAGCTGCTACAAATATTTTGTTCACATAGGTCATTTTCCTTTTTTAAAAATCTCTTTGGAATATAGACCTAGTAGTGCCATGCTGGATCTCTGTATGCATAGTTTGATAGTCCTTTGAGCACAATTATAAATTGCTCTCAGTTCACAGCTCCAACAACAATGTATTAGTGCCCCAATTTTTCAACATTTCCTCTAATAATTGCTATTTTCGTTTTCTGTCATATTATTCAATCTCATAAATATGAGTTTATACCTCAGAATTGTTTTAATTCTAATCTAATTAATCTAATCAATAGATTAGATTCTTCTAATCAATAATGATATAGAACTTTTTTCCTGTGACTATAAACAGTTTTAGATTCTTCCTCTAAAATTTCCTCTTCATATTCCTTAATCATTTATCAACTGGAAAATGACCACTTAAATCACTTTATTTGAATATTCAATTACATAAGGTTCTAGAACTATAAGAGACTTCACAGAACACTCCAGGTCATCTCTTCTGTACTAGTTAAATGAATTAAAGTAACTTGTCTAAGACCACATGACTAGTATATAACAGAGATGGCATTCAAATTCAGGTCCAATCATTACATTTTCAGTATTTCAAAGTAACTTCCCACCCCTTCCACTGCATTTAGCCAAATCTGTTGGCAGATTTAATAAGAGAAATCAGTTTCCTGTCCCCCTTCAAAATTCTTTCCACTACATTAGGTTTTCTCTATATTATTATTTTTTACTTAATAGACAAAGGATCAGAGAAAGAAGAAACTATACAGACCATTCCTCTAAGATTGCTTTTAATTTAACTCATTTCTTATCTATTATTCTTTTATGTCTTATTATTTAATATTTTCATTTTCCCCTAAAGTCAGGAATTTGGAGGACTTTAAAAAAAAAAGGAATTTCGGAGAGATAATGAAACCAATTTGAGATTCAAGATTCCTGTGTTTTTTTTTTTTTTGGAGAACATATAAAGCACTAATTATTACTATTTTGAATGCTCTGGAAATTAAGTGGTTTAGATAACAACCATTCATCTTCCTCAGAAATTCAAAACCTTTAGGGTTGAAAGGGACCTGAGAGGTCATGTAATCCAGTGCTCTCAAAATCAATTTAAAAAATACTTTCCTAAGAAATAACTAACAAAATTGTACAGGACATGTGGTAATTGCATAAAGTGCAAGAGTTTGATAGCAGATCAGCCTGTTTCAAGTTTCTTCCCATTCTATCTTATCCTCCATTCTGCTACTAAAGTGATTTTCCTAAATTTAGTCTAATCATGCCATTCCTTATTGAAAATCTCCTTTAATTCCATATTGCCTCACATATCTTTTAATTTAGTAACACTGACCTCCTGGCTTTCATGAATAAACTAATCCACTTCCTGGCCGTGTGTATTTAGTCTGGTTATCCCTTATTCTGATTGCTGACTTCCCTTTCTTTCTTTCAATCCCAACTAAAATCTTATATTTTATAGTTTCCCTCAACCCTTCATGTCTTCTTTCCTCTGTTAAGTTCTTCCTGTTTATCTAGTATATAGTTTACTTTGTCTATATTTATATGATACGTCTTCCATTTCATTGTAAGCTCCTTGAGGGCAGAGATTGTCTTTTACTTCTTTTTGTGTCCCCAGCACTTAATATAGTGCCTGGGATATAGAAGATACTTAATAAATGTTTACTGATTGAGAAACTGAAGGTAAAGAAAGGTGAGACGTACCTGTAGTCAGGTTGTCTTTTTGAGATATAGATGATACTCTTATGAAGTTACTAGTCTAACAGAACATAAAGCAATTATAAAATAAGATAGAAATCAAGGTGTTCTAACCATTCTACAAAGTCATAAAAACTAGTTCATTTCCGGGACAACATACACAGTGGAGGCATTGTAAACAGAAGAACAACCTCATAATTAGATTTGCAGCTGACACAAACTGACCTTGTACTCTGGCCAAATCACTTAATCAAAGCCATAAATAACTCTATAAGACTATACATGGTAGACTTGTCAATAGGCATTAACAGAGCAGAGTTTCTTCATGAGGTAATTTTCACTATCAGTGAAATCCCAGATGAAATTCCTAGGCTTATACAAACATGATAGATTGTTTTATCAAATGCTAAAACACATCAGATAACTACCATGGTGAGAAATATAAAATTAATTTTAATCTTTAAATAATTTTTATTTTTATATTACTGTAATTAACTAACATTCTAACCATAATGCTTTACCAAGAGGAATCTTTTGAAGATCATCAAATGACATTTTTATGTATGTGTATGAGAGTATGGGTGTTTAAATTTTACCCCACTATTTTTAGCTACTCTATTTAAAATAAATCTTCTCCTACCTTAATGGCTCTGCCTTCAAATAATTTCAGATAATGAACATATCTTCCCCCTACATGGTTTCATTAAAGGGAACTATTTTTATCTTCTCCTCACTTTAATTTTAAAAACAGTGGTTGACTATTTAAAAAAATATGACTGAGAAAAATATTAATGAGGTTAGTTGTCACAGCTGAGATTTAAAACTGTCTGGACTTGATAAGTGTTATATATACATACATATATACACACATATACATATGTATACATCTATATGTACATATAGATTGTATATATAATATACACACAATCTAAAAATCCTAAACAAAATTGTTCTTTTGTTCTAATTCCATACAATTTATAGAATTGCATTATTTCATTCTTAGTTTAAGAGTAATTAAACACATCAATATTAACAACTCATAAATGACCTGTTTCATGATAGCATAAATCTTGCTAAGTATTACATGCTTTATAAGTTTGTATCCTATTACAATATAGAATTAGTCAAGTAAAGCCAGTTCTAAATGGCCTTTATATTTTCAATATTCATGAAATAAGAGTAAACCTTTTAATATATTTAAGACTCTTGTATACATTATCTATATTGATTGCACAAGGAACTCCATAAATATTTATCAAATCACATTTGTTTAATTTAATTCAATCTTTATTTTCTAAGTCTATTTATATTCTCAATAGAAATATAAATATTGAAAAATGATGTCCTGTAGGTAATCAGTTTCTTGAAAATGTTTGCTTGTATTTTTTTTTTTGTCTTTGAACTTTCTCAGTTCATATTGTTACTTTTAAACATCCAACATTTTAAAAGAGGTTCAGTTTTTTTTAATTCCTTGATTTTAATAAAACTATATTCACCATATGATAACCTAATATACTACATACCAAACTGAAAATTGTTGCTTTTATTGTTTTCAATGAAGTGTGATAGAAATAAAGGCATGGTAAACTCTGAGTTGCAAGAGTCCTCATGGTGAAGAAGACAGAATGGTAGATTTTAAGTCAGAGTATTTGAGTTTGAATCTTGAGAGGCTTTGGTAAATGTATGCTTTAAAATCCCTATTTGTAAAATGTGAAAGGTGGCTTCTTTTAAATTGAAATCCCATGATCTTGACTTGAGAGATGATTCTAGTTCTGCCATGAATGATTTATGTGGCTATAAGGTAAATTATATTATCTCTTCCTATTTTAATTTCTTTTATCTGTCAAATGAAATTATATCTCTCCTCATTCTCTCTCTCATATACCTCTCCTCATCTCTCCACTAAAAAACAAAATTCGTACTAGAAATCTATACTCTATTCTATTTAAAACAATTCACTTTTTATCCTCTCCTTTTCCTGACAATGAACTCTCCATTCTTCTCTAAATGTTTGCTTGTTTTCTCCCCCATTAAACTGTGAGCTCCTTAAGAACAGGATCATTTTTTTTAATCTTTCTTTTTATCCCCAAGGATTATTAAATACCTGGCAAATGCTAGGCAATTGTTGACTCTTGACTGATTGATGGATTGACTGTCCCATTGCTACATAACTCAGATTCTAAATGTGTAAAGATGTAAAAAAAAAAAAAAAAAAAAAAAAGATATCTTATAGATATAACAATTTAGAAGCATAGCATGGCTATGTCTAGATGAAGCTAAGACATCTTTCTGAAAAGTTAGAGAGTCAAACTGCTTACTTATGTCCTGTCACTATGACCCAGCTCTCCAACTCCCACAAAGAGAAACTGCAGCTGTTTTTTTTTTAATGTGATGTTTTTACTGCCTGTATTTCTTAGCATATAATCTAGGAGAAATTTTTCTATGTTCTGTAGGATTCTGTATACTATGCAGTGCTTAGCATAGTACATAGCACATTATGGATAACTTAATAAATATTTACTGATTGATAACCTACTGGAGGAGACAACAGGCAAACAACTATGAACAAAAAGGATAAAGTTAAGATGAATTTAGAATAATCTCAGAGGGAAGGCATTAAGATTAGAAAAAGTAGAACTCTAGTTGAAATGGGAAGGAAACTAATAAAGAAGAGAGAGCTGATGATGGAGAGAAGCTAGGTACAGAAAAACTGTCACTGAAAAGTGTCATTTGGGATATGGAGTGAAGGGGAAGGGAACAGCAAGACCAGTCTTATGGGATTACCAAGTATGAGAAAGTGAATAAGATATAAGGAAACTGCAGAGGAAGGAAAGTAACAGTTTATGAAGGACTTTTGAAAGTTAAAAAAGATTATGTATTTTAAATAATATATTTTCAATATTAATAGTAGAAACTGTAAGACCTAAAAGTAATCTCAGAGAAAGAGCTTATATATTCATTTAGCACTATTCCCCAATTTCTATGTATTTCACTAACCTCACAAATGTGCTATTTTAAAAATGTGTGTACATGTGTGTGTGTATATATATGTAGAAATACACACACACACACACACACACACACTTTTTAACATAGTTGGGTTAAGAGACACACTTCCTATCTCTCCCAAATGCAGTATGGTAGATCAAAGCGTCATATTTGGAATTTTAGGATTAGCGATTCAGGGCTGGAAGGTCCTTTGGGGCAACCTAATCAATTTTCCTCATTTTACAGATGAAGAAGTCAAAGCTCAGAGACTTAACTGAAGTTAAGTGACTTATCTGAAGTCACACAAATTGTCAGTATTAGAATTATGATAATCAGACCTAAAGTGATATTCTACTGTCAATACTCACTAGCTACGTGACCCAGAGCCAGTAACATTGTCATTTATGATTGATTTTTTTCATTTATAAAATAAGAATAACAAGATGCAATATCTATCTAACATAGTGGTTGTGAAGAAAGCTCTTGGAAGGCATAAATTACTACAGGGAAGAAGGGAATAAACATTTTTTTTTTGGTGAGACAATTGGGGTTAAGTGATTTGTCCAGGATCAAATAGTGTTAAGTGTCTGAGGCTTAATTTGAACTCAGGTCCTCCTGAATCTAAGTTCAATGCTCTATCCACTGCCATCTAGCTGCTTCAAATAAGTAATTATTAAGAAAATACAATATGTCAGAAACGGCTAGCACTTTATGAATGTTACCTCATTTGATCTCCTTGACAACTCTGAGAAATAGATACTATTATTCTGCCCATTTTACAGATGGGGATAAGCCACAAGACAAATGTTAAGTGACTACTGTGGATCTCAAAATTGTTTTTCTAATGATAGATTTGAACTCTGCTTTTTCTGATTTCAGGTTCAACACTGTCTACTATACCATCTAGCTGTCTTTATTTCTATAGAAACATAAGTTACTGTTCAAATGTTTTAGAAATTTCCTTGTGGCATAAATTGAATGGATGGGGTATCATCAATAATTTAGCTTAATAAAAAACAGAATGGTGGAAGACTGGAAAAAGTATCCACACCATCTGTAAATCTAGCCACAATTTTGTTGTTCAGTCATTTTCAGTCATGTCTGACTCTTTGTGATCTCATTTGGCATTTTCTTGCAAAGATACTGGAGTGATTTGTTATTTTTTTTCCCTTTTACAGTTAATTTTACAGATAAAGAAACTGAGGCAAACAGGGTGAAGTGATTTTCTCAATCAATACAAATCTGATTTCAAACACTAGCATTTAAGAAGATATGTCTTTCTTACTCCAAGCCCAGCATTCTGTCCTTGCTAGCCAAGCTGATCACTAGGCAATTGTTGCACTTTGAAGGTCAAAGATGACCGCCTTCTGCCAGGTGTTAAGTTTTGATACCACCTAACATCCCATAATTTTATTTCTCCTTTTATACATTTGCATTCTCTTTATAGCTTCCTCATTTTCACTTTTGAAATGTTAATGGGAACTCCTTGGAGGAAAGTTGATTTATAAATCTCATAAATATTCATTCATATCACAGACCCAGGAGAGGGATAGGCTATCACTTCAAGAGGATGATAAACTACACCAGCATCAATTATCCCAAAAAGCAACTTTCATAGGAATGAAAAAATCCTATTGAATAAAGGAAAAACCCTCAGTTTCACTTGAGTGTTTTTTCTATTATTTTGAATGTCACATTATTAGGAGGGATATTTAAATATAAACTTGTTAAAATGTCTATGAATCATTTTTGAGATGCAAAGTTTTATCATGTTTTTTTTTGAAACCCTATAACAGCCTGTATACGTATTGATTGAACAGCTGTCTGGTATAGTGAAAAGGATGGTGGAGTCAAAGCCTGAAAATCTGAGTTGAAGTCCTGCCTGTACTATTAACTGGAGGTATGGCTTTGTAGTAGTCAGGTTAGGGTTTATCTCTTTAAGTCTCAGTTTCCTTATATGTAAGAAGAGAACATGGGACTAGGTCTGGTCTATAAGATCAAATAAAGTGCAATTCGGTGGACTATATAGTTTTAGAAAAACACAAACTAACAATATGTTATATTTGTATTTTTTTTAGGCATTTCCTTATTATTTTTTAACCTGCTTCCAAAAGTTTTGCAGGTGGTTGGAATCCTTGAACTGGGAATTTGACACCTCTGGGCTAGATGATCCCTAAGGCTTCTTGCATCTATACAGTTTGGTGAAGTTTTTCCTTTTCTCTTATGATCTCCTCATTTATTTGTATTCTAAGTTAATGTGAACACTCTCCACTTCTTTTTTCACCCCATTGTCATTATAATAACAGCATCTACATTTAATAAATAATAAAACATATTCATTTGGCACATGAATATTGCCAAGTGCTTTTTGCACAACTCTGCGGGGTAGAATCTATACTCTTCAAAGAATTATCATTTCATTTTGTAGATAAGAAGACTAAAGGTCAGAGTCTAAGTGAGTTCCCAGTGATCAAAAATGATAATAAGTAACAGAGTCTAGATTTGAAGCTAGGTCTCCTGATTGCAAGACTGGTTCTTTTATTTTCATAGCATTATATGGTGGAGTCGGACAGCTGTTTCCTAATATGACTTTTCTTATCCTGATAGAACTGTCTCTATATAATCCCTCTGTCAAACACACACACGTACACACCTTTTTTTCAGCACCATCTTTCCTAATAGCTTCCCTTGGTGAAGCTATTTCCTCACAAAACCTCACTAAATAGTGCAAGTAAAAAATCCAAGCCATTTGGACTTTGTACCTCTTAAGCTTAATGAGTTACCAAATCATGATGTCTTACTGATGAAACTCATTTCTAAATGAATATGAAAACATCCAAAGAAGCTAGGAACCATTATACTGTCAATTCTTATCTTTCAAGCAAAGTAATCTTCCTTTGATAAATGTTCAGTGATTCATAAGTGCCTCATTATGTCCCCAAATTGAGCCTGAAATAAAAGGATGCTAGCTTCAGAATTATATTCCCCATTCCCTGTGTCTACTGATGAACCCTTCCAACTGGATTTCTAGCTCTAGTCCTTGGGCTGTAATGATTCAGTTACAGTTTAAACAAACCCAAGTCATCTTCCTATTGTATCTTCGTATATGTATTCCCCCTGTTGCTTCCCTTAACATAATATAACACCCCTCTGCAAAGAATAATCACATCAATATCACCATTGCTTCTAAGAAAGGGAACTTATGGCTCCATTTTCCAAAACAGTCATTCATTTTGTTTTCCATATGTAGATTAAGCCAGAAATTATATATGTATATCAATCAAATACTATAGCATAAATGTATTTTAATACTTTCTAAAGTATTATGTTTTGGTTTTATTTTGACTTTTTTTTAATTTTAGAAATAGTTTCCTTATTACCGATGACAATGTTATTACAGATAAGGCAATCTAGTGAAGTAGAAAAAAACCCCCAAGATTTGGAGACAGTGGATTCCCTCTGAACCCTAAGTCAGGCGGAGTAAACTTCTTTTAAATTGATTTCCCTACTATGAAATTTAGATTATTAATTCCTCTACTTATCACACAGAATTTTCCTAATGAAAATATTTTATAAACTTTGAAACTATATAAAAATAAGTTTTTATCCTTATTACCAGAATTGACATAATATTAGTTCTCTTTCTACTTTTGGGCTATCATTTACCATGGGTTTTGTACCAGATAGAGCAAAATAGACTTCATTTTAGTCATGTCTAATTCTTCATAAGTCCAGTTAGATATTTTTGTTATTGTTTTTGGGGGGCAAAGCTCCTTAAGTGGTTCCCCATTTCCTTCTCCAGCTCACTTAATGGAAGAGAAAACTAAGGTAAATATGGTTAAGTGACTTGCTCAGGGTCACATAGCTAGCAAGGGTCTAAGACTGGATTTGGATTCAGGTCTTCCTGACTCCAGAAGCCAAGATGACAGAGAGTAGACAGGACTTTACTGGAGCTCTTTCTGACTTCCCTCAGAATAAATACTAGATCAAATATGATGGAATGGAATTTGGAGAGAGAGAACCCACAAATATTTGGAGTGTAACTAATTTCCAGCAGAAGATATCTTGGAAAAACTTCAGGAAAGGTCTGTATCTATTGGGCAGGTGGGGGAAGACATGACCCAGTACAGGTTTGGTGTAGGGAAGTCCAAGTCTCTGAACTCCACCATAATGAGGAATTTGGCCACACTCTCCCAGTATTGGGAGGAATCTGGAAACACCAGCTGCAGGGCAACATGAAGTCACTGTTGCTTCTATAGGAAGAGTGGGACAATTAACTCTTTCCCTTAAGAGCATACCTCAACCTTTAAAAATGAGAAAAAAAGCAAAGAGAGCTCTTACCATAGATATCTATTATGGAGACAGGGAAGAGCAAATTTCAAACCCTAAGGAAACTAAAGGCAAAACATCTGTAGATGAAGACTCAAAAGATATGAGTTGGTCTGTAATTCAAAAGGCTCTCTTGAAAGAATTCAAACAGAATCTTAAAAGAGAGTTAAAAGAAAAATGGGGAAAGGAAATGAGAACTTTGAAGGAGAGTTTGGAAAAGGAAACACAGAAATTCTTTGAGGAAAATTCCTTTAAAATAGGTTCACTGAAATATAAAAAAATACAATTCCTTGAAAAACAGAATTAGTGAAATAGATAAGGAGAACAACTTCATAAAAATAGGATTGGTGAAATGGAAAAAAAAATCCAATGAAGAAAACAACTCATTTAAAAGTTTAATTGGCCAAATACAAAAGGAGGTTAAAAAGCTAACTGAAGAAAATAATTCACTAAAGATTAGAATTGAATACATGAAAGTTAATGACTCAATGAGATATCAAGAATCAGTCAAATGGTACAAAAAAAAAAAAAGAACAGAAAAGAAAGAGGAGAATATAAACTATCTCACTGGAAAAACAACTGACCTGGAAAATACATCCATTCAGGAAAGAAAATATAAGAATTATCAGACTACCTGAAAACCATGATGAAAAAAGGAGCCTAGATAACATCTTTCAAGAAAACATCAAGGGAAACTGCCCTGCTGTCCTACAAACAGAAGATAAAGAATTAAAAGAATACACTAATCACCTCCTGAAAAGAGCACAAAATAAAAACTCCCAGGAATATTGTAGCCAAATTTCAGAATTATCAAATCAAGAAGAAAATATTTCAAGCAGCCAAAAAGAAATAATACATATATTGAAGAGCCACAATCAGGATTACTCAGGAACTATCAGCTTCCACTTTAAAGGATCTAAGGGCCTAGAATATGACATTCTGGAGGGCAGAGGAGCTTGAATGGGGAAAAGATGGACATTCACAAAATAGGAGAATTTCATTCATTTTTGATGAAAAGTCCAGAGCTGAACAAATGATTTTATCTTTAAATATAGTATGCAAAAGAAACACAAAAAAGTAAAAAGGGAAGAAAAAAACAACTTTTTTTAAAATTTTTTAAGAGTTCAAGTTAACTTATTTTGTTTTAAATTTTTTTCAAT
Source organism: Sarcophilus harrisii (assembly GCF_902635505.1). Lineage (NCBI taxonomy): Eukaryota > Metazoa > Chordata > Mammalia > Dasyuromorphia > Dasyuridae > Sarcophilus > Sarcophilus harrisii. The sequence goes on from NC_045429.1 coordinate 138,683,945, forward strand.
TAAAGTTATTAAACAAAGAAAGCAAAATAATTGCTTATTTCAAAAAAAGGAAAAAATGTATCAGATATTGCTTTCACCTTCCTGCTTCCTGAAAAAGCTGTCTCCTTTCTTTACAAAAGAATTCAAGTTTTCTAAATTAAAGTGTTCTTTTCATTTGTGTACATATACAACTCTGAAACTGCTTCTGCTTTGATAAGGTCAAGGGCTCTCTCGATGGCTGGGTGTCAATTTCCTCCTTGTACTCCCATGATCCTCTAAAATAAATCAACTTTCTGTGCAATCTTTTGCCAGTTCCCCTTCAAACTAAAGTTATTGTCTGAAGCAGCTCTCCTTTGTGCTTTTATTGAACAAATAGAGAAACAATACAGCTCCTGTCACTGAAAGGCAGAAAAAAAAGGTAAAATCACTATTGTGGGTGTCAGAGGACATTGTGGGGGTGTTCTACAAACCTTTTCCCCAAATTCAGCATTTATTATTAGATGTCTTGGTGAAGAATAGTCTGTGAAAAATGGTAGCGCATTCCAGGCTGTGTAGCATTGTTCACAAGGATCTCATGGATCAGAGAGATTGTTAGACAATTTGCCCACCTTTATGTGAGTGGTTCCTTAAAAGACCAAAAATATTATTTGCCCTCTCAGAGAATAATTTCTCTACAATTCTTGTTCCTTTTCATTTCATTATAACTATGAATAAATAAAGTTGTTGACTTTGCCTTGGCAGATAGACTCTCAAATATTTTATGTTATCTGCAGTTATTTTAAATGGAATTTCTCTTTGTATTTCTTGCTGCTGGACTTTGTTGATAATATATAAAAATACTGATGATTTATATGGATTCATTTTATATCCTGCAACTTTCCTAAAGTTGTGAATTTTTTCTAGTAATTTTTTGTTAAGTTTTTAGTATTCTCTAAGTCTACCATCATGTTATCTGCAAAGAGTGATAATTTGGTTTACTCCTTATCTATTCTCATTGCTTTAATCTCTTTTTCTTCTCATTGCCAAAACTAACATTTGTAATAGAATATTGAATAGTAATGGTGATAGTGGGTAACCTTGTTTCACCCCTGATCTTATTGAGAATGGTTCTAGTTTATACCCATTACATCTGATGCCTGCTGATAGCTTTAAATAGATGGTATTTATCATTTTAAGGAAAACTCCATTTATTCCTATACTCTCTAGTAAAACAACTATTTTTAAAGGTTTAAAAAGTTTACATCCCTATATGGAAAGAAGGTATGTTTAACTCTTGAGAACTGTATCTTTGTTGGGGAATAAACTTAGAGGATGTAGGTATAATTTGATTTTATTGTGATGATATATAAAATGAAGTAAATTATATCACATAAAGAGGCAAAAAGAAATACTATAATTGAGGGAAAGAAAGGAAGAGGATGTGTATTGTGTGAAATTTAATCTCACCAGATTTGGCTCAAAAAGAGAATATCAGATATATTTATTTTAATAGAGAAACTTGTTTCATGCTTTAGGGAAATAGGAGGGGGAAGGGCAAAGGAAGGGTGGAGGCTAATAAAAGGAAAAATGTAAGTAGAAGGGGAAAGGGATAATAAAAGGGGGTGTAAAAAGGGTAGAACTATTTGAGGAAGATAATGGACAGAAACAAAACAATGGGGAGGAGGGAAAGGGGGAAAGGAAAGAAAAAAGTGGAACTTGGGGAAAACAAGATGGTGAAAATACAGTTAGTAATTTTAACTGGGAATGTGAATGGAATAAACTTCCTAAAAATGGAAGCAGAAAAACAGACTGGATTAAAAGCCAGAATCCTACAATATGTTGCTTACAAGAAACATATTTAAAGAGTGATATATACAGAGTAAAGGCCAAAAGGCTACTGAAGAATGTATTATGTTTCAGAGGAAGTTAAAAAAAAAAGTAGAGGTACTGATCCTAATCTCAGATTAAGCAAAAGATAAAATAGATCTAATTAAAAGAGATAAGAAAGGAAATTACATTTTGCTAAAGGATACCATAGATAATGAAATAATACCAATATTAAATATATGTGTACCAATTATTATACCATCCAAATTTCTGGAGGAAAAGTTAACAGAGATACAAGGATAAAGAGCCAAAGAAAGGTATATTATTGAGAGAATCTCAGATTCACTCTATCAGAACTAGATAAATTGAACTACAAAATAAATAAAAATGTTAGTAGGTAAATAGAATCTTAGGAAAATTTAATATGATAGACCTTTGGAGAAAATTGAATGGAGATAGAATTTTTTTTTTTCTTGGTGGTTTAAGGAACCTACACAAAAATTAACCATGTATTAGGGCATAAAAGCTTCAAAAATAAATGGAGAAATGCAGAAAGAGAAAATGTATCTTTTTCAGATCATGATAAAAATAAAAATTACATGTAATAAAGACTAGGGAAAATAGCCCAAAAATTAATTGAAAACTAAATAATCTAATCCTAAAGAATGAGTGGGTGAAATAACAAATCATGGACACACTTGATAATTCCATCCAAGAGAATGACAGTAATGAAACAGCATACCAAAAATTATGGGATATAGTCAATGTAGTTAAAAGGAGAAATTTTATTTCTCTAGATGCTTACTTGCATAAAATAGAGAAAGAGAATATCAATAAATTGGGCATGCAAATAAAAAAGTTAGAAAAATAACAAATAATAAAACCTTCAATTAAACACCAAATTTGAAATGCCAAAAAATAAAAGGGGAAATTAAGAAAATTGAAAGTAAGAAAACTATTGAACTAATAAAAAAATTAAGACTTGATTTTATGAAAAAACCAACAAAATAGATAAACCTTTAGTTAATTTGATTAGAAAAAGGAAATGAGAAAAGAAAATCAAATTGCTAGTATCAAAAATGAAAAGGATGAACTTTTTGCCAATGAAGAGAAGCTATTTTGCTCAACAGTATGCCAATAAATCTTATGGTTTATGTGAAATGGATGAATACCTACAAAAATAAAGATTACCCAGATTAATAAAGAAGGGAATAAATTACTTAATCATATTTTATTCTTTTATAATTTTGAAGCTTTTTATTTTCAAAGCATGTACATAGATAATTTTCATCATTCACCCTTGAAAAACCAAGTGTTCTAATTTGTTTTCCTTGCCTTCTCCTCCTCTTCTATATGGTAAGTAATCCAATATATGTTAAAAGTGAAATTTTTCTATATATATTTCCACAATTATCATGCTGCACAAGAAAAATTAGGTCAAAAAGGAAAAAAAAAGAAAAAAATGCAAGCAAACAACAAAAAGAGTAAGAATACCATGTTGGGATCCATACGCAATCCCACAGTCTTCTCTCTGGGTACAAATGGTTTTCCTCATCACAAGACCATTAGAACTGGCCTGAATCATCTTGTTAAAAAGAGCCATTTCCATCAGAAATGATTACCATATACTCTTTTTTTTATTATTAAAGCTTTTTATTTACAAAACATATGCATGAGTGATTTTTCAACATTGTTCCTTGCAAAACCTTCTGTTACAAATTTTCCCTTCCCCCCATCTTCTCTCCTAGATGGCAGGTAGTCCAATACATGTTAAATATGCTAAAATATGCATTAAATCCAATGTAAGTATAGATAGTTATACAGTTATCTTGCTGCACAAGAAAAATCGGATCAAGAAGGAAAAAAACAAACAAATCTGAGAAAGAAAACAAAATGCAAACAAACAACAATAGAAAGAGTGAAAATGCTACTTTATGATGGTTCACACTAAGTTCCCACTGTCTTCCCTCTAGGGGGAGATGGTTCTCTTCATCACTGAACAATAGGAACTTGTTTGAATCATGTCATTTTTGAAGAAAGCCACATCCATCAGAATTAATCATTGTATAATCTTATTGCCATATATAGATTATCATATACCCTTGCTTTTACCATGTATAATGATCTGGTTCTGCTCACTTCACTTAGCATCAGTTCATGTAAGTCTAGAAGCATATTAGGACATAAAGACCTCAAAATTAAATGCAAGAAAGCAGAAATAGTAAATGCTTTCTTTTCAGATCATGATGCAATAAAAACTACATTCAACAAAAAATTAGGGGAAATAGACCAAAAAGTAATTGGAAACTAAACAATCTCTATCTTAAAGAATGATTGGGTAGCAAGCAAATTATAGATACACATTATAATTTCACTCAAGATAATGACAATGATGAGACATCAGACCAAAATTTGTGGATCAGCCAAAGCGGGAATAAAATTTTGATATCCAGAGGCTTACTTGAATAAAACAGAGAAAGAAAAGATTAATGAATTGACTTGAACTAAAAAACTAAAAGACAAATTAAAACCCAATCAAATACTAAATTGGAAATTTAAAATTAAAAGGAGAAATTAAAATATTGAAAGTAAAAATATATTGAACTAATTAATAAAACTAGAGTTGGTTCTATGAAAAGCCAATAAAATAGATAAGCCTTTGGTAAATCTGATTAGAAAAAGGAGGAGGAAAATGAAATAGTAGTCTAAAATGAAAAGGAGAACTTTCACCAAGGAAGAGGAAATTAGAGAAATAAGAGTTATTTTGCTCAACTTATGCCAATAAATTTGATAACCAAGTGAAATGGATGACTACCTCCAAAATACAGACTTCAGACTAAAAGGAGGGGAAGTAAATTGTTGAATAGTCCCATTTCAGAAAAAGAAATAGAACAGGCAATTAAACAACTCCCTAAGAAAAAAATCCCAGGACTAGATGGATTTAATGTAATTTTACCAAACATTTAAAGAACAATTGGCCCCAATGCTATATAAAATTATTTGATAAAATAGGGAATGAAGGAGTCCTACCAAATTCCTTCTCTATGACAAGACATGGTACTGATACCTAAACCAGATAGGCTGAAAACAGAGAAAGAAAAATTATAGACCAATCTCTAATGAATATTGATGCTAAAATCTTAAATAAGATATTAGCAAAAAAGCTACAAAAATCATCTCCAAGATAATACACTATGATCAAGTAGGATTTATACCAGGAATGCAGGGCTGGTTCAATATTAGAAAACTATCAATATAATTGCCATGTTAATAACCAAATTAACAAAACCATATGATCATCTCAATAGATCCAGAAAAGCATTTGATAAAATCCAACATCCATTCCTATTAAAACACTTGAGAGTATAGAATAAATGGACTTTTCCTAAAATAATCAGCAGCATCTATTTAAAACCATCAGTAAGCATCATATGTAATGGAGACAAACTGCAATCATTCCCAATAATATCTGGAGTGAAACAAAGTTGCCCACTATCACCGTTACTATTTAATATTGTATTAGAAACACTAGCTATAGCAATAAGAGCTGAGAAAGAGATTAAAGGAATAAGAATAGGCAATGAGGAAGCCAAATTATCACTCTTGCCGATGACATGATGTATACTTAGAGAACCTCAGAGATTCTGCTAAAAAGTTATTAGAAATAATCCACAACTTTAGCAAAGTTGTAGTTATAAAATAAACCCACATAAGTCATCAGGCATTCTTATATATCACTAATAAATCCAACAGTCAGAGTTAAAGAGAAATTCCATTTAAAGTAACTACTGATAATATAAAATATTAGGAATCTATCTGCCAAGGAAAATAGAAACTTTATGAGCAAAATTACAGACCACTTTTCACACAAATTAAGTCTGATCTAACCAATTGAAAATATTAAATGCTCTTGGATAGGCGAGCAAATATAATAAAGATGACAATATTACTAAAACCAATCTATTTATTTAGCGCTATACCAATTAGACTCCTAAAACTATTTTAATGACCTAGAAAAATAACAACAAAGTTCATATGGAAAAAAAAAGGTCAAGAATTTCAAGAATTAATGAAAAAAAATCAAATGATGGTGGCTTAGCTGTACCAGATCTAAAATTATATTATAGAGCAGCAGTTACAAAACCATTGTATGGCTAAGAATAGATTAGTTGATCAGTGGAACAGATTAGGTTCAAGGATAAAACAGTCAACAATATAGCAACCTAGTCTTTGACAAACCAAAATCCAGCTTTTGGGATAAGAACTTACTGTTTGATAAAAATTGTGGAAAATTGGAAACTAATATGGCAGAAACTAGGCATTGATCCATACTTAAGCAGTAACCAAGATAAGGTCAAAATGGGTTCATGACCTAGGACAAAGAATGAAATTATTAATAAATTAGAGGAACATAGGATAGTTTACCTCCTCAGACCTGTGGAAGGGAAGGTCTTAATGACAAAGCAGAACTAGAGATCATTACTGATCACAAAATAGAAAAATTTCGATTATACCAAACTGAAAAGTTTTTGTACAAACAAAACTAATGCAGACAAGATTAGAAGGAAGCAATAAACTGGGAAAATATTTTTACAGTCAAAGGTTCTGATAAAGGCCTCATTTCCAAAATATATAGAGAATTAACTCTAATTTATAAAAATCAAGCCATTCCCCAATTGAAAATGGTCAAAGGATATGAACAGACAATTCTCAGATGAAGAAATCGAAACTATTTCTAGTCATATGAAAAGATGCTCCAAGTCATTATTAATCAGAAATGCAAATTAAGACAACTCTAAGATACCACTACACACCTGTCAGATTGGCTAAGATGACAGGAAAAAAAATGATGATTGTTGAGGGATGGAAAACTGGGACATTGATGCATTGTTGGTGGAGTTGTGAACGGGTCCAACCATTTTGAGAGTAGTTTGAACTATGCTCAAAAAGTTATCAAACATGCATACCCTTTGATCCAGCAGTGTTACTACTGGATTATGTCCCAAAGAGATTATAAAGAAGGAAAGGGACCTGTATGTGCAAGAATGTTTGTGGCAGCCCTTTTTGTAGTGGTAGAAACTGAAACTGAATGGATGTCCATCTATTGGAAATGGCTAGAATAAATTGTGGTATATGAAAAATTATGGAATATTACTGTTCTGTAAGAAATGACCAACAGGATGATTTCAGAAAGGCTGAGAGACTTACACGAACTGATGCTGGAGTGAAAGAGCAGGACCAGGGATCATTATATCTTCAACAAATACTAGATGATGACCAGTTCTGATGGATCAGGCCATCCTCAGCAACAGATCAACCAAATCATTTCTAATGGAGCAACAATGAACTGAGCTAGCTATGCCAGAAAAATAACTCTGGAGATGACTAAAACCATTACATTAAATCCCCTAATCCATATATTTATGCACACATGCATTTTGATTTCCTTCACAAGCTAATTGTACAATAATTCAGAGTCTGATTCTTTTGTACAGCAAAATAATGTTTGTATGATACTTATTGTGTATTTAAGTTATATTTTAATATATTTAACATCTACTGGTCATCCTGCCATCTAGGGAGGGGTGGGGGTGAAGGGAAAATTGGAACAAGAGGTTTGGCAATTGTTAATGCTGTAAAGTTACCCATGTATACATCCTGTAAATAAAAGGCTATTAAAAAAAAAAAAAAGTCTAGAAGCAGATTCTCCATGACAGCTTTCTCCTCATCTACCCCCGAGAGTGTGTGTCCCTGGCTAGCTTTTCTCCACTCCCTAATCCCTCCTACAATCCTTTGTATACACCAATCACTGAGCCAGTACGGATCGTGGAAAGGACCATTTTCCAAGCATATAGAGTACTGTCCAATTGGTAGTTAGCCTCAAGTGCTCAGCAGTCCTGATCTCAGTGCATTGATTCCATAGTTTCAGCCCTCTATATCTCCCACTTTCTTTTGTTTTAGAACACAGATGGTCATGCCATCCCTGACTTCTCAGGATGGTGAGAGTCCCCCAAAGGAGGTGATCATGCCCTCCCTGACTTCTCAGGAAGGGATCTGAAAGCACTAAGAAGGAGATGATCATGCCCTTCCTGACATCTCAGGAAGGGAGATGAAAAGCACCAAAGGGAAGTGGGGATTGCTAGCTGGTTTCTGGGCTGAAAGCTCTTATTAGAAACAGGTAACACACAGGCTATTAGTGATGACTCTCCCCACAGTCAGTACAGGCTCAATGTGGTACAAGAAACATGAATTGTACACGCAATGTGTACACGCACAATAGTGATATAACAAACAATATAAATCAATATGGTATTATAAGAGATTTCCAGAAGTCCTAAAAGGAGGGTATGTAAACAACAGTCACACATACACCTTCTTCAGCAGCCAAGAAATAGTCCAAAACCAATCTATTGTCCATTGCTTTACGTGTCAGGGAATCCAATGATCCCCACAAGTTTTTGAACTCCTGCAAGTCTTTTCATGTGTTAGGGAATCCAATGATCCCAGCAGAATTTGAAGTCCTGCAACAGTCTTATCATTTTTCAGAAAATCCAGTGATTCCTGAGGGTTTTGAAGTCCTACAACAATCTTATCATGTCTCAGAGAATCCAATGATTCTTGAGGGTTTTGAAGTCCTACAACAATCTTATCATGTCTCAGAGAATCCAATGATTCCTGAGGGTTTTGAAGTCTAACAATTTTTGATGTCCATGAGTCAAACGCCATAACTGCCATGTTCATTCAGTGGTGGGCACAGTCAACAATGGACCCATCTGATGTTTCTTGGGGCTTCTCCTTTGTTTCAAGAGTCTGCTCCATCTCTCTGCGATGGACAAGGCAAATACGGCTGGTTGGCACCTATCTGATTCATTCTCCACCTGTGGAGATACAAGCAAACCCTCTCCCCCAAGCAGTTAACCTATCTGGTCCCTTCCATTCACCACTTTCTGGGTCTCTCCACATCACCTGGTGATTATCTAAAGATAGTGGAGCTACTCACACTAGACACTGACTTTCTGGTGGATTATAAAATGTGTCTGCCGGATCCAGTGCATTTTTGTCAAAAATCAAGAAATTAATAGTATAAAGAGCTAGATTTAGAAGTTCTCTAGGGTTACCTGTGGCCCCCCCTTTCTTTTGTTTTTGGAGGAGCATCTTAATGTCTCTGTTTCTCCTCTCTACTATTGCCCGTCCTTGAGGATTAAAGGGTATGCCACACTGGTGTATCAGTTTTCCATTGGATAAGAATAGATGAAAGTATTGGCAGGCTTTCAACAGCAGCCCTGCCTAAAAAACTGAGGTACTCATTTTTAATCCTAATTGTTGTAAAATGTCTCTTCCCCACAGATTGATGGGAATTTTTTCAACTATAAAAGGAGTAAAAACTCCTGTTTCACTTTCAAATAACCATCTCAAAGGGGCAGCATTAACTTCAGCTGCTATTGTTCCCCCTACGCCAGACATGTAGGTGTCTGCCTTAGTCTTTGGCCAGTGACTGGGCCAGTTCACACCTCTAATGACTGTACGATCTGAACCTGTGTCTACCAATCCTTCTAATTGTATGCCATTTATATAGATAGTGAACATACGTTGGTCAACTGTTACAGTTGCTGTCCAGTATATTCCTAGATTTTTTTGCTTGGAGTCAGAATCTGGACAACTATCACCAGATTGCTTATTAGGAGTCTGTATTAGTAAACCTGATGCTACTACTTTTCCTGGTTGATAAATCACACATTGTGTACCTGCGTTAGTGACTGGGATGTTATCTACACATTCCCCAGTTTCCCACATCAGTGTGTGGATGGACACTGTTTTGTAAGTACTCTCAGGAGGTGAAATGGTCAAGCCTACTGTGTCTGGAGGCAAGGGATCTATAGGCTGGAGAGGAACAGATTTCACTTCTTCAAGGGGTATCTCAGTTGTCCCAGCTACATACAACTCTATTCTCCCCAATTGTAATCCCTTTCTCCCATCAGATTGCTTTCTGGCTGGATGATTGTGTAATCCCCTTCTCCCATCATATGGCTTCCTGGCTAATTAGTCATGTCTAGGTACTGAACTTCTAGGCACTCTCTGGGTGCACCATTGACTGCCATCATGCCGCAAGTGTTTATTGTCTTGAGCCCTGGGGCTGGGCCCCTCATCCCGTTTCCCTGAATCAGTCTACATTCTGATGCCCAAAGGAAGCCTCTGTTGCATTTTGGACATGGTTTCTTGGGTCTTGTTCTCCCACCGTGTTTTCTCATTCTGTCTCTATGCCAACACTGAGCTTTCAGATGCCCTACTTTATCACACTGAAAGCATTGGCAAGTCTCTCTGGAAGTCCCTTGCCAAAAGGGACCCTGTCTTCCCATGTTTAGATTTTGGGAAGTCTGCATCGTAGCCTGGCTATAAAAGGCATTTGTGCCCACTGTGGCACAGCGTCTTATGATCTCTTCTAAAGTAGCATCCTTGGGCAGTCCTAGTATAATTCTTCTGCAAACCTCATTAGCATTTTCCGTGGCAAGTTATCTTATTAAATGTCTGTTACTGCATTTTCACCATTAGTTCGTAAGACAGCAGTCTGCAAACGTCCCACAAAGTCAGCAAGGGTTCATTTGACGCTTGTGTTATTTTTGTGAAGACTTTACCCTTGTTGTTCTTATTGGGAAGCGAAATCCATGCTTTGATAGCAGCAGCAGCAATTTGCCCATAAGCTGCTAAGGGGTAATTAATCTGTACTGAAATTTCTGCATAAGAACCTACACCTGTTAGTTGGTCATAGGTGATTGAAGGATTAAGTCCACTATGCCTATTTTGTTGGGCTTGTATCCTACAGAGCTCACTATATTCAGAAAGCCATAATAAGTTTTGTCCAGGTTCTAAGCATGTCCTTGCTATAGATTTCCAGTCCCTAGGGGTTAAGACTTCATAAGCCAAATTCTGTAGTAACATCTTAACATAAGCTGATGTAGCCCCATAAAGAGTGCAAGCCTTTTTCAAGTCTTTGAGGATTTCTATATCAAAAGGAGCGTATCTTCTACTTTCTTGACCTGAAGAGTCAAACTCTTGAATCACTGGATACATTTTCATCTGCAAATCACTTAAATTCTGGCTTTCTTCCCTGGCTTTAACTTCTGCCTTTTGCAATCCAGTCATAGGAGGGGATGATTTTTGGGGGGAGGTGCTAGTGGTGTCATAGCCCCTGCTACTCTGCTACTACTCCTTCCCCCTCCATCCTGGAAAGTGAAGTTGATGGGGGCATGTCAAGAACCAGTTTCGATGTAAGCGGGGTTGAAGCTGCTTTGTGAGAGCCAGAATCACCATGCTCTTCACCATGCCCTTCATCTTCACTTAACTCCTCATGCCCTCTGGAGATATCACTGTTAATCCCTCCTTTGTCCTTCTCATTTTCCTCACACTTCCTCATCTGGCCATTTTTAGAATTTTCCTTTTTTCTATAACTAGCAGGATTTTTTAAAAGCCAATTGTATTATGCTGTATGTATAGAATGTCTCCTTGGAAATTGAACGAGGACCTTGATCATTGTAGTATTCACATAATTGCTCTCCTTCCAGCTTCCAATTATCTAGCCCTATCTCTTTTTCCTTTAAAAACCAAGGGGATGTGTGTTTTAATGTACCCAACAGTCTAGCCATCTGTAACCAAGTTACAATTAATCCTTGTCCCTTGATCAACTTAAGCATGCTTTCAAAAGCACTAGCTTGGGGTGGGGATGGGTGTGAGGCTGGGGCTAGGTCTGGGGCTGGGGCTGGATCTTTTCCCAATATCTTTCCCATTGTAGCTAGAAAAGGTTACTAGTTTAGCCCTTAACAGAGTTAAGTTCCCTGTTTGTCTATTTAAATACTCACCCTATTTCCTGGTCACCAGAGACTTCTTCAGTGAAGTTAGGGTCCTCAGTTCCCATGCTTGGGCGCCAAATGTAATGGCCGCACTAGCACCCAGGACACCCCAGAATCAGCCAGAGTCAGGATAAGCAAAAGTCCTCAATCTTTATTTTGTCCTCAGATGCAGGATGGAACAGGATGGAAGCAGATTTTCCATGACAGCCTTCTCCTCATCTACCCCTGAGAGTGTGTGTCCCTGGCTAGCTTTTCTCCACCCCCTAGTCCCTCCTACAATCCTTTGTATACACCAATCACTGAGCCAGTACAGATAGTGGAAAGGACCATTTTCCAAGCATATGCCCATAGAGTACTTTCCAATTGGTAATTAGTCTCAAGAGCTTAGCAGTCCTGACCTCAGTTCATTGATTCCATAGTTTCAGCCCTTTCAGCATGCATATACCATAACTTATTCAGTCATTCTCCAAATGATGAGCATCCATTAGTTGTCCAATTTCTAGTTAGTTGTCCAGTCCTCTACAAAAAGGACTGCCATAAACAATTTTGCACATGTGGGTCCCTTTCCCTCCTATAAGTTATCTTTGGGATATAAGCCCAGTAGTCACACTGCTGAAGCAAAAGATGTGCATAGTTTCATAGCTCTTTGGGCATAGTTCCAAATCACTCTCCAGAATGGTTGAATTAGTTCACAACTACACCAAAAATGTATTAGTTTTCCCACATTCCCTCCAACATTCATCATTATTTTTTTCTTTTCATCTTAGGTTATCTGAGATACAATGGTACCTCAAAGTTGTATTTCTCTGATCAATAGTCATTTAGAGTATCTTTTCATGTGACTATATTCTTTTTTTTTCCCCCTGAGACAATTGGAATTAAGTGACTTGCCTAAAGTCATATAGCTAGGGATCCTTAAGTGTTAAGTGTCTGAGGCCAAATTTGAATTCAGGTCCTCCTGACTTTAGAGCTGGTGTTCTATCCACTGCACTACCTACCTGCCCCCATGTGACTATGTTCATATCCTTTGACCATTTATAAATTGGAGAATGGCTTAAATTCTTATAAATTTGAATCAATTTTTAATATATTTTAGAAATTAGGCCTTGATCAGAATACTTGCACATGAAATTTTTTCCCCAGTTTATTACTTCCCTTCTAATCTTCTATGCATTGGTTTTGTTTGAACAAAAACTTTCTTACTTAATGTAATCAAAATTGTTGATTTTGTATTCAGTAATATACTTCAATTTTTATTTAGCTATAAATTCCTTCCTTCTTCACAGATCTGAGAGCTAAACAGTCCTTTCTTCTTCTAATTTGCTTGTAATATTACTCATGTCTAAATTATGAACCCATGTTGACCTTCTCTTGGTATAAGATGTTAGGTGTGGGTCAAAAACTAGTGTCTTCCATACTAATTTCCAATTTCCCCACAATATCTTTTTTTAATCAAATAGTGATTTCTCATCCTAAAAGTTGGGGTCTATGGGTTTGTCAAATACTAAATTACCATATTCATTGACTGTTATGTCTTGGGAACCTCACCTATTCCACTGATTGACTATTTCTTATCCAGTACCAAATGGTTTTCATGCTTATTGCTTTATAATATAGTTTTAGATCTTGTACAGCTATGCTACATTCATTTACATTTTTTTCATTAATTTTCTTGAAGTTCTTGATGTTTTGTTCCTCCAGAGAACTTTGTTATTTTTTTCTAGCTTTGTAAATTAATTTGTTGGGAGTTTGATTGGTGAGGCATTGAATAAGTATATTAATTTAGATACTATTGTCTTTTTTATTATATTAACTTTGCCTACCCATGAGAACTTGATATTTTTTTCCAATTGATTAGAACTTACATTTAAATAGTCCTATTTTAGAAAAAGAAATTGAAAAAGTTATTATCAACTCCCTAAGAAAAGATTTTCAGGGCCAGGTGGATTTATAAATAAGTTTTGTAAAACATTTAAAGAACAATTAATTCCAATTAATTGGAAATTCCATTTAAGGAACAATTAATTCCAATTAATTGCCAATTGGTAATTGCCAATATCAGGCAAACTATTGGAAAAATTAGAGAAAGAAGGAGTCCTACTATATACCATGTATGACACAGATCTGTTGCTGATAACTAAACTAGGTAGGGTCAAAACAAAGAAGGAAAATTACAGACCAAATGAATATATAAATAAAAAAGAAAAAAAAGGAAAAAAAATACAGACTAGTTTCTCTAATAAATATTGATGCAAAAATCTTAAATAAAATATTAGCAAAGGGATAAGAGTATATTATCACCTGGATAATATACTATGACCAAAGAGAATATATATGAGGAATGTAGGGCTGGTCAATATTAGGAAAACTACGAGCAATAATCAAACTCATAGAAATCATATGATTATTTCAAGATATTCAGAAAGTAGAAAAACTTTAGATAAATTCCTGCATCCATTCTTATTAAAAACATTTGAGAACATAGGGATGCATAGAGTTTTCCTCAAAATTATCATGAGCCTCTATTTAAAAGCATCAAAAAGCATCATATGTAATGAGATAAACTAGAAGCATTGCTAATAAGATATGGGTGAAACAAGGTTGTCCCCTATCTCCATTACTATTCAGCATTGTATTAGAAACATTATCTTTAGCAATAAGAAAAAAATTAAAGAATTAGAGTATGTCATGAGGAAATCAACATCATTCTTTGCAGATGATATGATTCTATACTTGGAGAATCCTAGAAAATCAACTAAAAAACTACTAGAAACAATGAACAACTTTAGCAAAATTGCAAGGCACAAAACGAATCCATCTAACGCATCAGCATTTCTATATGTTACAAAGAAAGTTCATCAGCAAGAAATACAAAGAGAGTTCCCATTTTAAATAAATGTAAAATAATATAAAATATTTGGGAATCTATGTGACAAGACAAAATTATGAACTGTATGAACACAATTACAAAACACTTTCCACACAAATGAAGTCAGATCTAAACATCTGGAAGAATATCAAGTGTTAATGGCTACACTAACCTAACATAATAAAAAGGTAATTCTACATAATAAAACTGAAAAGAAATCACATTATAGAGCTAGAAAAATAATAACAAAGTTCATCTGGAAGAACAAAAGCTCAGGAATTTCAAGGGACTTAATGCGAAAAAATGCAAATGAAGGTGACCAAGCTGTATCAAATCTAAAACTATCTTCTAAAGCAGCGATCATCAAAACCATTTAGTACTGGCTAAGAAATAGAGTAGTTGATTAGCAGAATAGTTAGGTTCAGAAGACGTAATAGTCAATGTTTATATTAATCTAGTATTTTATAATCCCAAAAATCTCAGCTTCTGGAATAAGAATTTACTGTTTGACAAAAATTTCTAGGAAAATTGGAAAACAGTATGGAAGAAACTAGGCATTGACATTCGTCAATTCCTCAGACCCTATAACCAAGATAAAGTCAAAATGGGTTCATGATTTAGACATAGTGATTCTATAACCAAATTAGAATAACAAACAATATTCTCTCTCGCTCTCAAATCTCTGGAGAAGGAAGGAATTTGTGGCCAAAGAACATTTACAATGCATTATGAAATGCAAAATGGATGGTTTTGATTATTTTAAATTAAAAAGTTTTTTTTTTTTTTTTTTTTTTTTTTTTTTTTTTAAGAAACAAAGTCAATGCAGACAAGATTAGAAAGGAAGCATTGAGAAAAAATGTTATACCCAATAATTCTGATAAAGGTCTCATTTCTAAAATATATAGAGAACTGACTCAAATTTGTAATAATAATATAAGCCATTCTTCAATTGATAAATGCTCAAAAGATGTGAACAGATAATTTTCAGATGAAGAAATTAAAAATAGTACTAGTCATATAAAAATGCTCTAAATCACTGTTGATCAGAGAAATGCAAATTGAGACAATTCTGTGATATTACTACATGCCTCTTGGATTGGCTAAGATGACAAGAAAAGATAATGATAAATGTTGGAGGGGATGTGGAAAAATTGGGACACTAGTATATTGAAGTGTGGGAACTGAGTGTGGATCACACTATAGTATTTTCAGCTTTTTTGTTGTTTGTTTGCTTTATGTTTTCTTTCTCATTTTCTTTCCTTTTTTATGTGATTTTTCTTGTGCAGCATGGTAATTGAGGAAATAGGTATAAAAAATTGTATATGTTTAACATATTGGATTTGGTCTCTAAAGGGGGGCATGTGGAGAAGCAAGGAAGAAAAAAATTTGCAACACAATATTTTACAAGGTTGAATGTTGAAAACATTGCATATATTCTAAAAACATAAAGCATATATTCTAAATTGAATGTTGAAAACATTGTATATAATCTAAAAATAAAAAGCTAAAAAAGTACAATTGGCAAAATGCAAAAAAAGAGAAAGAAGCTAACCAAAGAAAATAATTTATTAGAAATTAGAATTGGACAAATGGAAGTGAATGATTCAATGAGACATCAAGTCTTCATGACTCCAGGCCCAAAGAGTATCATATAGTAGTTTTATCAAATGGAAAATCCATGAATGTTGTGTTATTTTAATAATAAAGGTTTGTGCAAAGAAAATTTCCACAAAGTCCTAATCCAGTGCCACTTTATGGAATAGAGGATTCATGGGCCTTGAGAAAGGCCAAAATCTCCTCAAGGTTGAATTAGAAGGGGCCCCAATAGTTGTACTCTAATTTTAAGAATAAGGCAACTAACTGGTGGTATATTAAAGAGACTTGAGTTTGAATTCTGTATCTGATAATTTCTAGCTGACTGGGTATGAGCAAGTAATTTATTTGCTAGTTTATTATTTGTTCCATCAAATGGACATGATAATCATAGCACCTACTGTGCAAGCTGTTAAGAACAGATTCAATAGTACATGAAAAGTACTTAAAATCCTAAATATTATATTATTAGCTAACATTATTACTATTTTTACCTAATGTTCTTGTAACTATTATTAAAATCTAACCAATTACATAAAATACTAATAGCAAAATTTATGTAGTGTTTACTATGGCACATAGTCTCAGGTAGTCTCTTAAACACTTGATAATTCTTATCTCATCTGATTCTCACAACAATCCTATCCTTATTTTATGGATGAGGAAACTGAGGCAAACAGAGTTTAAGTAATATGCCCAGTGTTATACAGTTAGTAAGTGTTTAAAGGTAGATTTGAACTTAAGTTTTCCTGACTCCAGGCTGGGTTTTCTATCCACTGTGCTACCTAGCTGCTCTCATGTGTGTGTGTATGTGTGTGTGTGCACATAAGACAATCATGTCATAAAATAATTTCATAATTCAATTTAACTTTTATTAAGTATTTAGTATATGCAAAACATTGTGATGGATATATGATCATCCTCAAGGAGCTTATATACTTTTACACTCACAGACACAGACACACACCCACACACACCCACCCACACACACACACACACACACACACACACATGGATCAGTGTATATTATGGGGGATAAAATGTGTAGAATAAATGCAATGGAATCTGAAAGAAAAAGAATACTAGGAAAGCTTCCAAATGTTCTCTTAACTCTGCTGTGAAAATAGGTCATGCCCTGCTCTCTATTACTTCCCTCTTTAAATATTTTCTAAAACTTTAATTGGTTTAGCCAAAGTACTCATGTTAGTTAACACCTGACATTTTCCTGCCTATGCCATCAGAAAAAGTAGCCAACCAGATTGACCTGAGCATTAAATTGCTTGTGTACTTTCACTAGCAATTATATTGTATGCCTAATCTGTTCTGCTGATGTACCTCTCTAATTTTTTGAAACAACTGCCAAATTATTTAAAATGACTATTTTGTAGTTTATAGTTTGAGATCTGATACCACTAGGCTGTGTTTTCTATTCTTTATTTTTGAGGTTGAAAGAAAGAAGGAAGGAAGAAAGGAAGAATGAGAGAGAAGGAAAGAGGGGTGGGAGAGAAGGTTGCATAAGCCTTTCCAATATTCTTTGGCATTAACATAAGCTATGAAATTGGAAATTAAATATAAAACAATTGCTAAAGATCTTAATATTTTTGTTTAAAAATTGTCTAAGTTCTAAAACCATTTTAAAAATTTGATATACAATTTTTTATCTTTTATAAAATCTTACTCATCCAAGATACAGTGAACAAAAAGAAATTAACCTGACAATCACATTTTCTGTTGAAATATTGCCTTTAAAAATTCTTAGAAAATGTGCTAGGTAGAGAAGTCTTAAGCAATTACATGTTAATTTCATGTCTGAATTCAGACCTACATTTACATCTATGGAACTAAGCAAAATTACCTTTTATTTTCCCTTCTAAAATACAGAATTTTTTTATAGCAGAAAATGATGGTATTCATTTATGATCATTTATATAATTTTATGATGAGACATCATAGAAGGGTGGAAAAACTAGATGGTAAGATAGCCTCTCATCCCTCTTTTCTCACAGTCCAATTTCCTAGCTTAGGAAACAAACCCCATTATTTGATAAGGAGCTAATACTTTTTCATATGCAAAACAAAATGTGTGTTTCTATGGAATTTAAAGATGAGAATCATTAAATCTAATAAGAAAACAATACTGTATGCTCTTTATAATCTCAATTGTCTTAATGGGGTTGAACAATACAAAATAATACTATTTAAAGGAAAAGAAAAATTTAAGTGCTACTGCCACTTATAATTTCATATTATTAAAATATTGCTCAAATATCTACCCCTTTATGATTTGAAGCTCTACATAATTTGAGATAAAAAGAAATTTGGCTTACTTTACAGTTTTATTTATTGAAAAAACAGAACACAGTTTTTGAAAGAAAATTAGAATAGTTAAGAAATGTTAAAGAGGGAGGGTAAAGGGAATCAAGATAATGGAGTAGGAGAAAGCTGTGTAGTACAGACTTTAACTTTTCCAGTAAATACACAAGAAAAACAAGGACCAAGTAAGAAGTGATTAAAAAATAAAGGAGAAAAAACAATTATCTCTGTTGCATTCAAGATCACAAATTCAGCCTACAGGTAAATGACTAGGGTAGGAATTGTAGACCACAGTTTTCATCATGTCATACAGGATCATAAACTCAGTACACAAAGCCCCCTAGCTCATTAGATAATATAGTGTCTCCAAAGGAGCAGAGAATGCAGAACCGTTACCAGAACCAGCTTTAAGGGGACAACTAAAAAATTATCTCTAACTCATCTTCCTGTCCAGAACAGCAACAGATGGTTTTCCTAGAGGGTCCAGGGTCCCAGTTTCAGCTCCTAAAATTTCCTGTTAAGGCAAGAATTCTACATCATTCAGAGCATAGAACTGGAAGTATTATCCCCTCAAAAAAAATCTATTAAAATTAATAATTTTATATTATTATATATGTAATATTATATAATACGATCATACATTATATAATATGTACATATATAATAATATAATTAATAATCATAATCTAGAATCTAGAATTATAATTCTAGATTATAAGTATCCAAAATACAAACACATAAGGCAAAGAATAATTCCAAAAACTCTTACAAGCAAGGCTTCAAAGTGATACACACTCACCCACATTTATATATAAATAGACATAATTCAAAATATCATGAAAGAAAAACTGTGTAGAGCTCTTTGAATCAGAGGGCAAAGAGTAGTCTATAAAGAAGCTACCAAAGGATAGGGGGAAAGTCTCTCAGTTCTGATGGATTCAGAGGAAAATTCTATTAAGCTTTAGAAGAACAATTAGTATGAATACTTAGAAATTATTAAAAGTTGATCCCAAAAGCCCATCAGAATCATTTTATGAAAGACTTAGTTATAATACTATACATTTTAGAAATGAGGCCTTTGTGAGAACCCTTGAATATAAACATTTTCCCAGTTTATTGTTTCCCTTCTAATCTTGGAGGTATTGGGATTTTTTGTGTGCAAAACCTTTTAATTTTAATGTAATCAAAATTATCCATTTTGCATTTCATAAAGTTCTCTAGTTCTTCTTTGTCCATAAATTCATCTCTTCTCCACAGATCTGAGAGGTACATAGATGATCATTTTTTAAAATCAGTATTGAATAATTATTTTAGAAGCAGGACCAAACTAATATTTTAATGAATTTAAACTAATTTTATAATTAAACTAATTCTGCTACAATTCTATAAGTCTGCTATAGACTTACAAACGAATATATTCAGAGAAATATGTTTCAAAGATGCACAGTTCATTGTTTTAGACACATTCTCAATAAAAGTTTTTTGAATTAATAAATGAAATGGCATCATATGTTGTTTATAAGTGTAGATTTATAGGAAAGAATCCCACAAAACTAAGCTATAGTATTTTAAACTTTGAAATAATTTGATGAAATGTTCATTTTTTACTGTCTGTAGTTCTAATTTTTTAGTAATGCTATTATTGTTTTATTAAAAAAGGAAAGTTAGAAACAAAAGAAAAATATGGACTGAAATGAGCTAAAAGTTAATTGGAGAGCAGGGGCCCTTTAAAGTCCCCTCCCAAAGAAGAATTAAGATGCAGATCATTTTAAACCTGTTTTGCAAATATTTATAATATATAAGCTATCATTCCACAGAATTCATATCATACTACTTTGGATACATGACACATAATGCTTATTATACATTGTCTAAACTTCCTGTTGCACTCTTAAGTGGAATGTGATTGAAAGAATAAAACATTAAGAGTTGGGAGATCTAGGTTTAAATTCTTCCTCTGACTCTAGGTTTGTGACAATTATTTACAAAAGTTAAACGAGTTGCCTAACCTCTTTGAGTTTCTTTGTTCATCTTTAAAGTCAGTATAATGACAATTGTATTGCAGATTTCCATATTTTGAATCAGGGTGGTTGTGTAACTTAACCTAACACATGAATTTAGGCTATATTAATAGTCACTAACAATGATATTTCAGGATATGATTTCATTGGTATAGGCTTTCTTTCTACTAAAATACTTTTCAGTTGATAATCTTCATGAATTGATATGAATAAAAAAATCATATATAGACATTCACATTTTAATACCTCTCAACTCAAAGGATTATGTGGATACCTATTCACTTTATGGATTGGCTCATTCATTCTAAACTGCTTTCATACTGGTATGTCTAAATGTGTGGAGAAAGAATAACACCATGCATTTTTTCACCCAAATTATCCCTGGTTTCAAGAGATATGCTTTCTAAATAACCACATGAAATAGCCATACTTTCTAAATAATGAGGTGAGTCCCTAAAATGTCTGGATTAGCTCTATCTGGAGGACCTCAGGATGGGCCCGGGTCCTTAGTGTTAGTGGAGGAGTGAAGAAGGCAGGAAAGCCACGGCTGGTCAAAAATGGAATCTAGAATCTGGCATCTTGTCTTGGGTCTATGGCTGAGAGCTGTGGCTGAGAAAGAATCTTCTGTGTCTGAGACTTCCTTTAAATACTCCAGTAGATTACATCACATCACACTGAACATGCATATAACAAGTGTCCAGGTGGTAAGACTCTCATAGCAACCTATTGAAATAGTAGCATTATTATCCCATTTTACAGATGAGAAATCTGAATACTTAATTGAGGTGTATATATTTACAAAGTTTTCTTGATTGAAAGTTTGAAGAAATTGTCTCCAGAAAAGGACTTCTTAACTTTTTTGTGTTTCATGAATACTTTTATCAATCTACTGAAGCCTATATATCCCTTTTCAGAATATTGTTTTTATATGTACATGATAAAATGCAAAGAATTACAATGGAAACAGATTATATTGAAATACAACACAACTACCGAAACAAATTAATGGATTTTAGGTTAAGAGCCCACATACTAACAACATTGTCTCAGTCCATAATACCTAGATACAGAGAAGACATGGGTTTGAGTTTGACTTAACCTTTCCTTTATTTGCATTTTCATATATTTTTGAGTGAACTGATTAAATAAACAAACAAGTGAACCTTTAGACAGAAACACCAATGAAATAATCAAAATCCAAATTATGGCACAAGATCTTTTGAAAGTATTTTTAAATGGAATAAAATAATAATCCTTGGTATGCAATGAGTATTTTAGACCCATTTAAGAAAAGACTAAGATTTATAATTAGAAAACTCTTGTTCTATCTGCATACTCCAAAGAAAGGAAATATAGTATGTCAGACATTCACTTTGGACTTCTCAAAAATAGGTATTGCTTGTCCAGTACATATATTAATAGTGAAAGGGAAAGAAATGGTTTTTTTCTTTGTTATGGTCTGCTTTTTCAGCTGCATAAATATAAAGATATGTTAGACAATAAGCCAGCTGTGAAATTTCCATGTTTTGAAGATATTTTCTATTTGCATTAATAGAGCAGAGGATCGCACTGAAATGGATTTGGGTCTGGAATAGCACCTTAGGAGACATTTAGTTTAATACCCTCATTTTACAGATGGAGAATCAGAAGTCTTGAGAGATTATATATTTCTCAAAACTTGTCAAGTTTAATTTGCAGAATATTTTAGAGTTGAGATAAGTGAAGAATAGTCTTGCTATTGTGAGGATGGCTAAATGAGAGCTCTCAAATTGTAATGATTTTATTTCCTTGCACATGTTTTCCTGAAATAGTGCTATCTTTCAGTTCCTCTCTTGGAACTGGTTTTGCTTCACATATTCTATTCTAATTTCTAACATTTTTTTTGTAAAGGCCTTGTTAGAATGTTTTTTTTTTTTTTTTTTTTTTTTTTACTATAGTTTACTTGATCTGGGCAATTAGTGTTATTTGGTAAATCTCAAGAGGTTCTCATTTCAGACTCATTTCAGATGGTATTTAATGTACTAAGAGCTCATCTGGGCCTCTACTGTCTCTGAAATCAAGTTGGAAATCATTCAAAAATATGTTTTCTTATAAAGTCACTACAGTTGGATGAGTAGTCTAAAAGATAAGATAATCTATGGTATATGAATTCTTTTGGTTCAATTATCAGTTTATAAACAAGAAGAAAAGACAAGAGGAAAACATACTAGAACAATTCAAATAGACAAAAATAGTTCCAATTTGAAGTTGGCTCTGAAGTAAAAAGATTGAAGGAAGCTGTTTTTAAAATTTTTGAAATTATCTATCTATTTTATGGATGCTTCATTATCATTTTTTAAACTCTGAAAATAAGTTTCATTTAGGACCTCCTTTTTTCATAAAAAAAAAAAAAAACAGCTTTCCTATAATCTACATACTAATTTTCTTTCTTTTTAAATGTTCTCTTTTCTGGTCAATTTCTACTGCTTATAAGAAACACTAAGAGTGTTACATAAAATTTATTTTACAAATAGATAAATTCCTTTGTTTCCATGAGAGACAGAGAATCAAAATTGAACATTGTTACTTGAGGATTGATTTAACCAGAAGAGATTGTTTCTCTCCAGCTATGAGCAACAATTTGTTCTAAGCAATGCAGTCTTAGTTCTAACCAAAGAAAAATTATTTTTGTTCTAGGAAATAATGAGATCCCTAAGAAAAGTGATCTTTCAAAATAACTTTTTGTTGTTGTTCAGTACAAACAGCAAAATAAAAATAAAATAAATTCCACTTAGTAACCAATGCATGTAGCTCAATTTATGAAATAGCTTGCCATTATATTGTACACTAAGGTTTATAGATTACTTTATATATATATTATCTCATTTGATCTCAAAGAAAGCAGGTGAGTTAGGAGCATTATTATCTCATTTTAAAAATGAGAAGCCTCAATCTTAGAGGTTATATGGTGAAGGGTCATGTTTTTGAGGCAGAATATGAACTCCTGCTTATAAGTCCACTGCTCTATCCATTTTATTTCTGAAATATGACTATAAATTTTTTGAAACTGAACCATATTTATCCATTTACCTCTTAGATAAAAATGGTAATGTGCTCTTCAGGGAGGGGAAGTCAACCTCAAGATATAAAATAAACCTTACCTATGAATATAGTTTACCTATTAAAATTTCAGTTAAATTATATTTTTCTGCCAAAATGGAAAATAGTTTATTTCATAAAATATTGCTTTCTGAATGTTTTTGACTACAAAGCATAGAAGGTTAATCATTTTTTTTAATTAATCAATAAATGAGTAAGAATTAGACAAGCAGCTATGATATGCCAGGCTCTATCTTACATGCAGGGTTTTCACATAAAACAAATGAAACAAATCTTACTTGAAATGAGTATGCCTTTTAACAGGAGAGATAATAAGATAACTGGCTTTATTTTGTCTTTTATTTGCTTTTTATTTTTTCTTTCTGTGATTTCTCTTTGACATACCTTAATGTCTATTTTCCTTCCCACAAATTGCTTGAAGACTACTCAAATAACAACAACAAAACTAGCTAACCTCAGAGAAACTCAATACTTCAAGGAAGACTTCAGCCATTTTTTATTCAATCTAATAAAGTACTTAAAGTAGGTTTTTAACCAATGTTTAGTGACTGACTGATAAGGTAGATATAGTTTTCTTTGGTCTAAGGTGTAAGTCTGTACTAAAGAAACACGTTCCTTTTTTTTTAAACAATTTAAACACTGTCTTTTGATTTTAATAGGTATCTTATCTATCTTTTCTCTCTGATGTGTAAGAATCATATGGTTTTGAGGGGTTGGAGTCAAGATGGCAGAGCAAAACCAGGAAGCTGCTCGAGCTCTCCCAGTTTCCCTGAAAAACCATATGGAACTAAACCTCTGAACAGATTCTGATGCAATGAAACCGCTCTACAATTCAAGATACAATAGGAAAACTTCAAGAAAGGGAAGTTTCACTGGGTTGAAAAATATTCAGTCTAGCTCAGACAGACTTTGAGAAAGTCATTGAAAGAGTCTTAATCTCAACAAATCAGCAACTGAAACCTTTGGTCTTGGCTTAGTGGAAGAACAGAGAAGCAGACCAGCCTACAGTATCAACTTAGACGGGAAACTCCGAGATACCACGCTGTTTCCTAAATAGAGTAGGCAAAGCTATCCCCTGCAAGCACAAGGTGACCCTGTGCTCAAAACAAAGGCTCAGAGCTGCTCAATAGGTTTGGGACAACTTCCCTTTATCTCAAGAACAGAGTTCAACTATAAAAGGAAAAAAAAAAAAAAAAGGAAATACCAAAAGAAAAGGAAAGGAAAGGAGTAAGAAATAGAAAAGAACCATAGAAATCTACTGTACTGACAGGGAAGACCAAAACACCAACTAAGATGAAGACGGATTTCCACAGAGGAAATCTCAACAAATGATATGAATTGGTCTCAAGTCCAAAAAAATGCTTCTTGGAAGTGCTCATTAAATATGGTAAAAGGTAAATAAGAGAGACAGAAGAAAAATGAGAAAAGAAATGAGAGGAAGGCAATTCCTTAAAAATATATATAGTTAACCAAATGAAAAAAAAATCCATTGAAGAAAACAATACCTTCAAAAGTAGAATTAACTAAATGGAAAAAGAGATAAAAAGATAACCAAAGAAAATTACACATTAAAAACTAAAACAGAGAGGGGAAAAGCCAAGATGGCAGAGAGTAGACAGTACTTTATCTCAGCTCTTTCTGGCTTCACTCAGATAAATACCAGATCAAGCCTCTGAACTGGTTTTGGAGTAACAGTAGCACAAATATTTGGAGTGTAACAAATTTTCAACAAAATATATTTTGGAATAACTTCAGAAAAGATCTGTTTCCATCAAGCAAGGGTAAGGGGTTAGATGGCCAAACACAGGCACAGCCAGGGACACAGAGTGGTGTACTATGAAAAATCTGCTGGGAGACTTAGCCAAAATTCAGCAATGCTGCTTACTCTGAAACCAGTGGATCAGCAGATTAGCTGTGAAATATCCAACACAAATACAAATAGTAAATAGTGAGATTCTGACCCTAGTATAATATAGAACTTGGCCATACCCACCCAGTCTAGAAAGGAAGTCAGAAGCACTGGCCCAGAACAGCATTAAGTCACTGTCATCTGTAGAAGAAGTTTGAAAAATTCTCCCCTTTGCACTAATAGCAGATTTCAACCATTACAAAATGAGGAAAAAAGCAAAAAGAACTCTGAGCATAGATAGCTTTTATGGAGACAGAGAACTAACTCCCAAAGTTCCTTAAAAATATTAAAGGTAAATCATCTCCAGTAAAGTCACAAGAGTTAGTTGAGTTGGTTCTCTTATAACAAGCTCTCTTGGAAGAATTTGAAAAGGATTTTAAAAGAGAGTTGGAAGAAAAATGGGTAAAGGAAATGAGAACTTTGGAAGAGAATTTTGAAAAGGAAACAAAGAAGTTATTTGAAGAAAACTTATAAAACAGATTTAGTGAAATGTAAAAATCATCTAACTCCTTACAAAATAGATTTGACAAGATCGGAAAAGTATATAACATCTTACAAAATAGATTTGGAAAAAAAACTCATTGAAAAACAGAATTGGACTTCTGGTCAAGATGGCGGAGAGGAGGCACACAGTTGTGTAAGCTCCGCATTTTCTCTCAGAATTCATTTCATGACAAGCTTCTGAATTAATGCTTGACTGAAAAAAACCCCACAAATAATTACCAAGAGAAGACATCCTTGAGATTCCACAGGAAAGGTCTATTTTTGCTCGAGGGCAGGGACAGTTTTAGATCGGGCATAGGCTGAGGGCAGTGGCAGCGAGACCTCGGCAGACAGGTCACAGCCGAGCAGACTGGAGTGGGGTGAGGTGTGATTTCAGCCATCTCTGTGGGGAGAGCTTTGCTACAGGATTGGATACTTTGCTCTACCAGCAAGTCAGTAGCCCAGCAGAAAAGCTAAAAACACTGGGGCTGAAGAATACAACCCCAAACAGCTGAAGTTTCTCAGGACCTGGTCACCCCTCCCCCACAGAGTCTCAGTACTCTCTCAGAGTCTCAGCATGCTCTCAGAATTTCAGAGCGCAGATGCAGCACAGTTCTCCTAGTGCCTCGATGCTGCCTTCCTCCCCCTCCCCCCAGTCTACAGAGGAAGCTTGGTAACACCACCCAGCCCCTCCCCCCCAAAAAAGCAGATTCCATTTGGGGTTTTTTTCTTTTTTTTTCTTTGTTAGTTTGTTTCTGATTCTTCTCTGACAAAATGAGCAAAAAATTGAAAAGGACCTTAATGATTGACAGCTTCTACATAGATAGAGAGCAGACTCTAAACCCTGAGGAGATTAAAAACAGACTGTCTCCAGGTGAATCCCCAAAGGAGGAAATCATCTGCTCCTCAGCACAGATGAATCTCATAGAAGAAATTAAAAAGGCTCTCATAAGAAAGCTAGAAAAAAAAATGGGAAAAGGAGAGGGAGGCTTGGCAAGAGAGTCTGCAGAAGTCATCCCACTCATTTAAAGACAGAATGGATAAAGAAATCAAATCCTTGAAAAATAGAATTAGTGAACTGGAAAAAGAAAATAGTTCTCTAAAAAATAAAATTGGTGAAATGGAAAAAAATTCCACAGAACAAAATAACACAATTGGACAATTAGAAAAAGATATAAAAAAAGTGAATGAAGAAAATACTTCCTTGAAAATTAGAATTGAGCAAATGGAATTGAATGACTCGAGGAGACAACAAGAATCAGTCAAGCAAGACCAAAAAAATCAAACAATGGAGAAAAATGTGAAATACCTTCTTGGGAAAACAACAGACTTGGAAAATAGGTCTAGGAGAGACAATCTGAGAATTGTTGGACTCCCATAAAAATATGATGAAAAAAAGAGCCCGGACACTATTTTCCAGGAAATTATCAAAGAGAACTTCCCAGAAGTCATAGAAACAGAGGGTAAAATAGACATTGAAAGAATTCATCAATCACCTACTGAAAGGGATCCTAAAATCAAAACACCAAGAAATATAGTGGCCAAATGCCAGAACCCTCAAACAAAGGAAAAAATACTCCAAGTGGCTAGAAAAAAACAATTCAAATATAGAGGCACCACAATAAGGATCACCCAAGATCTAGCAGCATCCACATTAAAAGATTGAAGGGCCTGGTATATGACATTCTGAAAGACTAAGGAACTCTGTACTCAACCAAAAATAACTTACCCAGAAAGAATGAGCATCTTTTTCTAGGGAAGAAGATGGTCATTCAATGAAATAAGCGAATTTCACCTATTTTTGATGAAAAAAACAGAACTTAACAAAAAGTTTGATCTATAAATATAGAATGCAAGAGAAACCTAAAAAGGTAAAAAGAAATATTGGGAACTATATTTCTGCTATAAAGATGTATAAAGAGTACATGTATACCTTGTTCTAGAAACTAGAGGTGGAAAGGACATGTACCAGAAAAAGGGTAAAGTGGGGGTACTACATCTCACAAAGAGGCAAAGGAAACCTATTATATCTGAGAGAAAGAATGGAAGGGGATGAATATAGTGGGTATCTTACTGCCATCAGAATTAGCTTTAAGAGAAAAATTGTAGACATATTCAATTTATGGTGAAACTTCTCCCACCTCATTGAAAAGGGAAAAGTGAAAAGTGAAAAGGGAAGGAATAAGTTAAGCAGAAGGGAATATGGAAACTGAGGGAAAGGAGTAAGATAAGGGGAGGAACTCTAAGGTGGTGGGGGGAGGGATACTAAAAAGGGAGGTCTGTGAGAAGCAAGTGGTACTCACAAGTTTGATACTGGGGAGGGGGGTAAGGGGGAAAGAAGGGAGAAAAGCATAAACAGGGGTTAACAAGATGGCAAGTAATACAGAATTGGTAATTTTAACCATAAATGTGAACAGGGTAAAGTCCCCCATAAAGAAGAAGCGGTTAGCAGAATGGATTAAAAGCCAGAATCCTACAATATGTTGTTTACAGAAAACACACCTGAAGCAGGGAGATAGATGCAGAGTAAAGGTAAAAGGTTGGAGCAAAATCTACTATCCTTCAGGTGAAGTCAAAAAAGCAGGGGTAGCCATCCTGATCTCAGATCAAGCAAAAACAAAAATTTATCTAATTAAAAGACATAAGGAAGGGCATTATATCTTGCTAAAGGGTAGCATAGATAATGAAGCAATATCAATATTAAACACCAAGTGGTGCAGCATCTAAAGTCTTAAAAGAGAAATTAAGAGAGCTGCAAGAAGAAATAGACAGCAAAACTATAATAGTGGGAGATCTCAACCTTACACTCTCAGAATTAGGTAAATCAAACCACAAAATAAATAAGAATAAATAATAAAGAGGTAAATAGAATACTAGAAAAGTTAGATATGATAGATCTCTGGAGAAAACAAAATGGAGACAGAAAGGAGTACAGTTTCTTTTCAGCAGTTCATGGGACCTATACAAAAATAGACCATATATTAGGACATAAAAACCTTAAACTCAAATGCAGGAAGGCAGAAATAGTAAGTGCATCCTTTTCAGACCACAATGCAATAAAAATTACATTCAACAAAAAGCTAGGGGAAAGTAGACCAAAAAATAATTGGAAACTAAATAATCTCGTACTAAAGAACGATTGGGTGAAACAGCAAATCATAGACATAATTAATAACTTCACCCAAGAAAACAACAATAATGAGACATCATACCAAAATGCGTGGGATGCAGCCAAAGCTGTAATAAGGGGAAATTTTATATCTTTAGAGGCCTACTTGCATAAAATAGAGAAAGAGAAGGTCAATGAATTGGGCTTGCACCTAAAAATGCTAGAAAAGGAACAAATTAAAAACCCCCAGCCAAACACTAAACTTGAAATTCTAAAAATAAAAGGAGAGATCAATAAAATTGAAAGTAAAAAAATCTATTGAATTAATTAATAAATCTAAGAGTTGGTTCTATGAAAAAAACAACAAAATAGACAAACCCTTAGTAAATCTGATTAAAAAAAGGAAAGAGGAAAATCAAATTATTAGTCTTAAAAATGAAAAGGGAGAATTCACCACTAACAAAGAGGAAATTAAAGCAATAATTAGTAATTACTTTGCCCACATTTATGCCAATAAATTCCACCATTTAAAGAAATGGAAGAATACCTTCCAAAATATAGCTTGCCCAGATTAACAGAGGAAGAAGTAAATATCCTAAACAGTCCCATCTTAGAAAAAGAAATAGAACAAGCTATTAACCAACTCACTAAGAAAAAATCCCCAGAACCAGATGGATTTACATGTGAATTCTACCAAAAATTTAAAGAACAATTAACTCCAATGCTATATAAACTATTTGAAAAAATTGGGATTGAAGGAGTCCTACCAAACTCCTTTTATGACATAGACATGGTACTGATTCCTAAACCAGGTAGGCTGAAAACAAAGAAAGAAAATTATAGGAAAATTATAGACCAATCTCCCTAATGAATATAGATGCTAAAATCCTAAATAAAGTATTACCAAAAAGATTACAGAATATCATCCCCAGGATAATACATTATGAACAAGTAGGATTTATACCAGGAATTCAAGGCTGGTTCAATATTAGGAAAACTATTAGGATAATTGACTATATCAATAACCAAACTAACAAAAACCATATGATCATCTCAATAGATGCAGAAAAAGCTTTTGATAAAATCCAACATCCATTCCTAATAAAAACACTTGAGAGTATAAGAATAAATGGACTTTTCCTTAAAATAGTCAGGGGCATCTTTTTAAAACTGTCAGTAAGCATCATATGCAATGGGGAAAAATTGGAACCTTTCCCAGTAAGATCTGGAGTGAAGCAATGTTGCCCACTATCACCATTACTATACAATATTGTATTAGAAACATTAGCATCAGCAAGAAGAGTATATATGTGTATGAGCTGTCTTGAAGGGAAACATGATAATTATCTTTAGAATAATGATTTTTTAAATAGTGTGATTCACTGTAACAAATATAGGCATAGCATATCATTAATTTGATTAATTAGTTTAGTGATTGATTTTGTAAATATCACATAATAGAATTTTTATGGAATTATTGTTATTTTTCTTTTTATGATTTTTATTAAAGCTTTTTATTTTCAAATAACATGCATGGAAAATTTTCATTATTCACTGTTGCAAAACCTTGTGTTCCAAATTTTTCCCTCTCTCCCCTCTAACCCTCTGTCCTAGATGGCAAGTAATCCAATATATGTTAAATATCTGAAATTCTTCTATACATATTTCCATAAATATCATACTGCAAAAGAAAAATGTGTAGATATCTGGGTTGTTGGGGTTTTTTTTGTATTTTTTTTATCATAACTACAAAACAAATATCAGTAGAAACTATAGCCTAAGTTTTATATTGAATAGCCTCCAATTGGTATGACATTCCAAAAGTAATAGCTTTAAATTAAATATATGCCATCATTATGAATCATTAAAGAAAGAATAAATAATAAAAAAATCTATATCCTCAACTTTCTCAGTTATGCATTTGTCTACAAGCAAACTCCTGAGCTGTATTCATATGGGGATAAATGTGAGAGACACAATACTGTGCAAAATATATGCACATCATGAAAAGGTTACTAATATCATACAGTAGCCAAACTTAAATAAAACTTTTTAACATAAAGAGACCCTGTGACCACCATCTAGTGGTAAAAGGCAATAACAACTTTGTTAAACGAAGATTATTGACGGTTCTATCAAAAAGTTTTGGCAATCATTTGATGTGTCACTACAATATTATTCTATAACTATGAACTTATCCATTTTGGTACTCCCATCACTGGTTTAAATCAAAACCTATGTAACATGAGTCTTTTGGACTTGAACATTCCTAAGATCTTTTTCCAGCCCTAAATCAATGGTCTATGCAACATGCAGGAGTTTTCCTCTAGATCTACTTAGGTCTTTATTTACATTTTTTAAAACATAATTTGTGAATAGTATAATACATTTACTATTTTTAACTCACCAAGTCATGACTACCTCTTTTTCTAATACTATTTTTGCATAAATTGTGATGTACTTATTTATATCCAAAACACTATACTAAGCACTAGTAATACAAAGAGAAAAAGCAAGACAGCCTCTATTCTGAAAAAAAATATATATTCCAATGGAGTAGAAATTCTTAAAACTGGGGCTCAAGGGCTTCTGGTTTCAATGGATCTGGAGATATGAATAAGAAAAAATACATACTTTTCTAACTCTATAATTTAGCATTTCCTTTAGTTATGAATGTAGACAACAAAATAATATTCTTAGAGAGGGATATAATGCTCCTATTATGATCATTTTAAAAATGAGAAAACCAAGCAGACAGATTAAGTTGCCCCAGTGTCATATAGTTAGTAAAGTGACTGAGTCTGGATTTGAGCTCAGGTCTTCCTGACTCCAAGTCCTGCATTTAGGCACATCATCCAGTTGCTCCAGGTTTGATTAACTTGACCTGAGATAGCAAGTTTTAGGATTATTCTTATAAACTAGGAGCCAGGAATCAACTATGAATAATGAACCTTTTGGCTCATTTATTGGTACTGAATAGAATATACTGTCATTTATATTCCAAATTAATTAAATCGAATAACCATCTACTATGTGCTTGGCACTGTGATTAAGCACTGAAGATACTATTAATAGTAAGAAAAATAGTTCCTGTTCTCAAGGAGTTTATTATCTAATACTAGAGAAGACATTTTTTTACCAAGACATTTACCACCAAAGTGGAAGAGGATCAGTAAGAAATCCCCAGCACAATTGTACCAGGGAGTTGAAACCAGGCAAAAAAGCAGCTGCAAAGTGGATGAGCTGAGACTCCATTACTGAAAGACATTGTTTGGTACTCTGCTTTCTAGCCTTTCAATCAGAGGTGAGAGGAATCTGAAGAAAGTAGTGTTCAAATATTGTCAGAGTTTTAGCTTCTGAAATATTAAAGAGAATATAACAATTTCTAGGTATAGCTTGATGAGTTCAGTGGTCTATTATCAATTCTCAAAAATATGAGAGCCATATTGTGAAACTGGTGAAAAGTCTTATATTTTGTCTCAGGTGATAGTCTTTCAAGTGTTTCCAGATTCTCAAGTGGTTCAGAGTCATATGCTGTTCTTATGAAATAATCACTCCACAATCCATGAATGCAAGTGGATTAGAAAAAATTCACAGAGAAAGATATAAATTGAGTTCACTAAGAATAATATTTCATAGCACATGGTTGCACAATTGTTTATCTCTTTTTCCCATTAAACTGTTTCAGTGTCCTACAAAGAAAAAGTTTTCCAGGTGTCAATGAAGAGGAGTCCAGAATATCAATCTTTGTCCATACTATGTGTCAAAATTTCTCAGTAAGTCAACTCAGATCTCTACCATTGTGACTGAAATATACACATGGATATATCACAGGTATGAAATATCAGATATGTATGTATGCCTACATTATTTTCTGACACCACAGACACCTAAAATAACACAAATCATATGCTGTTCAATTAAACAACTGTTTTTCAAGAACAGATTTATCAATTTTTGGAGATTTATCATATTAATGTGGATTCCTTACCTCATACTTGATATTTTCTTTTTCTATTCTTCATATGCAAGAGTTTGGAAATTCTGCTTCCTTTATACCTCCTTCTAATTGTTCTTATTCAGTCTCTATTCTTTTCTTGAAGTACTAGAACTTCTTAATTGACCTATCTGTTTCTATCTTTAAAGACCTTCAAAGTAGAGAGGACATGAGGAAGAGGGAACTTACCATATCTCTAAACAGCTCATCCTACTTTTGGACAATTGTAATCATCAGAAAGATTTTGATAAAAGAAGATTGTGAGTAGTGAATGTGGATCACAACATAGCATTTTTGCCTTTTTTGTTGTTTACTTGCTTTTTTTCCTTTTATAATTTTCCCCTTTTTAATCTGATTTTTCTTGTGCAGACAAAAAAAAAAAAAAAACACCAAAACACTGGCAACCTAAGATCCCATTAGATTTGTGCAAGGAGAAAACATACAAGGTAGCAACAAATTTTGCCTCCATGGTCAGCCATGGCCCTTGACCAAAACTGGGGAATGTAGAAGTGCTCCTGAGATTTTTTTTTTTGCTTTATTAATTACCTTATGAAATTATATACTTCAACAACAATACTATATGATGACCAGTTCTGATGGACCAGGCCATCCTCAGCAACGAGATCAACCAAATCATTTCCAATGGAGCAGTAATGAACTGAACCAGCTACGCCCAGAGAAAGAACTCTGGGAGATGACTAAAAACCATTACATTGAATTCCCAATCCCTATATTTATGCCCACCTGCATTTTTGATTTCCTTCTCAAGCTAATTGTACAATATTTCAGAGTCTGATTCTTTTTGTACAGCAAAATAACAGTTTGGTCATGTATTAAAAAAAAATTACCTTATGAAATTGGTGCACTGCCCACAGAGTTAGTCTTTGCTAAAAGGAGCCAATCAGGAGCCTGCAGTGAGCCAAAGTCTTTCTCATTCCCAGAAGCCTTTGTTGGTATTCACAGACTAACCTTGCTAAAATGTCCACAACCCATTCCCCAGTGATCCACACCAGCATTGTGGTAAATGGTTCCTGTAAAATATCCTGCTTCTATATCCATCTATTCTTGAGAAAAATAGAGCATTCATTTTTTCAACCTCCCCCTGAATCTCACTTTTGTGGTTTTCAAGTATAAATTTCCCCTGCCTCTCCTGGGCTAGGGACTCATTTATACCTTGTACTGGGAGTGAAGTAAGGGGAAAGTATTCAGCATTAGTGTTTGATTTTCTTCCTAATTAAACTTATCTGCTTTCAACTCTGATTGGACTCCTCTGCATTTTGAGGAGTGGGTTTCACCTGGCCAACAGTGTGAATTTTATATATATATATATATATATATATATATATATATATATATATATATATATATATATATTCATTCTGTTGTTATGACTTTTTAAAAAATAAAATTATTAAACAAAATGTTTCATGAAGCCTTTCTTTAATGACTCTAATTAAAAACATTCTCTTTTGAGACTTTCATCACATTCTATATTGTATTATTATTATTCATATATGTCATAGATAATTATACCATTGTCCTTTAAAGTTCTACAAGACAACTGTTATTTTTCATTTTTGTATCCCTAGCATCTAACACATGGAAGTATTTTTATTCTGCATTCCCAAATGCAGGTCCAGGATTTTGGTATTTAAAACCTATAATGGTATTTCCATTGTTTACTTGTCCAAAAAAAAAATTCTCCCTTTAATTTTTTCAGAGCAAAAGGTCCACATTTCCTTAAGGGGATGTTTACATCTTGTTAACATGCTAAGATCTTTTCTTTTTATTATGAAATCTTTGCTTTCTCTGACTGTATCAACCACACTTGGTGGAGGAATGAGGGATAATGACCTTATTCTTTTATACATTACATGTTCCAACTACCTTGAAGGATTTTTGGAAGAATTTGTTCTTGCAAATATTAAGTCTGTAGTATACAAATAAGCATAATTGGGTTTTGTGTTTTGATTTTATGTCTATTTTCATTCTCTATTCATTAAAAATGGCTTTAAATTCATATTTTTGGAGAGAAAACTTCCCTTGGATGATATAAATGTTTTGATGAAATTTCAGATTAGCAGATTATGAATCAATTTCATGTTTTATCTCATTACCTTTTGATATGCTATCATAAGCTATCATTCTACTTTAAGAATTGTGGACAGGTATCCAAATGTAGAGTTTCTTTGAAGAAACCTGCTTTTAATTTATAGCTATATTATATTATGTCTCTACATGGGGTAATATTTCATACATATATGCCAACATTGTCATAGGCTACAGTCTTTTCACTATCAATTTTCTTTCTTATTACTTTTCTCAAATATCTTTAACATTTTTTGATCAATACTGAGTATACACAAGTGCCTAATCCTCTGTTAACAGAGTACAAAGCAAATAAAATTCTATCAATGGCTTGCAATCAACACTGATGCTGATTTTCTCAAACACCATCAAAAGGTGCTATAAATAAGAAAATTGCTACCCTATTAAATGGAATATTTGTTCTGAAATACTTTGCTCCTGTCTCTATAGCACTAGCTTTAAGTGTAGAAAGTTTAGATATTCCCAATACTCCTTCAATGCAAAGAAGAAAAAGAAAAGGGGAAACAAAAGGAAAAGTAAAATAAGGCAAAAGAAAGAGGAAAGATGTAGAGGAAAAGAGAAATGATGAGTCCCTATAGTCCTATTCTTAATTTCTCTGCTACTGGATGAAAAAGGGTCATTATAATTATGCCTTTATTCTTGTATAATGTCAAGCCAATCTGCTATTATCTTTAGCCAAGCTTAAACAAGTTTCGTTTTTCTAGGCAAATAGGTGGCATAGTGCACAGATCACTGATTCTGAGGGCAAGAAAATCTGAGTTCAAATCTAACCTCAGATATTAGTTATGTGATCTTGGGCAAGTCATCTCTATTTGCTTCAGTTTTCTCAACTGCAAATGCAAAATGGGGCTAACGATAATGCTTAACTCCCAGCATTGTTGTGAGGATCAAGTGTGATAATATTTGTAAAATGCTTAGCATGATGCCTGGCACATAGCAAGCATTCTCCTTCCTTCCTTCCTTCCTTCCTTCCTTCCTTCCTTCCTTCCTTCCTTCCTTCCTTCCTTCCTTTCTTCCCTCCCTACATCTTTTCTTTTTTTCCACCTTCCCTCCTTCCCTCCCTCCCTCCTCTTCTTTCTTTTCTTCTCTTTTCCTTCCTCTCTCCTTGCCCCCATCTCCTTCCTTCCTTCCTTCCTTCCTACCCTCCCTCCCTCCTGAGAATCTCTCATCTGAAGCAGATGTAGCCACAGCTATAAACTAATAGCTAGCTCAAGACCATAATAAATGGAATAGAAAGCTGCTTAGGGATCTTGCTAGAGCTGAAAGAACTCTGAGAGCACCAATCCTTGTGACTCCTTTTCTTCAGCAGACATGGAGTGATTTTTTTACTAGTTGTGCAACACTGAATTAGTCACTACAGAATATATCAAAGGATTGTAATAATCATTTCCCCAAACAGTGATCCCCATACTGCTGAACAAGGTGAGCTTCAATTTTATGGAGTACTGTGAAATTTTTACAAAAGGTAGTTTGAACTCATACCTAGACCTTGTGACTTTCAACCTTCTGTTTTTCTATTGCAGTGAATAAAAACTGCCTAGCATATGGGAAGAAATAGTCTCCTCCACGTAATATATATATATATATATATATATATACATTTATTAATTTACCCTTGATTGAAGAAATGAACTTTTATTTTTAAAATGTAAAATTAAATTACATTTAATTTGATTCAGAAATCATTCAGTAAAGATCTACTACATGCAAAAAAACTATGTCATGTGTTGGAGATACAAAGGCAACATTAAAAATACCATCTGCTTTCAAAGAACTTACATTCCACTGAGGAAAAATTGGAAAGTCGATATCACAGTGGATAGAGTCAGAACCTGGAGTCAGGAGTTCAAATTATGATTGAAAAACTTAACCAGATGTATGATTCTGAGAAATTCACTTGACTTTTGCTTGCTTCAGTTTTGCTACCTAATTCGGGATAAAAATAGCACCTACCTCCCAGAGTTGTTATGAGGAGAGAATGAAGTAATATTTTTATATTATCACAAAGTTTAAAGTACTATCTAAATGGTTTTATTGTTATTCAGACATTCTGGTCCTGTCACCTCTTCAAGACCTCATTTGGGCCTTTCTTGTCAAAGATACTGAAGTGTTTTGCCATTTCTTTCTCTAGCTCATTTTACAGATGAAGAAGCCGGGGGGCACACAGCTTGGCAGTGTCTGAGACTCTATTTGAACTCACAAATATGAGTCTTCCTAACTCCAGGCTTGGCATTCTACCCACTGAAGCACCTAGTTGCCCTATTTAAATGGAAGCTATATTATCTAAAGAGGCAACATCTGAGCTAACAGATGAAATGAGGAATAAGTACTTTTGTAATGATGGGCATGGTGTACAGACAAAAGCTGGAAATCTGAATTAGCGTATACACAAGGATTTTAATTTGACTATACCCAGAGATCATAAAAGGCAATAATAAGTAAATATTTACCTACCACATTACTTTACTGGGATATTCTTCTAATTCTCTCTTTTGCTATTGTGAAGATGTCAATATAATACCAAGATAGGATCAAAATGTGTTCCCAATTTAGACATAAGGAGTGATATTATTAGCAAATTAGAAAAACAAAGAATAGTTTATTATTGGAGAAGAAAGGAATTTGTGGCCAAAAATAAACTTGAGTACATATTTGAATGCAAAATGGATAATTTTGATTATATTAAATTTAAAATGTTTTTGTACAAACAAAACTAATGCAAACAGCATTAGAAAGGAAGCAATAAATTGGGAAAAAATGGTCATTCAAAGGTTCTGATAAAGGCCTCATTTATAAAATATAAGAGAATTGACTCAAATTTACAAGAATCCAAGCCATTCTTCAATTGATAAATGGTCAAAGGATATGAACAGGAAATTTTCAGTTGAAATTAAAACCATTTCTGATTATATGAAAAGATGTTCTAAATCACTATCAATCAGAGAAATGAAAATTAAGATAATCTTGAAGTTACATTACATACCTATCAGATTCACTAAAATGACAGGAAATGATAATGACGAATGTTGAAGGGGATGTGGGAAAATTGGGATACTAATACATCATTGGGTCTTCTTTTTCTTTCATGTTTTGTGTGGACCAGGTTTGACTGGTTCAAAATTTATTGAATATTTTTATTGTTATTATTGCATTTTATTTACAAAACATAGGCATGGGTAATTTTTCAACATTGACCTTTGCAAAACCTTCTGTTCCAACTTTTCTCTTTCTTCACCTCACCCCCCTCCCATATATGGCAGGTAGTCTGGTACATGTTAAATATGTTAAAGTAAATTTTGTTAAATTCAATATATGTATATATATTTATAAAGTTATTTTGCTGCACAAGAAAAATCAGATCTCAAAAGAAAGAAAAAAAAGTGAGAAGGAAGACAAAAATGCAAGCAAACAATAACAGAAAGCGTGGAAAGGCTATGTTGTAGTCCACACTCATTTTCCATAGTTTTCTCTCTGTATTTAGCTGACTCTCTTCATTACTAAACTATTGGAACTGGTTTGAATCATTTCATTGTTGAAAAGAACCACATCCATCAGAATTGAATATCATCTAATTTTGTTGTTGCCATGTATAATGATGTCCTGATTCTGCTCATTTCACTTAACATCAGTTTATAAAAATCTCTCCAGGCCTCTATGAAATCATCCTGCTGGTCATTTCTTACTGAACAATGATATTCCATAACATTCATATACTACAAATTACCAACCATTCTCCAATTATGGGCATCCATTTGTTATCCAGTTTCTAGCCCCTACAAAAAGGACTGCCACAAACATTTTTACACATACAGGTCTCTTTCTCTTCCTTAGTATCTCTTTGGGATATAAGCCCAGTAGTTACACTGCTGGATCAAAGGGTATACACAGTTTGATAACTTTTTGAGCATAATTCCAGATTGCTCTCCAGAATGGTTGGCTTTGTTTACAACTCCACCAACAATACATCAGTGTCCTTGTTTTCCCACATCCCATCCAACATTCATCATTATTTTTTCTTGTCATCTTAACCAATCTGATCTCAGATTGGTAGTGGTATCACAGAGTTGTTTTAATTTGCATTTCTTTGATCAATAGTGATTTGGAACACTCTTTCATATGAATGGAAATAGTTTCAATTTCATCATCTGAAAATTGTCTGTTCATATCTTTTAACCATTTATAAATTGGAGAATGGCTTGATTTCTTATAAATTAGAGTCAATTCTCTATATATTTTGGAAATGAGGCCTTTATCAGAACCTTTAACTGTGAAAATGTTTTCCCATTTGTTGCTTCCCTTACAATCTTGTTTGCATTAGTTTTGTTTGTACAAAGGCTTTTTAATTTGATATAATCAAAATTTTCCATTTTGTGATTAATAATATTAATAATAGTTCTTCTTTGGTCACAAATTCCTTCTGTCTCTACAAGTCTGAGAGGTAAACTTCCTATGTTCCTCTAATTTATTTATAATCTCATTCTTTATGTCTAAATCATGGACCCATTTTGATCTTATCTTGTTGTATGGTGTTAAATGTGGGTCCATGCCTAATTTCTGCCTTACTAATTTCCAGTTTTCCCAGCAGTTTTTGTCAAATAATGAATTGTTACCCCAAAAGTTGGGATCTTTGGGTTTGTCAAACACTAGATTGCTATAATTATTGACTATTTTGTCTTGTGAACCTAACCTATTACACTGATCAACTAATCTATTTCTTAGCTAATACCAAATGGTTTTGGTGACTGCTGCTTTATAATGTAGGAGGAGGTCTCCTCCATTTGATTTTTTTTTTTCATTAATTCTCTTGAAATTCTCAACCTTTTGTTCTTCCATATGAATTTTGGTTTTATTTTTTTCTAGGTCATTAAAATAGCTCCTTGGGAGTCTGATTGGAATAGCAGTAAATAAATAGATTAGTTTAGGGAGAATTGTCATATTTATTATATTTGCTCGGCCTATCCAAGAGCACAACATTTTTCCAAATATTTAGATCTGACTTTATTTGTGTGGAAAGTGTTTTGTAATTTTGCTCATATAATTCCTGACTTTACTTTGGTAGATAGATTCCCAAATATTTTATACTATCAAGGTTTTTTGAATGGAAATTTTTTTTTTCTCTTGTTTGGGTTTTGCTGGTGATTTTAAAAAATTGAGGTTTTGGATTTATTTATATTAACTTTGTAAATTTAAATTTTTTAATATTTTTCGAAATTTTGGGGGTCGTTATCCTTATTCATCTCAAAGATGTAATTTAGTTTTTACATCTTTTCTTTAATTCTTTTATTTATTGAAAGCTATTTTTTAATAAAATTGAATATAATATTGGTCCCTTTTCCCCTTTTTTTAAAAAGGTCTTTTTCCCCATTTGTTTATTTACTTTTAAATTTTTTATATTTTGGGATTTATTCCTATTCTAAATGTTTTTTAGGGTTATTTTTTTTTTCTTTTCTTTATTTTAAATTCTTTTTTGAAATTTTTAAATTGTATATTTTGTTAATATGATTGTATTAATATTTAATTGAATTTTGCTTTTTATTTTTAAAAATCATTCCTGTTTTCTAGTTTATTTACCTCTTTGATTTCTTTCTTATTTATTTTGTGGTTTGATTTATCTAATTCTGAGAATGCAAGGTTGAGATCTCCCACTATTATAGCTTTTCTGTCTATTTCTTCTTGCAGCTCTCTTAATTTCTCTTTTAAGAATTTAGATGCTATACCACTTGGTGCATATATGTTTAATATTGATATTGCTTCATCATCTATGCTACCCAGTAGCAAGATATTGTGCCCTTCCTTATCTCTTTTAATTAAATCAGTTTTTGCTTTTGCTTGATCTGAGATGAGGATGGCTACCCCTGCTTTTTTTGACTTCACCTGAAGCATAGTAGATTTTGCTCCAACCTTTTACCTTTACTCTGCATGTATCGCCCTGTTTCAGGTGTGTTTCCTGTAAACAACATATTGTAGGATTCTGGCTTTTAATCCAATCTGCTAACTGCTTCTTTATGAGGGAGTTTACCCCATTCACATTTATGGTTAAAATGATCAATTCTGTATTACTTGCAATCTTGTTAACCCCTGCTTATCCTTTTCTCCTTTCTTTCCCATTTACCCCCCTCCCCAGTATTAAATTTGTGAGCACCACTTGCTTCTCACAGCTCTCTCTTTTTAGTATCCCTCCCCTACCTTCTTACCTCCTTTCCTCACAATTTCTGTATTTCCTTCTGCTTAGCTTACTCCTTCTCTTTTTTACTTTTCCCCTCCCACTTTTCAATGATGTGGGAGAAGTTTCAGTGTAAATCGAATATTTACATTTTTCTTTTTGAGGCAATTCTGATGAGAGTAAGACATACACTATATTCATCCCCCTGCATTCTTTCTCTCAGATATAATAGATTTCCTTTGCCTCTTTGTGAGATGTAGTACCCCCACTTTACCCTTTTTCTGGTACAATATCCTTTCCACCTCTAGTTTCTAGAACAAGTTATACATGTGTTTGTGGTGTTCTTCTTTTTTATAATATATAATTGTTCTCTGTGAGCATGTTTCTTGGGAGGTTTCTGGAGGCAACCTTAGTTTCAGTTCAAAGTAATAATCACTTCAAGTGCAGCCAGCTTGATAAAATCCAAACATTTATTTTCTCCTTCCAAGTCTTGTCTCTTTCTTTGGGCCTGCTTAGCTTTCTTAGAGGCCTCTCCCAAATCCCCAGTTCTGCCCAACTTCAGTCTCTAGTTTGTCAGTCTCATTAACTGAACTCACTTGAGCTTTCTTTGGTTCTGAGAGCTCTCATTGCTAATCTTTTGCCTCTAGCAGCTTCTGCTTCTAGCTCAACTCCGACTCCTGGCAATCTTCTGAACTGACTCACTAAAGCTCTAAGAGCTTCTTATATATGATCTCTTAAAGGTGTGAACACTTGTTGACTCCTCTGAAAGAGTGGGATTGTGGGTTTCTGACTTGTGAATCTCCTGAACTTGTGAACTCCAACGTGTGAGCTAACGTGTGAACTCTCAAAGGTGTGAGTTCTAATGTGTAAGCTCTAATGTGTAAAATCTTAAAGGTGCAAACCCAAGCACACAAGAATTGCTTCCACCAATTCCATTGAGTGAGCACCTTGTTTCAAGTTGTGGCTCATAACATGTGTTCTGTATATATCTTTATAACATTAATACAGTTCCCAAAATTTCTTTTTACCTTTTTAGGTTTCTCTTGAGTCCTATATTTGGAGATCAAACTTTTTGTTTAGTTCCATTTTTTTTTTCATCAGAATTAGATGAAATTCACCTATTTCATTGAATGTCTATCTTCTTCCCTGGGGAAAAAATGCTCATTTTTGCTGGGTAAATTATTCTTGGCTGCATACCAAGTTCCTTAGCCTTTTGGAATATCAGATTCCAGGCCCTTCAATCTTTTAATGTGGATGCTGGTAGATCCTGAGTAAACTTTTTTGTGGCTCCTCTATATTTGAATTGATTTTTTCTAGCTGCTTGTATTATTTTTTCCTTGGTCTGATAGTTCTGGAATTTAGCCATAATATTTCTTGGAGTTTTGATCTTAGGCTCCCTTTCAGTAGGTGATTGATGAATTCTTTCAATGTCTATTTTATCCTCTGTTTCTGTAACATCTGGGAGTTCTCTTTGATAATGTGCTGGAAAATAGTGTCGAGGCTCTTTTTTTCATCATCTTATTTTTCAGGAAGTCCAATTCCATCTGTTCAATTCTGATTTTTAATGAATTATTTTTTTCACTCACTTTTTTGTATCTTTTTCTAATTGTCCAATTGAGTTTTTAAGTGAACTGTTTTGTTCTATGGAATTTTTTTCCATTTTGCCAATTTTATTTTTTAGAGAGCTCTTTTCCTTTTCCAATTCACTAATTCTGTTTTTCTTGGAATTGTTTACCTTTTCCAAATCACTAATTCTGTCTTTCAAGGATTTGATTTCTATCCAGTCCCTCTTGCCAAGCTTCTCTTTCCTTTCCCCATTTTTCTTCTACCTCTCTTGT
The DNA here is from genome assembly GCF_902635505.1 of Sarcophilus harrisii. Classification (NCBI taxonomy): domain Eukaryota; kingdom Metazoa; phylum Chordata; class Mammalia; order Dasyuromorphia; family Dasyuridae; genus Sarcophilus; species Sarcophilus harrisii. The sequence goes on from NC_045429.1 coordinate 138,727,078, forward strand.
AAGAGCTTTTTTTAATTTCTTCTATAAGAGTCTTGTGTGTTGAGGACCAGATCATATCCCTCTTTGGGGATTCATCTGGAGACAATCTGTTTTTAGTCTCCTCAGCGTTTAAAGTCTGCTCTCTTCCATATAGAACCTATCAATAGTTAGAGTGCACTTTAATTTTTTGCTCATTTTGTCAAAGAAGGATCAAAGAAAGCAAACTAACAAAACACAAAAAACAAATTCTGTCTGCTTTTTTTTTGGGGGGGGCAGGGGTGAGTGTTGGATGGTATTACTGAACTTCCTCTACAGATTGTAAAGGGCAGCAGTGAGGCACTAGCAGGACAGCAATGACTGTGCTGTGTCTTAGCACTCTGAGACTGAGAGCTTGCTGAGTCATTCTGGGTGGGTGTGGCCATGTCCCAGAGACTCTAGCTTTTTGGGGTTATAGTCTTTATCCCCTGTGTTTATAGCTTCTCTGCTGATCTACTGGCTTGTTGCCAGGACAGAGTAGCCACACTGTGGTAAAGTTCTCCCCACAGAAACAGCTGAGATCACACCCCACTGCCCTCAGGTCTGCTCAGTGTGAGATGCCTTCTTTACTCTCACTGCCTGCATTCAGTCTGTGCCTGATCTATCCATCCCTGCCTGTGAGCAAAACCAGACCTTCTCTGGTGAATTTCGAGCATATCTTCTGTTGGTAATTATTTGCGGGTTTTTTCAGGCAAGCATTAATTCCAAGGCCTTGTCCTGAAAAAAATACAATGAGAGTAAGACTGAGCTTCAATAGATGTGTGTGTCATCTCTGCCATATTGGCTGGAAGTCCTCTAGTTCCTTTTTTATATTATAACAGTAAAATCAAATTATACATGCACTCTCTATGTACCCATAACAGAAATATAATTCTCAAGAATTCTTTTTGCCTTTTATGCTTCTCTTGAGTCCCATATTTGGAGGTCAATTTTTTTTTTTTGTTTAGCTCTGGTTTTTTCATGAGAAATAAATGGAATTCACTTGTTTTACTGAAGTCCCATCTTCTATCCTGGAAGAAAAAGCTCACTTTAGTGGGGTAGTTTATTCTTGGCTGCATTCCAAGGACAGTGGGAAATGAATGTGGACCACAACATAATATTTTCATTCTTTTTGTTCTTGTATGCTTGCATTTTGTTTTCTTTCTCATTTTTCCCCTTTTGATCTGATTTTTCTTGTGCAGCATGATACTTGTAATCATATGTATAGAGGAATTGCACATGTTTAACATATATTAGATCACTTGCTGTTTAAGAGAGAGTGTGGGGGGAAGGGACAGAAAAAAATTATAACACAAGATTTTGAATGTTGAAAATTATCCATGCATATATTTTAAAAATAAAAAGCCTAAATTAAAAAAAATAATAAAAAATAATATTTAAACATGCCAAAAATAAGATGTCAACATAAATGATTGTTCTACTAAGTTCCTTGAAAGTTCCTTGAGGGCAAAGACTGTATTTTACTCCCCTTTTAATTTTAATTTTAATTAAACTAATCTAATTTAGTTGTTTTCTAAACTTGGTTTACAGTATCTCTCAAAACTAAATCAAGAAAAGCATGTAGGTTTTGACCCAGAGATAATATCTTCAATGAACTCTTCTTCAAGGCTTCCCAGAACTTGAAGTACTAGAAATTATAAAAGGTCTAAATTTTAAATATTACTTAAACTGATTTGAGGAGCATATTTTAGGTATTTTCTATATGAAAATAAATATGATTCACTTCAAGACACCTGCAAAAATTCCAACAATAACAACCATAACCACCAGTGATTATTTCTGTTTCACAAAAGGATTTTATATCTAATATGATTTGCAGGGTTTTTTTTTAATAGATGCTGCCTTGGTATATACAAAATGATTTTTGTTTTGTTTTGTTTTGTTTTGTTTTGTTTTGTTTTGTTTTTGTGACCTACCATTATGTTGTGAGAAGTGCGTTACTTTTGTAATGAGGAAGTAATTACACCTAGGTATATATGGGAACATTTAATCAACAAGTACTTATTAAGCACCCACTACATTAGGTATAGGATAATTTAGCACATACTACACTATAGTATAGCTATACTATTATTTAGGTGGTTGGTACATTAGGTATTAAGGAATAGAAAGCAAACAAAAATAAAGGCTTCTGATCTTTAGCAGCTTACATTCAAAGATAAAATGCATACATAGAGGTCAATTCAATTTACCAAGGTTCATCTTAAGGACTGCCTACTGCCAAGCATAAAGCAATAAAGCATAAAGCATTAATCCTAAATATGAAGAAAAATTCAGCCTGACCTAAGGAAAAGTATAGGAAGTTAGACGATGCTGATCTTGGAATCAGAAAAAACCTGAATTCAAATCCATCTTCAAACACAATAGGTATATGACCCATCACAAATCATTTAATCATATTTGTCTCAATTTTCTCATGTATAAAATGAACTGGAAAAGGAAATGGAAAACTACATTGATATCTTTGTCAAGGAAATTTTAAAAGATATTAGGAAGAGTAGAACAAAACTGAAATGACTGAACAGCAACAATAAAGGAAAATAATTAAGCTTGAACTCAGATTTGTTTTCTAGTTTGATACCATTATACAGTAATTTGGAATAGAAAAAAACCAGTTGCTATAAGAAGAGGATAATAAAAATCTGCCCTTCTTGGTACAGAGTTGTTGAAAAGGATAAGGCAACAAATGTGCAATTTAGAAAACTATATAAATATGCAAAATAGGAAATATTACCAAACTATACTGAAATACAATGACTTATTTTCTTTAACAGTTTATCAATCTCTAGAAATGAATTTATATTTCAAATTCATTCCCATGAAAACTCATTGAAATGTTTTGGTTCATTTACCTCACATACAAAATCATTCAGTTACAGTGTTTACCAATATATCTTTTATTCTTTTCAATGTTGGGAAGACAAAAAAAGATAAATGACTTAAAATTTTTCTCAGTTTTTGTTACTTGCAAGAGGGACATTTTTTTCTGCTCAAATTGATTTCTTTTCTTCTCTATCATAAATTCATTTTAAACATGAATGAACAATGTTTTATTACAAGATCACTATTCTTTTTGTTTTCTCAGCATATTTGAATAATTAAAATTACATAGCAAAGAATAAACAAAAATTGCTGCATTATATTTTATTGTTATTGAGGTTTAACTATGAAGTTTTCTGTTCATTTTATTTTCTTATGAACTAAGTAAAATGTCTGATGTCAACAACTCATAATTTTATTTGGCAACTGGGTACATTTTGCAAACCACTTCTTTTTTTGTGCAATTTTTCTAAACAAATTTTCACATTTATCATTCTGCACAAGAAAAATCAGGAAAGAAGGAGGGAAATGAGAAATGAAAAAACAAAAAAAACAACAACAACAAAGGTGAAAATACTATATTGTTATTCCTCTCTCTGGATGCAGATAGCTCTCTTCATCACAAGTCTAATGGAATTGGTCTAAATCACCTCATTGTTGTAGGGTCAAGTACATCACAATTGATCATCACTTAATGTTGTTTTTGCTATGTACAATATTCTCTTGGTTCTACTCACTTCAGTTCATGTAAGTCTCTCCAGGTTGTTCATTTCTTATAAAAACATAATATTCCACTACATTCATATACCATAACTTTTTCAGTCATTCCCCAAATGATGGGCATCCACTTAGTTTCTAGTTCTTGCTGCTACAAAAAGTGCTGCTGGAAATATTTTTGTGCATGAATCCTTTTCACCTCTTTTAATGATTTCTTTGGGATACAGATACAGTAGATATACTGATAGATCAAAGTGTAGGCACACTCTGATAGCCCTTTGAGTATATGTCCAAATCGCTCTCTAGTGTTGGATCAGCTCACAACTCCACCAACAATGTCTTAATGTCCCAGGTTTCTCACATCCCCTCCAACATTTATCAACATTTTTTCCTGTCACCTTAGCCAATCTAAGAGGTATAAATGGTACCTCATAATTGTATTAATTTGCATTTCTCTAATCAATAGTGATTTAGAGCATTTTTCATATGGCTAGAAATGGTTTAGTTTCTTGATCTGAAAATTGTTCATATCCTTTGACCATGTATCAGTTGGAGAATGGTTTGTATTCTCATAAATTTGAGTCAACTCTCTCCATATTTTAGAAATGAGGCCTTTCTCAAAACCCTTGGATATAAAAGAAAATTTCCCAGTTATCTGCTTCCCTTTTAATCTTGGCTGAATTGCTTTTGTTGTACAAAAACTTTTTAACTTAATATAATCAAAATTATCCTTTCTGTATTCAATAACATGCTCCATTTCTTCTTTAGCCATAAATTCCTTCTTTCTCTACATATACAAGAGGTAGACTACTTCTTGTTATCCTAATTTGCTTATACTAACACTCTTTATGTAGAAATAATCCACCCATTGTGATCTTATCTTGGTATAGGATATTTGGTATTAGTCAACTGCAGATCACTTTTAATTAGATTGTGAGCTCCTTGAAGGTAAGGACTGCCTTTTGTCCATTGTAATCTGTGGCTTTATTATAGAATCTGGCACATAAAAAGCACTTAATATGATGCTTATGCTCAGTTTCCTTTTATATCATCCTAAAGGATAATATATTTATACTCATACACATGCATAAATACACATGTATATATATATATATATATATATGTATATCTATGCATGTAAACACACAGAGCATTTGTATATACAAAATGTATATGAGCATTTATATATTTTGTACTCAATATATACTTGTATATTCACACTCATGTATTTTATACTCAACTATACCCACATGTATATATACCTACACACTCATTCACATGTGTAACAGAGATAGAATGATGTAATACATAAAGAGGTAGTCTTACATCCTTAGAGCTTGAGTTCAAGTACTGTTTTTAAGACAGATGGGCTGTTTGACCAAGTCCCTTAACTTCTCAGTCCCCTAGGCAACTCTTTAAGACTATAAGATTCAAAGAAGATGCTAGCCTATTCCAATATTATCTTTTTTAAAAAAAAAAAATTTTTTTATTATAGCTTTTTATTTACCATATATATGCATGGGTAATTTTTCAGCATTGACAATTGCAAGACCTTTTGTTTCAATTTTTCCCCTCCTTTCCCCTGCCCCCTCCCCCAGATGACAGGTAGACCAATACATGTTAAATATGTTCAAGTATATATTAAATACAATATATGTATACATGTCCATACAGTTATTTTGCTGCACAAGAATCGGACTTTGAAATAACATACAATTAATCTGTGAAGGAAATAAAAAATGCAGGCAGACAAAAATAGAGGGATTGGGAATTCTATGTAGTGGTTCACACTCATTTCCCAGAGTTCTTTCGCTGGGTGTAGCTGATTCTATTCATTACTGCACTTTCAATATGATCTTTTCGCTCCCCTACAATTCTTTCTTTCCTCTATTTAATATTTCTGCTAGAACTTAATCATCAAATTATCTATCAATGTTTCTGATCTCTATTCCATTTCCTGACTAAGATTCAATCAACAGCACTTACTGAGTACCACCAAAAGCATAACTCTCTGTTAGGGCTGTAGAACTCTATTCTAAAAAGGTATCTTCTTAGTGGATTAGCAGGAGCTCAGTTGTCCCTGTGATTTATTAGATTAGAAATTGAATGTATATCCATTAACTGAGGAATGACTGAGTAAGTTATGGAATGTGGGTGTAATGGAATATAATTGTTCAACAAAAAAATTGGTGAGCAGGCTGATTTTAGAAAAACCTAGAAAGACTTACATGGACTGATGCTAAGTGAATTGAGCAGAACTAGGAAAATATTGTGCACAATAGTAGCAAGATTGTTTGATGATTGACTATGATGGACTTGGCTCTTCTTAGCAATATAGTAATCTAAGACAATTCCAATAAACTTCAGATGGAAAATGCCAACTACATCCAAAGAAATAACTATGGAGACTGAATGTCGATTGACTTATAGTACCTTCACTTTTTTGTTTCTTTGTCTTTTCTTTCTCATGTTTTTTTTTTTTTTGATCTGATTTTTCTTGCACAGTATGACAAATATGGAACCATATTTAAAATGAGTGCACATGTTTAATTTATGTCAGATTGCTTGCTGTCATTGAGAGGAGGATATAAAGAAGGAAGGGAGAAAAACACAAAGTCTCACAAGGATAAATATTGAAAATTATCTTTACATGTATTTGAAAAAAGAAAATATTATTGATTGAAAAGTAAAAAAAAATTGGGGCCCTATGAGATCAAATATGAACATATGGAGGTGGGGGTGAATCCCATTCCTATCCAAACAAGAAGAAAAGTTAAAGATACACAAACACATTAAACATCAGAAGAATAAATGCAAACAAAAAGAGGGAAGAGGAATATTGAAGAGAGAGCAAAGAATCAGATATAGAATAGCACACACAATTTCAACTGTGGAAGACTGATGATAAAGGCAAGAGTAAAAGGGGAGAAAAAATATAAGACCTAGAAAATAGGTATAGTCTAAGCAATGTAGAGATAAAAAGTGAAATCAGATCTCTAAAATTATAATTAATGTACTAATACTTGTACTGTATGAATAATTACTGTACTAATGTTGATCCAACTCCCCTTTAAAAAAAAAAAAACACCTTTTTCTTTATAAAAAAAGAAAACAGGTGGGCAAGAAAACATCATAAAATGTAGCAAAAAAACCATAAGTGAAATTAATATAATTGTGACTATAAATGAGATAAATTCACTCATAACATGGATGAGGATAACAGAATGAATTTAAAAGTAGAATACAAGAAATGCATTTGATATTTGCATAATATTAACACAAGGGGTCAGAGAAGAATCTATTGCATCTCAGGTTAGTTAAAAAAAAAAAAAGCCAGAGGGAGTAGCAATCATGATGTCAAAAAAGGATCTATTTAAAAAAAAACCAACTAAAAGATATAAGGATATAAATCTCATTGTGTTTAACCACAGAAAAATAATAGTAGTGCTAAATATATATATTAATTGAATATTATCTAAAAGTCTAAAACTAATGATATTTTATCTATATGGAGAAATAGATAGCAAAGCAATACTTATTAGGGATTCTAATTTGCTTCTTGTAGAATTATACAAAAAAAATTTTTTACAAAGATTTACCACAAAATTTTCAGATCTGAATAGAGATTGGCAAAAGTTATGTGTGAGAGAACTCTGGTAAATGGTAGATGTCTGGTGGGTAGATAGATGGATGGATGAATACATATATACATACTTATGGGAAAATGCATATATATGCATATGCAAGTATATGTATATCTGTATATGTCCATATAAATATATGTATATATATACATATGTACACATTTCTAACTTTTTAATTTTTTTTAGGAATTAGGGCATAAAATATAAAAAACTGTGGAAAATCAAAAATATTAAATATATTCTTCTTGACTACTACATAATATAAATTATATTTAAAGGGGGGAAATAAAGATACAATTCAAACATAAATAAAAACTAAATGGCAATTATAAAGGAGATATAGATTGAAGAGAAAATATTATCAAAGAAAATTTTAATGATGAGACAACATAACAAAAGTTGTAGGATTCAGTCAAAGCAGTCTTTAGCAGAAAATTGATGTCTCTACACACATTTAAGAGAAAAACAAGAAATTATCAAATTAGATATGCTACTAAAACAAATTTTAAAAGTATTAAAGATTTCTACAAAATTAGTCATGAAAACCAAAGATTAATGAAATTGAAAAAAGAATGAAAATAGGAATTAATATTGAAAAAAATGGTAAAACATCATTCAATTTGACTTGATAAACATGTTAAAAAACATTAGAAAAGAATATGGATAAAGTTTTTCTCTAAAGGAAAATAACATACGGTAAACCCAACCAGCATTATCAATAGTAAAGACAGTGTTTCTTTCAGTAATATAAGGGACAGAGCAAGAATTTTCATTGTCTCTGCTATTATTTAATATTATTTTGGTAACACTAGTTACCATGAGAAAATGAAGAAAATGAGTCAATAAGTGTAGTGGCTGAACACCTCTGAAAGGGTGTACTTGAATCTAAGACAGCAAGGTGCTTGTAGTTAAGTACCTATTCAGTGGGAGATGGTTGTTCTCTAAGCACATATTTGATGTAATGTAATGATGTGGTCAATCTAGTCTGTGTATACTTAGAGTAATGCAATGACGTGATATTCTACAATTGTGCATGCCAAGTGTGGTGTAGTGATGTAGTCATGCTGGGGTATTTAAGGGGAGTCCCAGGGACAGAGGGCTTTCTCTCAGCCTCAGCTCTTAGCTGCAGCTTTCAGCCAGAGAAGATTTCAGGCTTCAGACTCCAGACTCCAGACTCCAGACTCCATCTTGGACCAGCCTTGTGGCAACTCTCCTGTCTCCTTCATTTCTCCACCCTAAGACCAAGGATTTTGCCTGATCCTGAGGTCCTCTAGAGGGCTAGCCCAGACATTACAAATAAGCATAGGCAAAGTTAGAAACAGAATTAAATTTATTTGTATGTGATATTATTAGTTATTCGGAGGAGTTCTCAATGTTAAATAAAATATGAAACCAAGATCAATGAATTAATCTCAGAATTAGCTTTTTATACATTACTAAAAACAATCCTGCTGAATTTTTAAAAATCACACTCAAAATAAATCCACTTTCATTAAATACATAGACTTCAGCCTACTTAGTATATTTAGAACTTAAATGAATACAATTAAAAATTACACATTTTTACAGAAATAAAAATAATTTGAGAAATATTGGCTCATTATTGAAGCATGCTAGTACAATAAAAAGTGCAATCATATCTATATTAATTTATATATTTAGTCTAATACCAAACAAATTATTGAGTTATTATAGAGAGCTAGACAGAGTAATAGAAAATTTCATTCAGAGAAACAAAGGGTCAAGAATCTCATGAAAATAAAAATAGAAATGAAGGGCAACTAGTAGTTCTAAATCTCAAACTATACTATAAATTTCATAATATCAGAACAGATTAGTATTGGTTACAAGAGAAAATGTTGAACAATAAAATAGATGAGGTAGGTAAGATACAGAAACTAATGAATATAGTAACAGTTTTCTATAAGCCCAAGAACTTCAGCTATGTTAAGGCATAAGTATCTCAGATAAGGATGGAAAAAGACAGAATGCTTACAAAACTAGTGAATAATCTGATGTAAATTAGGTCTAGATCAACAAATCAGACCATATGTTTTAATAAATTTGAAATATATAAGTTACCTAAAGGTAAAGGTCATGTCATTAAAAAACTGTTAGAGAGAAAAGATATTGCCTTTCAGAATGAAAACTAGTGGGAGAATCAATACCTACATAAAAAAGTCAAAAAATATAATTTGGATTATTTTAATTGCATAAAATGAAAAGTTTCTGCACAAACAAAATAAATGTATTAGAATTAGAAAGGAAATAAACCACCACTAAATGTTTGTGGCAAATTCCTAATAAATATCTAACATTAAAGTTATGAAACAATTAAGAGAAATATATTTTTAAAGGAGCCATTCCCAATTTATTCTTTCAAAGAATATAAACAGGCAATTCTCCAAAAAAAAAAAAGTAAGCCAAAAAAAGCCACATAAAACTGATCAGAGACATTGAGAGAAATTAAAACCATATATATGCTTACTAAAGATAATATGCTTAATAAAGATAATAAAGATATTAATATGCCTAATAAAGATAAATTTGACCCAAAACTAAACAGGAGAGCAATCTTTAGTACCTTCAGCATATTTCATGGCTCTTTTAATGCCTTTCTCCTTTAATGAGACTTATCCTATAAATAATGCCTCATCTTTTAAATTTCAATGAAGCTAAAGACTATAATCTCAAGATTGCAGGAAAAGGCCAACCTGCATTGATTGAGTTTTTTTTTTTTTTTTCATTTGGAAATGCCCTATATAATTGAAATTACAGGTCTTGTTTCTAGTATTATCATTTAGATCCTAGATTCTTAAAATATGATTTACAACTTCATATGGAGTCATAATTGAATCTTGGGTTCACAAAACTATGATTTATTATCAGTAAATATTTGATTTGTATACCTATTTTATACCTTTATACTTGGGGTCACATAAAAATTTCTGGAGAAAAAGAAGGTTACAAGAGAAAAAAGTTTAAGAAGCCCTGAATGACAGGAATGGTTCCAGGAATGTTCCAAACCTGACTCTTATAGAAATTAGAATTTTCTGAATATTTTACTGGCATTCAATTATGCCTAACAAACAAAATATAATTATGAGCTATGTTACCAAATTTAAGGTATCATTACATCACATCACATCATTTGGCAATAAATCATCTATATATAGGGCCAGTCCATAATAGTAAAGGAGATTAAACTGAATGAAAGATCATTGCTGTTGTCCACCAGTTTCTCTTCCTTAATAGTGCACTATAAGAGGGGTACCATAGAAAATTAATACCACATTTGGATTACAACCTATCAAAGCAAAGACAACATATCATTTATCAATTCACTCTGAAGTACCTTAAATCATGCTTGGGAGGAAAGATAATAAATACTACTTAACTAAAATGCTTTTCTCAAACCCCTTTAAAGAGCTTTTTAAAAAAGTATTGATACAAATGGTCCTTGAAAAGAGAACCTAAATTCCACAGACCTCCTTGTAGCATTAAAAAAAAATCGATAGTCATTTTGAGCTTTTTTTCTCCCAAAGGAGATTCCTTTTCTTTCTCTGTGACTCATTTTTCGTGTTACAAAGTCTGAATGCTTTTGTTCCCACTTCACATTTTATATTTGGATCATCCATTCTACTTTGAACTTTTGCTTTTCTGTTAGTTATGTATTTCACATGTTCTCTCAGAGCTCTTTAGATCTCTCCTTTCAAAGTAAATGGAGATCAAAAAAGTCCTGATAGGAGTCAATTTTATACATTCTGAGATAGTATCCTAAAAGATATAATATGTCTAAGAACTCAGCATAGAGAACATATTAAGAAATATACACTGAAACATATCACCTGCAGAACTAAGGAAAAAAAATATGTGGGCATGTAAGCAATGACAAGGAAAACTAGAAAACATCTATACTCATTCTGTATAACTAAAGTTCAAATTATTAAAAACAAAACAAAACAAAACAACAACATTAAAGTTGGAATTGAAGGAAAAAAAATCATTTACTCTCTGACATGATCTGAAGTCTCATTTCATTGATAATAAATGATAACAGGGAGGAGCCAAGATGGCGGAGAAGACACACGCGACTTTCTAAGCTCTTCTCTTACCCTCTTTATCAATATTATATCGAGCCTCAAAAATAGTCTTGACTGCTACAATTCATAAAGATAAGAAGTAGAACAACTCACCTGCCGAAGAAAATCTGCAGTCTCGCCAAAAAAGGTTGGTTCCGGGGCCAGGGGGGAGATCAGCGCAGACGGGGAGAGAAAGTAGGTTCCAAGGAGAGTCTCAAACTGAGGGTGAAGGCACAGATCTCAGCAGAAGCATGCAGCCCCAACCCGCAGTACGGGCTTTTCCTTGGGGCAGCTGTGATCCTGCACGGCAGGAGGACACAGCCCAGGTTAGCCTCCAATCTGTGCAGTGGGGAGCTTGGCTTGGGGCCATAGAGCTTTTCCAGGGCCGATTTGAATCCAGAAAAATTTGGGGGGCAGAGATGGGGTCTGGGTCCGGGCCTTTTCTCCCTCACCAAAACAGCCCAAAAGGCTCCCCTGGGGATGAATTTCACCCCCTTGTCCCAGCGAGGGCTCGCCAAAAATTTCCCTACTACAGGAAGTCCCGTGTGAATCCCCGGGGGAAGGGAAAATTCACCAGAGCACCCCAAATGGAGGGTTTTTAATTTCCTGGCAGAGGAAAAACCTTGCCTAGGGCCCCACCCTTTAAAGGCTTTTAAAGCATTTGAATAAAAAGATGGGATGCAGAAAAGGGCAGGTCGCCCTGAAAACCCTCAAAGCAAAAATGCATAGACTTCCCCCCTTGCCCACGAAGGGAGACCATTAAAATCCCAAAAGAGAGTTAGAAGTAAATGGGGGAAAAGGAAAAAACCAAAAAGAGCAAACCAATTCCGAAATGAATTGGAAAAAGAAAAAATCCGGAAATAAAATTTGAAGAAAAAAATAAAGAACATAGAAAGAGGTCCGGAATGAAAGAAAAAACAGAAAAAGAGGATCTTAATTGAAAAGAAAAAAAATTCCAAAAAAAAAGGAAATGGGAAAAAAAAAGACCAAAAAAACAAAACCCCTTGACATAACGAAAAAGTAAAAACTTGAAAAAAAAATTTTTAAAAAAAAGAACAAAAGAAAAATTCTTGAACGAAAAAGACAAAACAAAAGACAAAATTGAAAAAGAAATCATTGTAAAATGAAACTTGAAAAAATCTAAAAAATTGAATTATTACGAAAGCTAATGAAAAAAACCAATCTTTTTAAAGAACTACAAAGAAACCCCGATTAATAGAACAGAAGCCAAAAAAATTGAAAGAACATGAAACCTTCTGAAAGAAACCTAAAAAAAAACCCAAGGGAATATTTTAAAAATTTCGAACTATAGAAAGGGAAAACTTTTTAACACCAAAACCATTTAAATAGAGGTGCCAAATAAGAATCACCCAAACTCTGCCCCAAATTAAAAAAAGAAGGGCCTGAAATGATATCAAAGGCACAAAACTTAATGAGCCAAGAATCACCCAGCTGTGCTTTTTAGGAAGAAGTGGAATTTAATGAAACAAAGAACTTTGAAGAAAACCAAACAAAAAAAATTTACTCCAAAATAGAACCCAAGAATGCAGAAAAGGTAAAATAACTCTTGAGTTGTATTTCGTGGGATATACAAAAGAATAATGAAAATTTGATTGATGATATAACAAAAAAAGGGGAAGAGATAATGGAAAAGGGATTATGGCAGAATAAGGTGGGGAGGGAAAAAAGGGGAAACCACATCCCACAAAGAGGCCAAGGCATCATATCTGAGGGAATTTAGAGAGGGGAGGAAATTTGGTGAATCTTACTCCATCGAGTTCTAAAGAAAAAAAATTTGAATTTGTTTTAGAGAAAATTTCCTCCCTCCCATTAAAAACGGGGGAGAGGAAAAGGAAAGAAAAGAGTAAAAGGGAAGGAAAAAGACCAAAGGGGGAGGGAGGGGATTAAAAGAGGAAAGTATGTGATACAAGAGGGAATAAGTTTAAAAGAGGGAAAGAGGGTTGGGGAGACAAGAAAAAAAGCACAACTGGGGTTATTAGGATGGCAGGAAAACAGATTTAGTAATTTAACCAAATGGGAATGGGATGGACCCCCTACAAAGAGGAGGCAGAAGCAGACTGATAAAAAGTCAGAACCCTACAAAGGTTTAAAGAAACACATTTAAAGCAGGGGGAAAATACAGTAAATAAAAAGGCTGGAGCAAAATCTTATGATTCAGGTGAAGTCAAAAAAGAGGGTAGCCACCATCTGACAAGCAAAAGAAAAATTGACTAATTAAAGAGATAAGGAAGGAAACACATCCTGCTAAAGGGTAATAAACAAAAAATATCAAATATTAAAAATTGCACCATGGTACACCAACTTCCCAAAGGAAAAGAGAGTTGCAAGAAGAAATGACAAAAACTGTAAAGAGGAGATCCCCAACCTTCACCTCAATTGACAACCAAAACCAAAACAAATAAGAAAAAATTAAAGAAGTTTAAAAGAATATTAGAAAAATTAGGTATGTTGGATCTTGGAGAAATTGAATGGAGAAGGGGAATATACTTTCTTTCAGCAGTTCTGGAACCTATTCAAAATTATTATATATTAGGACAAAAGACCCAAATTAAAATGCAAGAAAGCAGTAGTAAAGCTTTTTTCAGATCAGATGCAATAAAACTACATTCAACAAAAAAGTTAGGGGGAAATAGACCAAAAGTAATTGAAACTAAACAACTTTCATCTTAAAGAATGATTGGGTGAAGCAGCAAATTATAGATAAAATTAATAATTTTCAAGAAATGACAATGATGAGACATCAGACCAAAATTTTGGATGCAGCCAAAGGGTAATAAGAGGAATTAAATTAGAGGCATTTGAATAAAAACAGAAAAGAAAAGATTAATGAATTGGGCTTGAAACAAAAAACTAAAAAAGACCAAATTAAAAACCCCCAATCAAAATAAATTGGAAATTTAAAATTAAAAGGAGAAATTAAAATATTAAAGAAAAAAACATTGAACTAATTAAAAAACTAAGAGTTTTCTATGAAAAAAAATAAAATAGATATGCCTTTGGAAATCTGATCAGAAAAAAAAAAAAATGAAATTAGATCTTAAAAAATGAAAAGGCAGAACTTTCCACCAATGAAGAGGGAATTAGAAAATAATAAGGATTATTTTGCTCAACTTTTATGCCAATAAATTTGATAACCCGTGAAATGGATGACTACCTCCAAAAATAACTTCCCAGACTAAAGAGGAGGAAGTAATTGTTTGAATAGTCCCATTTCAGAAAAAGAAATAGAACAGGAAATTAAACAACTCCCTAAGAAAAATCCCCAGGACCGATGGATTTTAATTGAATTTTACCAAACAAAAGAAAATTGGCCCCAATGCTATATAAATTATTTGATAAAATAGGGAAATAAGAGTCCTACCAAATTCCTTCTATGAACAGACATGGTACTGATACCTAAACCAGGTATGAAAACAGAGAAAGAAAATTATAGACCAATTCCCAATAATTGATGCTAAAATCAAATAAGAATTGAAAAAACCAGAAAATCATCTCCAAGATAATACACTTGATCAAAGGATTTAACCAGGAAATGGGGTTTAATATTAGGGAAAACTATCAATATAATTAATTTAATAACAAATTAAAAAACCATATGATCATCCAAAGATGGAAAAAGCATTTATAAAACCAACATCCATTTATTAAAAAAACACTTATATAAAAAAATGGACTTTTCCTTAAAATAACAGCAGCATCTATTTAAAACCCAAACTATATGTAATGGAGAAAACCCATTCCCAATAATATCTGAGGAAAAATTTACTATCACCGTTATATTTAAATTTATTAGAAACACTATATAAAAAGAGCTGAGAAAGAGATTAAAGGAATAAGAATAGGCAATGAGGAAGCCAAATTTACCTTTGCCGATGAATGATTAATTAGAGAACCCCAAGATTCTATAAAAAGTTTTAGAAATAATCCACAACTTTAGCAAAGTTGCTTTATAAAAAAAACCCAATAAGTCATCAGCATTCTTATAATACTAAAAAACCAACAGTCAGAGTTACAAAAGAAATTATTTAAAGAATACGATAATATAAGATATTTAGGAATCATCTCCAAAGAAAATCAGAAACTTTTGAGCAAAATTAAGACCACTTTTCACACAAATTAAGTCTGATTAACAATTGAAAAATATTAAATGTTTTTGGATAGGCAAAAAATAATAAAGATGAAATATTATTAAACAATCTATTTAGGTTTACCAATCAGATTAAAAAACTATTTTAATGACCTGAAAAAATAACAAAAAGTTCATATTGAAAAACAAAAGGTCAAGGATTTCAAGGAATTAATGAAAAAAAAAATCAAATGATGGTGGCGTAGCTGTACCAGATCTAAATTATATTATATTATATTATATTATATTATATTATATTATATTATAGAGCAGCAGTTACCAAAACTATTTGGTATTGGCTAAGGAATAGATTAGTTGATCAGTGGAACAGATTAGGTTCAAGGGATAAAACAGTCAACAAATATAGAACCGTCTTTGAAAACCAAAGATCCCAGCTTTTGGGATAAGAACTTACTGTTTGATAAAAAATTTGGGAAAATTGGAAACTAATATGGCAGAAACTAGGCAGATCCATATTAAGCCGACACCAAGATAAGGTCAAAAAAGGGTTATGACCAGGATAAAGAATAAATTAAATAAATTGAGGAAACAATAGTTTACCCTCAGACCTTTGGAAGGGGAATTTATGACCAAAGAGAACAGAGATCAATGATCACAAAATAGAAAATTTGATTATACCAAACTGAAAAGCACAAAACCAAAGAAGGAAAGATTAAAGGGAAAAAATGGGAAAATATTTTTACAGTCAAAGGTTCTGATGGCCCTATTTAAAATATATAGAGAATTAACTCTAATTTATAAAAATCAAGCCATTTCCAATTGAAAATGGTCGGATATGAAAGACAATTCTAGATGAAGAAATTGAAACATTTCTAGTCATATGAAAAGATGCTCCAAGTCATTATTAATGAGAAATGCAAATTAAGACAACTCAAGATAACTACACACCTGCGATTGGCTAAGAACAGGAAAAATAATGATGATTGTTGGAGGGGATGGAAAACTGGGACATTGATCATTGTTGGTGGAGTTGTGAACGAACCAACCATTTTGGAGAGTAGTTTGAACTACTAAAAGTTATCAAACGTATACCCTTTGATCCAAGGTTACTATGGGATTATATCCCAAAGAGATTATAAAAAGGGAAAGGGACCGTATGTGACTAAGTTTTGGCAGCCTTTTAGTGGCTAAAACTGAAACTGAATGGATGTCCACATTGAGAAGGTTAAAAATTTGGGTATATGAAAATTATGGAAATTACTGTTCTGTAAGAAATGACCAACAGGATAATTTCAGAAAGGCCTGAGAGACTTAACGAACTGATGCTGAGGAAATGAGCAGGACCAGGAGATCATTATATACCAACAAAAATATAGATGATACCAGTTCTGATGGATCAGCCATCCTCAGCAACAAGATCAACCAAATCATTTCATGGAGCAGAATGAACTGAACTACTATGCCCAGAAAAAGAACCTTGGGAGATGATAAAACCATTAATTGAATTCCCTATCCTTTATTTATGCCACCTGCATTTTGATTTCCTTACAAGCTAATTGTAAATATTTCAGAGTCTGATTCTTTTTCTACAGCAAAATAATTTTTTGTGAATATTATTTGTATCTAATTTTATTTAAATATTTAACATCTACTGGTCATCCCCATTAGGGAGGGGGGGGGGGGTGAAAATTAATAAGAGGTTTGCAATTGTTAATCAGTTACCCATGTATATATCCTGTAAATAAAAGGCTATTAAATAAAAAAAAAAAGTGAAAAAAAAGATAATAAATGATAACAATAACTAGAATTTCTAGTTTTATTGTTTATAAATCATTTTACAAATATTATCTAATTTATCCCAGATAACTCTGGAGAGTAGGTATTATTATTCTCACTTTGAAGACAAGGAAACTGAGACAGGTATTAGTTAAATGACTTGCTCAGGATCATACAGCTAGTAAGTGTCTAAGGCTAGATAAAAACTTTGAGCTTCTTGACTGCATGGCTTTTATACTATCCACTATTATAGAGAGGTGAGCAAAGTGAAGAAGAAAGGAAAAAAAGAAAAAAAAAAGAAAAGGGAAGAAGATGAAATGCTTGTGTCAGGAATTACTGTGCTTATTATATACTAGTAGGCACTGTATTAAGTAAAAGGTATAGAATACAAAAGTGAGACAGTTCCTACCTTCAAAGTACTTGTGTTCTAAGAAGTACTGGTGGCCAGGAAAAAATATTTGGTCTATAAAATTATAGAAATTGTGGGTAATATCCTAGAAAAGTTGCTTGCCATATGTTCAGTAGCATTAATGGTATCAATCTGATTATTAATTTCAACAGAAAGTGAAAATGTAGGATATATAAAGGATGATAGGGCAGATGACAAGATACCCCTGCAATTATTGGTATATTGATGGATGGCTGTAAGGAATGTGATGCAGAGTTTGAGACCAGTCGGTTACAACATATCAGATAAGTTTGCATCAGAACTGTTCAGTCAGCCAGGGGGCTAAATCTCATAAAAATTAAATGGAGGATATAAGCAGTTATGATCAGGGAAAAGTCACTAGTAATTGGAGGAATTGATATAAACTGCTAAAAATTCTATGAAATTATGATGATTCTATAATTCTATGAAATTGAATTCTGTGAAATTCTATGAAATAAAATGAAAAACATTTCAAACTTAGTGGAAAAATCTAAGCATAAGTTCTAAAACAGAAGTATAAGTAATTATATGTAATGGGCTGAGGCTTGAGTTGATGCACTGAGGTCTCAAGCATGTGAGGCTAAATAGTAATTGAACTATACTCTATTAATATACATGTTTGGAGAAAGAATGGCCCCGCCCACTCTCTGTGCAAGTCCTGATGTGTTGTATAGGAAATGACGATTTTGGTGGGTGGAGGCAGAGAAACAGGAAGAGAGGCTGGGAGACATTCCTGGCTGGGTTCTATTCTGGTAGCTGCTGGTCTTGTGGCTTTTGGTCTAGCTAGCTTCTTGATTCAGCTGCTGACATTGCTATTACTGATTCCCTTCTTCCTCTGATCTTTCTTCATCTCTGCTAAGAATAAAGAACGACAATTTCCCCCTAACCTGAATTCCTGACTCCGGCTGATTTTAAAATACGTGGTCATCACAATTATAAATGAACAATTTTGCTGGAACATGTAAATGTGTGAAGGAAAATGATATGCAATAAGCTTGAAAATGTAGGCTAGATACATAAAAGAGATTTTTACAACATAGAGGACTTTATATTTAATCCTAGAAGCCAGAGGGACCCATATCAACTACCTTCTTAAGCAGGGACTGACATAGCTAGTTATATGTTATAGAAACATTAGTTTGACAACTATGTGAAGGATCAATTGGTAGGCAGAAAAACTAAAAGATGAACATGAATTCTTTGGCTTTTTCAATAATCTAGGTGACAGCTACTGATGGTTTTACCTTAGTGGGTGAAGAGAAGAGAATGAACAGAGTGTAGAGTGTTTGGAACAAAGTTACCAGTTAACAAATGATAGTAAGAATGTAAAGTATATTTTGAAGGTAAGTAGACTAGATATGAAAACTACAACAAGTCAAGTCAAGTCAAGTCAACAAACATTTATTAAGCATTTTCTTTTAGTTACTATATTAAACATTGAGAATACAAATATAAGCAGAAAGAAAAACAATTCCTGCCCTCAAGGGACTTACATTCTAATGAGAGAATAAAAGGAAATTATAAAAGGAGAGAAGAGTGAATGAAGACAGTGAAGAGAAAGGAAGCATTGTTAAATAAAAAAGTACTGCACAAAAAGTGAAGTATGCAGCCTGGAAAGGAATAAAAGAATCAAGGGAAGTCAAGTATGTTCCTCAGTTTGCACATATTAGAAATTAAAGGTAGCTAGGTGATACAGTAGATGGAGTTTTGAGACTGGAGTGTGGAAGAACTAACTTCAAATATGACCTGAGAGATTCATTAACTGTTTGACTCTAGATAAATCACTTAATCTTTGTCTCAGTTTCCTTATCTATAAAATGTAGAACTTATCTCCCAGAGTTGCTGTGAGGATCAAATGAGAAAATATTTGTAAAGTGCTTGGCAGAGTGTGTGTAGATGTGTGTATGTACATGCATGTTAGCTATTATGATGATGTTGGAAACAAACAAAAAAAGGAACATTAAAATGTTATGTTTTGTTTTTAGAGTAGAGGAAAGTATAAAAGTTCTGCTTTGATCAAATTTGGTTAAGGTATCAATTATCTTTAATTTGGATGAGGTAAAGGCTTGTTTTTTCTTAGCTTCCCAGACATATGGCTTTCTTTCTAAGAAACTCACCCACCTTCTTTATAGTGGGGTGGAGCTTTCTTTAGCAGTGCATTCTTTTTAAGCCTAACATAGAAAAATGTCCACTTTCATCATACCTGATTACTCAACTATTTCTGATGACCTATTTATGAAAATACTCTCAAAAAGATTTGGCTCTAAATGTTATCTCACTCTAATGCACTCTAAATTTAGACACATTGCTAGTAGACCCTCAGCCACCTTGATTTGACAAATTCAACTTCAGTTTTCAAATTCTCAATCATCTAAATCTGCTTTCATTTTTATTTTGTTCTACTCTCTTTCCTAGTTTTAGCACACACATTATAATAAACAGAATTAATACACACTTGAATTTTAAATTACTATGACTTTTCATACAGGATAATGAATGCCAAGGAAAGTTAAATTACTAATAGTTCATAACAGGAATCTGGCACATGCACAGAACATCTGAGCCAGAGTTTCTCCATGAGGAGCAAGTGAGGAATTTGCTTCCAAGAACATGATGGAAATACCTTGGAGAGAAACTGGAACATAAGACACTAAGAATCAGTCAGACAAACTATAAAGAATGAAAACAATGGAAGAAAATATGAAAGGTCTCATTGGAAACATAGTTGACCTGGAGAATAGCTCCTGGAGAGACAAATTAAAAATTATTGGCCTCTCTAAAGACCATGACACCCCACCCAAAAAAAAAAAAGCCTTTTTTATTTTATTTTATTTTTGTTTTTCCACACAAATTAAGTCTTATCTAACCAACTGGAAAAATATTAAATGCTCTTGGATAAGGTGAGCAAATATAACAAAGATGATAAAGATGTTTTATTAAAAAAAAACAAAACGGGCAACATTCTTCAAGAGATCATTAAGGAAAACTGCCATGATATTCTAGAAACAGAGTGGGGAATACTTTTTGAAAGAATCAACTGGTCATCTTCAAAAAGAGATCTTATAAGGAAAAGCTCAAGGGTCGTTTTTAAAAAAAAAAGTCCAGAACTACTATTTTAAGGAAAAAATACTGCAAACTGCCAGATAAAAATAATTCATATGTCAAGGAGAAATATTCAGGATTATCCAGTATCTGACAGCATCTATAATAAATGATTGGAGGGCCTGAAATATCATATTACAAAAAGCAAAAGACCTAAGGTTACAACCAAGAATTAACTACCCAGAGAGACTGACAATCATCTTTCAGAGGATGTGATGGATCTCAATGAAATAAGAAACTTTTTCTATTGAAAAAGCCGGAAATAATCAGAAAATTTCATCTACAAAGACAATACTCAAGAGAAACATAGAAAGGTAAGTGGGGGGAATTATATATTATTTAAAGGTTAAACTGTTTACATACCTAGATGGGAAAATTATATTGGTAATTCTTGAGAACTGTTATTTGTCACTGCAGCAGACAGAAAGAGGAATCACATGGATTGAGAGTGTGGTGTGAATTGATTCTGATATGATAATATCAAAGAAAAAGATATTAAGGGGAAATATTTCTGCTAAGAAAAGAGGAAAGTGGTGGTATATGACAATTATATCATGAAAAGGCACCAAAGACCTTTTACAATCGAGGGAAGAAAGGGAAGGGAATGAATATTGTCTGAAGCCTAATCTCATCACTTGTGGCTCTAAGTGAGGATAACTTAATCATTTATAGAAATTATCTATAAAAAAATATCAGGAGAAAGAGAAAAGAAAAGGGATAAAAGGGAGTGCAGAAACACTAGAGAAAAGGATAAGAGAAAGGGGGAAAGGGTGATAGAATAGGAAATTGAACAAACCATTGATGAACTCTTTTTTTTAAATAGCTTTTTATTTACACGTAATATACATGGGAAATTGTACAGCATTGATAATTGCCAAACCTTTTGTTCCAAGTTTTCCCCTCCTTGCCCCCATCCCCTCTCCCAAATAGCAGGTTGACCAATACATGTTAAATATGTTAAAGTATAAATTAAATACAATATAAGTATACATGTCCAAATAGTTATTTTGTTGTACAAAAAGAATCAGACTTTGAAATACTGTACTATTAGCCTGTAAAGGAAATAAAAAATGCAATCAGACAAAAATATAGGGATTGGGAATTCTACGTAATGGTTCATAGTCATCTCCCAGAGTTCTTTTGCTGGGTGAAGCTGGTTCAATTCATTACTGCTCTATTGGAACTGATTTGGTTCATCTCATTGCTGGAGATAGCCACGTCCATCAGAATTGATCATCATACAGTATTGTTGTTGAAGTATATAATGATCTCCTGGTCCTACTCATTTCACTCAGCATCAATTCATAAAAGTCTCTTCAGGCCTTTCTGAAACCATTCTGCTGGTCATTTCTTAATGAACAATACTATTCCATAATATTCATATACCACAATTTATTCAGCTATTCTCCAATTCAGGGGCATTCACCCAGTTTCCAGTTTCTGGCCACTACAAAGAGGGCTGCCACAAACATTCTTGCATATACAGGTCCCTTTCCCTTCTTTAAGATCTCTTTGGGATATAAGCCCAGTAGAAACACTGCTGGATCAAAGGGTATGCACAGTTTGATAATTTTTTGAGCATAGTTCCAAATTGCTCTCCAGAATGACTGGATGTATTCACAATTGCACCAACAATTAGTGTCCCTGTTTTCCCACATCTCCTCCAACATTCAGCATTATCTTTGCCTGTCATTCTAGTCAATCTGACAGGTATATAGTGGTATCTCAGAGTTGTCTTAATTTCCATTTCTCTGATGAATAGTGATTTGGAACACTTTCATTTGAGTGGACATAGTTTCGATTTCATCATCGGAAAATTGTCTATTCATATCCTTTGACCATGCATCAATTGGAGAATGGCTTGATTTCTTATAAATTAGAGTCAATTCTCTATATTTTGGAAATGAGGCTTTTATCAGAACTTTTAATTGTGAAAATGTTTTC
Organism: Sarcophilus harrisii; assembly: GCF_902635505.1. Classification (NCBI taxonomy): domain Eukaryota; kingdom Metazoa; phylum Chordata; class Mammalia; order Dasyuromorphia; family Dasyuridae; genus Sarcophilus; species Sarcophilus harrisii. Next base: position 138,749,716 of record NC_045429.1, read on the forward strand.
CCAGTTTGTTGCTTCCCTTCTAAACTTATCGGCATTAGTTTTGTTTGTACAAAAACTTTTCAATTTGATATAATCAAATTTTTCTATTTTGTGATCAATAATGATCTCTAGTTCTTCTTTGGTCATAAATTCCTTTCTCTTCCACAGGTATGAGAGGTAAACTATCCTATGCTCTTCCAATTTATTTATAATCTCATTCTTTATGACTAGGTCATGAACCCATTTTGACCTTACCTTGGTGTATGGTGTTAAGTGTGGGTCAATGACTAGTTTCTGCCATACTAATTTCCAATTTTCCCAGAAATTACTGTCAGTGAATTCTTATCCCCAAAACTGGGGTTTTGGGGTTTGTCAAACACTAGATTTTCAAAGTTATTGGCTGTTTTGTCCTTTGAACCTAACCTATTCCACTGATGAACTAGTCTATTTCTTAGCCAATACCAAATGGTTTTGGTAACCACTACTTTATAATAAAATTTTAGATCTGGTACAGCTAGGCCACCTTCATTTAATTTTTTTCCCATTAATTCCCTTGAAATTCTTGACCTTTTGTTTTTCCATATGAACTTTGTTATTTTTTTTTTCTAGGTCATTAAAATAGTTTTTTGGGAGTCTGATTGGTATAGCACTAAATAAATAGATTAGTTTAGGTAGTATTGTGATCTTTGTTATATTTGCTCACCCTATCCAAGAACATTTAATATTTTTCCAGTTGGCTAGATAAGACTTAATTCGTGTGGTTTTGCTCATAAGGTTTCTGATTTTCCCTTGACAGATAGATTCCTAAATATTTTATACTATCAGTAGTTACTTTAAATGGAATTTCTGTTTGTAACTCTAACTGTTGGATTTTGTTAGTGATATATAAGAATGCTGATGACTTATGTGGGTTTATTTTGTATCCTGCAACTTTGTTAAGGTGAGGATTATTTCTAATAACTTTTTAGTAGAATCTCTGGGGTTCTCTAAGTATATGATCATATCATCAGCAAAGAGTGATGATTTGGTTTTCTCATTGCCTACTCTCATTCCTTTAATCTTTCAACTCTTATTGCCAAAGCTAGCATTTCTAATATAATATTGAATAGTAATGGTGATAGTGGGCTTGCTTCACTCCTGATCTTATTGGGAATGGCTGCGGTTGTCCCCATTATATATGATGCTTACTGATGGTTTTAAATAGATGCTACTGATTATTTTAAGGAAAAGTCCATTTATTCCTATACTCTCTCAAGTGTTTTTAATAGGAATGGATGTTGGATTTTATCAAATGCTTTTTCTGTATCTATTGACATGATCATATGGTTTTTGTTAATTTGGTTATTAATATGGCCAAATATACTGATAGTTTTCCTAATATTGAACAAGCCCTGCATTCCTGGTATAAATCCTACTTGATCATGGTGTATTTTCCTGTGATGATTTTCTGTAATCTTTTTGCTAATATCTTATTTAAGATTTTAGCATCAATATTCATTAAGAAGATTAGTCTATAATTTTTCTTTCTCTGTTTTCAACCTACATGGTTTAGGTATCAGTATCATGCCTGTATCATAAAAGGAATTTGGTAGGACTCCTTCATTCCCTATTTTTTAAAATAGTTTATATAGCATTAGGGCTAATTGTTCTTTAAGTGTTTGGTAGAATTCACATGTAAATCCATCTGGTCTTGGGAATTTTTTCTTAGGGAGTTGTTCTATTTCTTTTTCTGAAATGGGACTATTTAAGCAATTCACTTCCTCCTCTGTTAATCTGGGAAGCCTACATTTTTTTGAGGTAGTCATCCATTTCACTTAGGTTATCACATTTATTGGCATAAAGTTGGGCAAAGTGACTCCTTATTATTTCTTTAATTTACTCTTCATTGGTGGAAAGTTCTCCCTTTTCATTTTTAAGAATACTAATTTGATTTTCCTCTCTCCTTTTTCTAATCAGATTTACCAAAAGTTTATCTATTTTATTGTTTTTTTTTCATAAAATCAACTCTTAGTTTTATTTATTAGTTCAATAGTTTTTTTTTACTTACAATAGTATTAATTTCTCCTTTTAATTTTAGAATTTCAAGTTTAGTATTTGATTAGGGAGGTTTAATTTGGGCTTTTTCTAGCTTTTGAAGTTGCAAGCCCAATTCATTGATCTTTTCTTTCTCTATTTTATTCAAGTAAGCCTCTAAAGATATAAAAATTCCCCTTATTACTGCTTTGGCTGCATCCCACACATTTTGGTATGATGTCTCATCATTATCATTATCTTTTTATTTATTTATTATAATAACTTTTTATTGACAGAACCCATGCCAGGATAATTTTTTACAACATTATCCCTTGCACTCACTTCTGTTCTGATTTTTCCTCTCTCTCCCTCCACCCCCTCCCCTAGATGGCAAGCAGTCCTATATATGTTGAATATTTGCAGATATCCAGATAAATATTGTGTCAAACCAAAATTCTTTATTACAGGAAAATTGGATTTAGAAGGTAAAATAACCTGGGAAAAACAAAAATGCAAACAGTTTAATTTTTCAGTGTTCTTTCTTTTGTAGTTTTCGTCCATCATTGATCAATTGAAACTGAATTAGGTCTCTTTTCAAAGAAACCACTTCCATCAGAATAATTTTTATAGAGTATCGTTTTAAGTATATTCAAAAGATACCTATGATCTCCTTTCGCCCATTTCATTAGTATCATTTCTTGTAAGTCTCCCAAGCTTCTCTTTATTCATCCCACTGGTATTTCTTACAGAACAATAATATTCCAAAATTCTTATACACAATTTCCCAACCATTCTCCAATTTAAGGGTCCTTTCATTTTCCAGTTTCTAGCCACAAAACAGGGCTGCCACAAACATTTTGGCATATTGGTCCTTCTTCTTTAGTATCTCGGGGAAGCCAGTAGTACCTGGGGTAAAGGGTACAAGTTTGATAACTTTTTGGGCATAATTCAGATTGTTTCCAGAATGGTTGGATTCGTTCCAAACCCACCAAAATGCACAAATTCCCAGTTTTCCCCATCCCCCAACATTCATCATTATTTTTTCCTGTAATCTTAGCCAATTGACAGGTGTGTAGTTTATCCAGAGTTGTTAATTTGCATTTCCGACTATGATTTGGAACCTATTCATAGAAAGGTAATAGTTTCAATTTCATCATCTAAATTGTCTGTTCATATCCTTCCATTTAACAATTGGAGAATGTCTTTGGTTTCCATAAATTAGAGTCAATTTCTTATATTTTGGAAATGAGGCCTTTATCAGAACCTTTAACTGTGAAGATGTTTTCCCAGTTTGTTGCCCCCCAATCTTGTTTGCATTAGTTTTGTTTGTACAAAAGCTTTTTAATTTGATATAATCAAAATTTTCTGTTTTGGGACAAAAGGTCCTAGTTAATCTTTTGGTCACAAATTTATTTTCCCCTCCACAGGTTAGAAAAACTATCCTATGTTTCTAATTTATTTTAATCTATTTTTTGCAAATTGAACCCATTTGATTTATTTGGTATATGGTGTTAATGTGGGTCCTTATTTATTTAGGAAATTATTAATTGTGTCTATAATTTGTTTTCCCAAATCATTTTTTAAGAAAGGATTGTTTAGTTTCCAATTATGTTTTGTGTATTTAAAACATTTTTTTGTGTCTTTATTTTACTAAAGAAAATTTTTTTTCTGTCTTCCACATTTAAATTTTGAGGTCTTTTGTCCTAATATATGGTCAATTTTTGTGTAAGTTCCAGAAAGCTGAGAAGAGAGATATTCCTTTTCTGTTTCCATTCAGTTTTCCAAAGATCTATCATAATTTAATTTTTCTAATATTCTATTTATCTTTTTAATTTTCTTTTTGTTTGTTTTGTGATTTGATTTATCTATTTCGGGAGTGCAAGGTTGGATCTCCCACTATTATAGTTTTGCTGTCTTTTTTTTTGAAACCCCTTAACTTTCCTTTGGGTTTGATGCTATACCTTGGTGTATATATGTTTTAGTATTATATTGTTTATTGTCTATGTTATCCTTTAGAAGAATAGTTTCCCTTTATCTCTTTTTAATTAGATCTTTTTTTTCTTTGTCTGAGATAAGAGGCTATCCCTCTTTTTTGATTCATAAGCAAATAAATTTGTCCTATTTTCTTTTACCTGTATGTACCCCTTTAAATGTGTTTCCTTAAAAACAATAATTGTAGGGTTCTGACTTTTGCTCCAATCTGCTATCTGCCTCTGCTTAATGGGAGAGTTCATTCCCATTCACATTTATGGTTAAAATTACTAATTCTGTATTTCTGCCATCTCATTATCCCCAGATTATGCCTTTCTTTTTCCTATCTCCCTTATTTTTATCCCCCCCTAACCCTCTTTCCCAGTTTTGAACTTTTGGGCCCCACTTGTATCACACTGCTCACCCTCTTTAGGATCAGTCCCTTCCCCCCTTTGAATCTCTTACCATTTCTTGTTCCCTTCCCTTATTACTCTTTTCTTTGACCTTTTTCCTCTCCCCCTTTTTAATGAGGTGAGAGAAGATTCTCTGTACAACAAATATGTCAATTATTTTCTCTTTGAGACAACTCTGTTGAGAGTAGTATTCACACAATGTTCCTTGCCTTTTCTAAATTCCCTCAGACATGATAGGTTTTCTTTGCCTCTTCATGGGATGTAGTTTCCATCTTTTTATCCCCCTTTCCCCTTTTTCTGACACTATCCACTTTCCATTTCTACTTCCCTTTTTTATGTTTTATCAGTAAAATCAAATTATAAAGCTAGTTTTTATGTATATCCACAACAGAGATACAGTTCTCAAGAGTTCCTTTTACCTTTTCTGCTTCTCTTGAATCCTAATTGTTGGAGATCAATTTTTTGTTAAAAATGAACAAAAAGAGAAAAAAGAAAAAAAAATATCTGATATATAGATAGTTTTATGAAGAAAAAGAAGAACAAACTTCAAATCCTGAAGACACAAAAGGCAAATCATCTCCACATGAAGCCCCGAAGAGTGATATGAGCTGGTCTTCATCTCACAAAGCTATTTTGGAAGAATTCAAAAAGGATATTAAAGCAGAGTGAGAAGAAAAATGGAGAAAGGAAACAAAAATTTTGCAGGAGAGTTTGGAAAAGGAAACACAGAAATTATCTGGAAAAAAAAACTCCTTAAAATAAATTTAGGAAAATGGGGGAAAAAAGCATATAACTCCTGACAAAAGTAGATTTGGCAAAATATAAAAAGAAACCAACTCATTAAAAAACAGCTTTATGAAATGAAAAAAAAAACACCAATGAACAAAACAACCCAATTGAGCAAATGCAAAAGGAGATAAAAAAGCTAAGGAAAAATAATTCACTAAAAATTAAAATTGAAGAAATGGAAGTAAATAACTCAATGAGACATTGAGAATCAATCAAACAAAATTTTTTTAAAAATGAAGAAAAGGTAAAATAGCTTATTGGAAAAACATTTGACCTGAAAAATAGATCCAGGAGAGGCAATGTAATAATTATTGGACTTTCTGAAAACCATGATGAAAAACAGAGCCTAGAAAACATCTTTCAGGATATCATCAAGGAAAACTGTCCTTGTATCCTAGAAATAGAGGGTAAAATAGTCTTTGAAAGAATTCACCAATCACTTCCTGAAAGAGGTCCCCTCTTTCCCCCTTTTGTGACACAAAAGGACCACTCCAAGGAATATCATAGCTAAATTTTGGAATTATCAGATCAAGGAGAAAATATTTCAAGCAGACAGAAAGAAACAATTCAAATATCAAGAAGCCACAATCAGGATTACCCATGACCTAGCACCTTTTTTTGGCCTCCGGCCTAGTTCCTTTTTTTTTTTTTTTTTTTTTTTGCCATTTTCTAGTTTTGTGATATTTTTCCTATTTTCATGTTCTTTCAAACGTTAATGACAATGGCTTAGCAATCACAGTTTCTAGTTCTTTTTGAAAGATGTGTATAGATGACTTGAACTCATCAATGACAAATAGGTGCTCTCTCCCATTACTTCTTTATTTATCTTGGGTAGTAAGACCAGATATTTCTCTCTTAGCCATTTTCATTTTTCCATCTTCCAGTAAGCAAAATAAGAACTGTATCATTTTATGTTATCTCTTTTGTCAGTCATCATTAGCCCATTCACCTCAAGCAAGGGACATATTTCATCTTTGATTTTCCCAATATAACTTTTAAATGTCTTTTTGCTTTTTTTAACCTTCCTTAATAGACTCTTCTCATTCTGGATTTCAGTACCCCAACATGATTTTTTTCAGTTTTGTCACATACTTTATTTTTTATTGTAATCACAGCTCCCCCCAACCCTTTTTGCACAATATCATATTCCAAGCCCTTCCCTCTTTTAGCATGGCAGTTGCAAAACATTGCTTGATCTTTTTTTTTTTTTTTTTTAATAGCCTTTTATTTACAGGTTATATGTAGGGATTGGAAATTCAATGTAACCCCTCCCCCAGATGGCAGAATGACCAGTAGATGTTAAATATATTAAAATATAAATTAGATACACAATAAGTATACATGACCAAACCGTTATTTTGCTGTACAAAAAGAATAGGACTCTGAAATATTGTACAATTAGGCCTGTGAAGGAAATCCAAAATGCAGGTGGGCAAAAATATAGGGATTGGAAATTCAATGTAATGGTTTTTTAGTAATCTCCCAGAATTCTTTCACTGGGCGTAGCTGGTTCACTTCATCACTGCTCCATTGGAACTGATTTGGTTGATCTCATTGCTGTAAATGGCCAGGTCCATCAGAATTGGTGATCATATAGTATTGTTCCCAACATGATTTTTATAGGAATGTGTCATACTTTTATATTCATTCTCTTTTATTTCCCCTTACTTCTATTTCCTGTCAATATCTTCCTCTCTTCTTCCTTTTCTTTCTTCCTTCCTTCTTTCTCTTTCTCTAGTAATGATTAGGTCAAAATGTATGCACAATTTTATGAGGCCGTGAGCATAGTTCCAAGTTATTCTCCAGAATGGTTTGACCCATTGCTCACATTCTTGGTGATTTGTCATATTTCCTTCTCCTTGGAGTAGTATAGTCTTTTTTTTAATTTTAAATTTTTTATAACTTTTTATTGACAGTACATATGCATGGGTAATTTTTTACAACATTATCCCTTGCACTCATTCTGACTTTTCCCTTCCTTCCCTCCACCCCTCCCCTAGATGGCAGGCAGTCTTATACATGTTAAATATGTTATACTATATCTTAGATATAATATATGTGTGCAGAACCAAATAGTTCTCTTGTTGCACAGGAAGAATTGGATTCAGAAGGTAAAAATAACCTGGGAAGAAAAACAAAAATGCAAACAGTTCACACTCATTTCCCAGTGTTCCTTTTCTGGGTGTAGCTGATTCTGTCCATCATTGATCAGTTGGAACTGAATTAGATCTTCTCTTTGTCAAAGAAATCCACTTCCACCAGAATACATCCTCATACAGTATTATTGTTGAAGTGTATAATCTCCTTGTCCTGCTCATTTCACTCAGCATCAGTTCATGTAAGTCTTTCCAAGCCTCTCTGTATTCATCTTGGTGGTCATTTCTTTCAGAACAATAATATTCCATAACATTCATATACCATAATTTATCCAACCATTCTCCAATTGATGGGCATCCATTCATTTTCCAGTTTCTAGCCACTACAAAAAGGACTGCCACAAACATTTTGTCACATACAGGTCCCTTTCCCTTCTTTAGTATCTCATGGGGATATAAGCCCCATAGTAACACTGCTGGATCAAAGGGTATGCACAGTTTGATAATTTTTGGGCATAATTCCAGATTGCTCTCCAGAATTGTTAGATTTATTCACAACTCCACTAACAATACAACAGTGTCCCAGTTTTCCCACATCCCCTCCAACATCCATCATTATTTTTTCCTTTCATCTTAGCCAGTCTGACATGCAACTTCCATTTTAAAAGGATTTAGGGGCATTGAATATGATATTTCAAACGGCATGGGGACTTGAATTGCAGTTAAGTATCAACTATCCAGCAAAAATAAGCATTCCCTGTCAGGGGAATAGATGGACATTCAATGAAAACAGGTAAATTACATTTATTTCTGATGAAAAGATTAGAGATGAACAGAAAGTTTGATCTTCCAATGCAGAACTCAAAAGAACTATAAAAAGGTAAAAAGGGAAGAAAAAAATAACTTTTCTTTTGAAAATTAAAATACATTTCTATATAGGAAGATGATATGTTTAACTCTTGAGGACTATATCTCTGTTATGGGTATACTTAGAGGTAAAATTTGATTTTATTATGATGGCATAAAAAAGAATAGAGGTTCAAAGAATATTGTACTGGAAGAAGAAGGGGGAAGTAAAATGGGGTAAATTCCATCTCACAAAGAGGCAAAAATGACCTATTACAATTGAGGGAATGAAGGGAGGGGGATGGGCAGTATGTAAACCTTAATCTCGTTGGATTTGCCTCAAAGAGAGAATATCATTATGTAGTGTTTTCTTCAAAATGGAATGTTCTCTGTTGAGGTTTTCTTGGGGTCTCTGGAGCAGCCTTCATTTCACTTCAACAACAACAATAAAAAAACCCACCAAACAAAGTGGGTACATAAAAGAAACTCCATTCTTATGAAATTTTCTAATTTGTTCTTTGCATATTTAAAATGTGTTTTTTGTTTAAGTATAGAATATGAAATTAAATTTTAAAATAAAAGAAACTATCTTTCTAGTGGAGCATTGTAAAAATGACAGGTTTTGAATGACTGCATGATATTATACCACATACTATAATATTCTCTTTAAAATGTAATGTTCTCTGTGGAGGTTTTCTTGGGGTCTCTGGAGCAGCCTTCATTTCAGTTCAGTAATCACCACAAATACAGCCAGGTGTTAAAGTTCAAATCCTTTATTATCTCTTTCAAAGTCCTATCCCCTTCAGCTTGGGGCTTGGCTAGTTTTCTTGAGGCTTTCTGGAGTCTTGGTTTCAGTGGAGAAGTAAAGGAGGAGAGCCTGCCACCAAGTTGGTATGAGATAGGATGAATCTGTCCGAGTTCAAGAGTTTGTGCTCCAGCCTTCAGCCTCCAGGCTTCTGTCTGCTTGTCTCTGAATCTTCCTGGCTGAGTACAAACCAATCACTATATCACTAGGAAACCATTACTTGTTGTAGGATTAAATCAATGCTAAACTATATTTAACCATTGTCTCTTCAATTCCATTTAGTACCTTGTTTCAAGTTTTGGCCCATAACATCTTCTTGTAGCATTAAATCAATCATACTGAACCATGCTAAATTAGATAACTATTGTCTCTATCAATTCCACTGACTTAGTACTTTGTAAGAATCCTTTGTTTCAAATTCAGAGTTCTGGCCCATAACATCATCCGTGTTTAGCTTACATAGAAACTTGTCTCACTGTAAGTAGGAGAGGAAAGGGAAGAGAATGGAGGAGGCTAATAGAAGGGAGAACAGAAGTAGAGGTGAAAAGGATAAGAAAGGGGGGTTTAAAAGGAGAGGGCTGTTTGGGGAAGATGTTGGTCAGAAGCAAAACACTGAAGAGGAGGGAAAGAGGGAAAGGAAAGACAAAAGTATAACTTTTGAAAAATAAGATGGAAGGAAATAAAGAGGTAGTAATATTAACTGTGAATGTGAATGGGATAAATTCTCCCAGAAAACAGAAGCAGAGAGCAGAATGGAATCCTACATGTTGTTTCCAAGAAACACATTTAAAACAGAGTGATACAAACAAAGTAAAGGTAAAAGACTGAAGTAGAATCTATTATGTTTCAACTGG